>NC_133665.1:0-345545 GCF_037893015.1 Macrotis lagotis | reverse complement strand
CCCAATAGGACTGTCTGACATGTAACAGCAACTGTGTGAAATTCTTTTGTCAATCACCTAAAGGGACTCATTCTGACAAGTTGGGCCTGGATCTAAATAAAGGTAATTATAGATTTTTAAATGGAAGTTTAGTTTCTATGATATCTTCAGCCATGCATTCTTCCTACATGTACTGTTAACTTGTGGATGGAGAATACTTTATTGATGTGGGACACTCATAAAAGTACACAGTTTCATTTTGTTTTCATTCATTGAAAACAAAGGTCTAGCCTTCAAGTCTCAAGATTAACTCTTGGTCCTTCCAAATGCACACAGGTCAAATTGATTGCTCTCAGAGAAGATAGCAACAACCTTCTGCTCCTGACTATACCATTAGGAAATTCTTAATAACCATCTACTGAGTAAATTACCAGCTCCTTTCAGCAAAAAATAGTTGCAGCAAAATAAATGAGATTTCAAAAAAAATGGAAAAAATTTTAAATTGCCACTGAATACAAATCATCATAATTTGGCAATTATAGAGCTCATATTGTTTACAAAGCACTTTGTTTCATGGGCTTGATGGCTAACATAGAACTTAAAGGTTAGCTAAGAGTGCAATGAGGTCAGGAGGTCAATAATGACCACTTCCAAAAAAGAAGAGGAGAAAAAACTGTAGGGAGGGTAAGACCCTTAGGATTATCTCAGTGATTAATACAGGTGAGAAAGGAAAGAAGCAAGGCTTCCCTTCTCATGGCTGTTCCCTTTTTATTCTAATTCTCCTTCTTCTACAGCAAAAGGGTAAAGTGGGGCACAATGATCACTAATTGAGATGTCATGGTATCTGTGGGAATTGACTCTCTCTTGTTCAAAAACCTTGTGCTTCCTGTAAGGAATGTTAAAAATGGGTGGCTTTTCATCTCATTCATCAATGTCCTTAAAAGAGAAAATTTAGGTGGACAGCCTTTCAGGTCTAGGTTGGGAATACCTCTTCCAGCTTTATTTCTTCCTATACAATATGCAAAGCATAAAGTATATGTCATTATCCATCAATGTGTTAGATGCACAGTGAAGAGGTTGACTGCAGTGTTGCTGTTGTTTGTTTGTCCTTCTCTAGGAAGACCATGATATCAGGGAGATGAGGCCATGAAATGCAAGTGAGTTGGATTTAAGTGATGGGGTGCTGTGCAAAGTCATCAGTCTTACTTTTTCCTCCAGAGGCCCCTGGACATGGCTCAGGAAGATTGGGGATGGTTCTGGATGCCAAGAAAGACCTTGGCTTTTTTTAAGCTGTCTTTCCGAGGTCACAGTTTGAGGTAATACCCTTTCAGTCATTAAGGTTAGATAAGAGACAAAAAAGCTAAGAGTGACAATTTTCAAAAAAGAAGAGGGAAAAAAATAGTTGAGAGGCTAAGACCCTCAGGGCACTTCAATGATTAAGGCACATGAGAAAGAAAAGAAGCAAGGTTTCCCTTCTATGGTTTTTCCCCTTTGTGTTCTGATTCTTCTTTCACAATGAGATCCATATGGAAATATGTGTAACATGATTATATATGTATAAATTATATCAGATTATTTGCTATCCTAGAGTGGGGGGGAGGGAAGAGTGAGAGAAAAAACTTTACAAAAATGAATATTGAAAATTATTTCTATATAAATTTGGCAAAATTATTTTTTTAAATTTTTATTTAACGCAATGAAGAGTGACTTTGCCCAAGGTCACACAGCTAGGCAATTATTGCCTGAGGCAGGATTTGAATTCAGGTCCTCCTGACTCCAGGGCTGCTGTTAATTTTTTTTTAAAGTAAAGAAGCAAGGAAGAAGGAAGGAAGGGGCGGGGGGGGGAGGGGGGGGGGAGAAGTATGTGTAACCTAACTTGTCAGTAGTGGGACTGCTCCTATTACTCACAGAGATGGCTATTTGGTCCTTTGTTCTCAAAGAAGACCATGATGCCATGACAGGCAAATGAGTTGGATTTAAGTGAGGGGGTGCTATGCTATGTAAGTTATATAAAAGTTCATAAATCTAGAGTTGGAAACACCTAATTGAGCTCATTCATTTTACAAATGAGGTCCTTAGAAATTACATGATTTGTCCAAGTCTCCCCAGTAGCAAATAGCAATACTGAGATTTGACCCTAGCTCTTTTGACTCCAAATCCAGCACTCTTTCCTCTGTACTCTAAAAACTGTGTTAGATGTCCACACTGTAAAAATAAGACTTGGCATTACCTGGGATCTCAATTTCCAACCCTGAAGCAATGCTTCCATTTCCTAGGGTGAATTATGGAGTATTGACGATCATCTCAGCAAAGGCTTAACTAAAACCATACCCACAATCTATTCACAGGCACAAGAGTTGTGGAAGGTTACTCTTGTCCTCCAGGGAGAGGGGAAGAAGCCAGTATGAAGGAAGGTCATTGTCTCTAGTCTGAAACAATATTCTAGTGATACATATCACTGGACACTGCGTAAGCCATCTCAGCCATAGGACATCATTTAAAAGGCAGACAACATATTAAAGAGTATATAATGTAGAATAGGCCTTATCCAAAGGACTACAGAGTAGACTGTTCTGCTCTCCAATTTTCAAAGTATTCCTATGAATTTCAATAAAGAATGAAAGGAGGCTTACCAAAATCTCAGGGAAGAAGTTGTACAAGACAAAGGCTCCCTCTCAAGAAGCAAGGAGGAAGGAAGGGGGGTGGGGAGAAGTATGTGTAACCTAACTTGTCAGTAGAGGGACTACTACAAAAATGGGACTTTGGCCAGAAATATGTTTATTCTTTTTGCTAAATGAATTGGTTTTAAAAACTGACCAACAGGTCACTACCATTGTGCCCTCAGTCCATTTTCCCCAGTTGAAGTAGAATATAGGGGATGAGCTTAGTCTACCTGCCATTTGCAAAGGCACTAGTCACTGTGACTGCTTCTCAAACCATGAACCTGTTATCACATGTGGTAACTTGCACTCTGACAGGCAGCAGATAACACCTCATAGATATGTCAGGCAGAGAAGCTCTCCCAAGGCTTATAGGGACTTGCACTGCAGAGCTATAGCTATAGATTTTGGTTTTAAGTTTGATACAGACAGCCTTTAGGAAAACAAATTGGAAATACACAAGTACACATGCCATTCCACCCTCAGGCACTTTTGCCAAGAAATAAATGAGGGAAAGACAATCTAGAATTATGTTTGTATGCATAAATAGCTCGTTTCTTGGAGTTGGGGGAAGGTAGAAAGAGAGAGAATGATATAAAGTAGGACTAGGAAACTTGAAAAAGAATTAAAACTGTTACATACTCTGCTGTTCTCCCCATCCCAGAGAGATCCAGTTACCTGAGGAAACCACAATAGGCAGCAAGGAAGAATAAAAAAGAAAAAAAAACTTCAGAAATAATGAAAAAGTTTTATTTTCTCATTAAATATCTTATTAAACATTGAACTACAAGGGACTTTAGATAAATATCCAGTCCAATCCCCCTTATTTTATATGAGAAAACTGAGACCCAGAGAAATTGCAACTGGTTTAAAGTCATACAATTATCAGAATTAATATAAGTTGTAAAACACTGATATTATTTAACATATACATGTTTCTCCTAAGCATCAAAAATATTCCCCAGAACACTCTTACAAGTCTCCTGGTCATTCCCAAGTCACTTCCAAGAGATGTAAGAAAAACAAAAACTGTTCTTATAATTTAAATGTCTTATTAGCCTTGGAGTACAGTCACATAGGAGCTCACATCCTTATCCACATTTCAAATTCAAGAGGAAGAAGATCGTGGCTATTTATCTCTTAATTTTACAACACAACCAGGACTACCACAATGAGAAGCCTTGAAAGTGGTAAGAGTGCATAAATACTAAGTGATTCACCTCTAGTTCTCCCCAAATAGAACATCACCTGCTTGTCAGAGTTTCAAAGTAACCCACATTAGAATTGTAATACTTCTTTAATAATAGATTTAAAATGGAAAACAAATTTTATACTTTTTTTAACTGAGGCATATTATTTTGATAAATCAGTTACTTGCCAACACTCTTCATAACTTTCAATTTAAAAAAATCAGTTTAACCAAAACTACTTAATATTATGAATAACAGTATGTATCATTTTTCTTTCATATTTATATTCTTTAAAAAATACAATAAACAAACCAAATGTTTATCTCATTAGGAATTGTATCAGGGGCATTTTGTATGTACTAAAGATGTGATTGAGAATAGGCAGAATGGGCAGTGAGGTGGCACAGTGAATAGAGTACTGGTATTGAACTCAGACACTTGATACCTACCAGGTGTACGACGCTGGGAAAGTCATTTAACCCCATTCCCTTGCAAAAATTAAGAGAGAAAGAGAGACAGAGACAGAGAGAACAGACAGAAGGAATAAGCACAAATCATCAAAGGCCAGAAGAATATCAACAGAAGACTGCTGGTAGAAAAGGAATGACTTGGAATTACTGATCTATGGGAACAGGTTCCAGCTCAAAGACGGTCTTCAGATTTTTAACTGGCTCCAGACAAGAACTGAACTCTGGAAATTCTTAACAAGATCTTTGGAATTATGTATGAAGTCCTGGACCCTGAAAGTTCCTAAATGAATTATAAATATTATAAATTACAAAGGGCAAATCATTCTGGTCATAGAATACAGGGATAGAATGAAGCCTAGCCATTCCCAAATTTCTGTTGTCCTTCATTAGCAAAAAAGAAAAATTTGATTCATTGCCTGGACTGCCCTAAAATACGAAGATCAGGAAACAAAAATGAACAAATATGCTAATTACTTCAAAGTTAAAGAAAAAAATATGTTCAAGTATAGAATCATTTGATCAAAGGGCATGGTCTTGGAGCTAGCAAAATTCTCTTCATTATCTTAGCCCCACCAGATAATTACTAGATAGCTATACAATCCAGAGCAAGGCATTTAACCTCTCTGTGACTTAGTTTTCACAACTTTTAAATAAGGGGGTTGAATTCAATAGACCTAAAGTCTTTTTCAGCTCTAAACTTTGATCTACAATTTCAAAAATCAGAGGATAATAAGACATACTTTAAAGCTGGAAGGAACCTTAAAGTTCATCTAATCTAACCCTCTCATTAAAAAGATAGGTAAAATGACCTCCAAGGTCTATCAGAGTAAACAGAGAAGCCTAGATTCAGCCTCTATCCTCTTGCTCTAAACCCAGCACTCATTTTGGATTTTATAAATTCCTCCCTCTGTCAGGAGCATTTCTCCTCTAAATACTCTAGGAAAGAGGAGATGTGGGTTATTTACCATTTTTATATTTAAAGATTCACTGCATTTTTTTTAATCATAGGACCATAATATTCAGTAGCATATGATTGAAGCTTTAAGGAAATACTCTTAGTAGCACAGTTCCCATAGCAACAACAACTGCCTGAGAATAACTACTTAATTGAAAAGAAAACTGGAAACTAAATAATCATGTAAAACCTTAGAATGTGCACATCAACCTAGATTGCTCCAGGCAAGCTGCAATGCCTTTTGCCCTCTGAAAATAAAATAATTACTTTGTGCCCTGGGAATCCCTTTCCTGTAGGGTGCCACTCTGGAAGCCCCTGCAAATAATTGGCTCCAGAGTTGAAAAAAAGCAAACTCAGAGATTTCAACTTTTTCAGTATAATGCTTTATGCAGTCAATGAGTAAAAATATAAACAAAAAACCAGGCTGGGTTATAATGTATCACAAACTAGGTCAACTAGGAATACTGTGAGGTCAACTGTAGAGTGCCAGGCCTGGAGTCAGCAAGACACCTTCCTATGTTCAAATCTGGCCTGAAACAACTACTAGCTATGGGACCTGGGTAAATCACTTAATCCTGTTTACCTCAGTAATCTATATAATGACGATCTATATGATGAAATAATCTCAATCTCTCTCTCTCCCTCCCTCCATATGTGTGTGTGTGTGTGTATATAACGAAAAAGAAAATAACAAATCACTCTAGCATCTATGCCAAAGAAGAACCCCCCCCAAACCAAAACAACAACAATAAAAAATAGGGCAGGAAATCAGATATGACAAAAACAACCCAATAATGAGTTATTGAGGGTTATTCTCTATGTGTATGTTGGGGAAACTGCTTTGAAGTACAAGTTATCTCTTCTTGAAGTTTTTTCAAGAATTTCACATAATAATGATGATAATAATAACTAACAGTTATATTGTGCTTTAACGTTTCTAAAACCTCTACAGACATCATCTAATTTGATTCTTACAACTTTGGAAAGGAGGTACTATCCTTATTCTCATTTTAGAGATGAAGAAGCCAAGACCCAGAGGAGGTGAAGTGATATGCCGAGAATTTTACTTGGTCAATAAGTATTTATTAAGAACCTATTATGTGCCAGCTCAGAGCTAAGTGCTGGGGATTCAAAGAAAGATAAAAAAGACAATTTCTGCTACAGTAAATCACAGTCTAATGATGCAAACATACAAACAACCTCTATACAGGACTGAAAAAATCAACAAAGGGAAGGCATTAGAATGAAGGAGGATTTGGGAAGTGTTTTTTGTTGAAAATGGGATTTTGGTTGAAACTTGAAGGAATCCAGGAAACAGAAAGGAAGAAGGAAAGCATTCCAGCTTGGGGGGGGGGGGGGGCAGCTAATGAAAACTTTCAGAGTCAAGAGATGATGTGTGTTTTGTTCAAAGGACAACAAGGAGACTGGTAACAGTGGTTCAAGGAATACATGGAGGGAAGAGGGGTGGGGATCAAGTGTAAGGCAAGGGTACAAGTTATGAAGAGTTCTGAATGCCAAAGGGAAGATTTTTCTATATGATCCTAGATGTGATAGGAAGTCATTGGAGTTTACAGATAGAGGGTGAGATGGTCAGACCTTTAGAACAGAAAGATCACTTCATCAGCTGAATCAAGAATAAACTAGATTTAGGTAAAGACTTAAAGCAGATAGACTCAAACCCCTCCCCCACAACAGGCTCCTGCAGTAGTTTAGGCACAGGGAGACAAGGACTAGCATTAGAGTGGTAGCACTATCAAATGAAAGAAGCAGGGTTAGTTGAGAGATGCTAGGAAGGTGAAACTGGGGGGGGGGGGGGCCATGTACGTGGTACACTAGCCCTGGAGTCAGGAGGACCTGAGTTCAAATCTGACCTCAGCCTGATGAGGCCGCCGTGGGCCGGGCGCTCTTGGCATGGTGGATGCTGCCAGAACCCGGGCCGGGCCCCCCACCGCCGAAGCCCCAACCACCGGTGCCGGAAGTTTTTCTCACCAGGTGTTAATATGGATGGCGAACAGACAGCACAAATGTTTCCTGCAGTGACACCTTTGCATCAAATGATTGCCTCATGTACTGGAGCTATTCTTACATCACTAATGGTGACTCCTTTGGATGTTGTTAAAATTCGTCTCCAAGTTCTGAACAACCCTTACCCCAAAAGATGTTTTTTATATTGTAATGGACTGACGGATCATCTGTATTTCTGTGACGAGGGTAGCCACAAAGCATGGTACAAGACGGCTGGCCACTTCAGTGGAACATTGGATGCCTTTATAAAAATTATTCGAAATGAGGGCATAAAATCCTTGTGGAGTGGTCTTCCCCCTACACTAGTGATGGCAGTTCCTGCTACAGTTATATATTTTACTTGCTATGACCAGTTATCTTCATTTATAAAGTCTAAAGTAGAAAATGATGCCTACGTACCAATTTTTGCTGGAACTGTGGCTAGATTAGGTGCAGTAACTGTAATAAGTCCCTTAGAGTTGATTAGAACCAAAATGCAATCCAGAGCATTATCTTATAAGGAATTACATCTGTTTGTCAGATGGAAATTGGCAGAAGATGGTTGGATTTCACTCTGGAGAGGCTGGAGTTCTACTGTAATGAGAGATGTACCTTTCTCAGCAATGTACTGGTATAACTTTGAAATGTTTAAGAAGTGGCTTTGCAAAACTCTGATAAATATGAGCCAACCTTTGGAATAAATTTTGCTGTGGGGGCAATATCTGGTTCTATTGAATCTATTGTGACTTTACCATTTGATGTCGTAAAAACACAAAAACAAACCAAACTTTGGAGACATGAAAGTGCTCGAGATGTTGCTCTACGTGCATCCACATGGGACATTATGAAGCAGATTGTTGCTAAGCATGGAATTTCTGGATTATTTGCAGGACTAATTCCCCGGTTAATTAAAGCTGCTCCTGCTTGTGCCATAATGGTCAGTACATATGAATTTGGGAAGGCTTTTTTCATTAAGCAAAACCTCAAAAAAACAAGAACATCATACTTCTGGCTATTTGGACTTGAAATAATTATGGTCATATTATTAACTGGAAAATTCTCAGAAATGTGTAAACTTCAGGTCTGTTTAAAATGATCTTTTCTTTATTTTTTAAAAAATATTATTTTCCCAATTCTAATTAATAATTTAAGAACACATCTTCTGTTTTATTCTGTCTTTGGAAAAGTTTAAGAAAATTCTTCATAGGGTATCCCTAACCCTTGTGAGAATATTAGAAAGGAAAAGAAAAGCTTGATGAGACAGCAAGAATTCTTTATTGAATTCTGTACTTTTCTTTGTTACTCGTTACCTCCCATGACATGATAGGAATGGAGTGTTAAAAGAGAAAAGGCTAAAAAGGGGCAAATCTTAATCATGTATACAAATAATTATTTTTTAATGAAATGGAAGTGGAAGACATTATATAATGTCATTACTAGTACTTGCCAAATATTGCCAATGTGTTTTATTTAATTCTAATATTCCTTAGATTTTTTTTTTTGTTTGGGGCCCTAAATATATTAAGATTGCTGCTTTCTAACCATGATTGTTTTACCTTTATGTTCAAAAATAATACTTTTTTGCCACTATAAGCAAGAGTTATACATCTTTTGCTGTGTTCTTGGAAACTTTGTGCTCATTTCAAATTATGGTTCATCCTAATTCAGCACAGAATAAACTACTTTAGAAAATGACTATCTTCAGTTCGGATAAATGGAGCACTTGAAAAGGCAGCCTAGTTTGTGATATGATAATTGCTAAGAACTAGGATCTACTGCTATTGAAAAAAAGTAAACAGGAAGTGCTTCATTACTTTCTGATGCTTCTAGTTATCTAAATTCATTTTAGCACTTGAGGACTACATGATATTTAAAATGAGTAAGATTTAGCATATAAGTCCTGTACTTTTTATTATGCAATTAATAGGTGTCATTTTATTTTTCCCAGCTCAATTTTGTAGGTTTGTTCTATGGTAGAGATTATCACATCATCAGTGGCTAAATATTTTCATGTAACTTCCAGTTTTCACATATTACTACATTATACATTTGTATTGCTGACCATGAAAATAAGCAATAATCAAGGCTAGTGGTATTTATTTTTAAAGAAACCTTTCTTGTTACAGGCAATAGTGTGTGATGTGTCAAAATGAAATGAAGAAAGATGTAATGACTGAATAGGAAGTAGCATAAATTTTTAAAATTACTCTTTGATCTTTTTCCCCTCAGAATAATTTATGTTATGAGACAAGCACTTTATTATGGTCTAAGTATTTTTCATAGAAATGTGAAAAATTTCAGAAAAGAATAATTGAAGGAAATGGGGATTTAAATGTTATCTGGTAAGAGTTAGAAAATTAATGCATTCTATACTAAAAACTAAGAGAACTGTTCATATATTTTGCTAACCAAATCATTTTATATCTCATATTTTGAAGTGTCACCATGTGTATTTCATCTTATGTTGATTTGGAAACTATGTATGTCTATTTGTTTTTAACTCATTTTCATTAAAGATTTTGCTTCCTTTATTAATTCAAAAAAAATCTGACCTCAGACATTTAATAATTACCTAGCTGTGTGATCTTGGGCAAGTCACTTAACCCCATTGCCTTGCAAAAACTAAAAAAAAAAATGAAACTGATAGAACTTGGCAACATATTAGATAGGGGGAATGAGAAAGAGTGAAGATAACTAATAAATATTTGATGTAGGATTTGAACTCAGGTCTTCTGACTCCAAGACTTCCACTAGCCACCATAACCTAGATACTTCTAGTTGTGTCTAGGATATGACTTCAGTCAGTTTTGCCTCACATACTGTTTTTATGTCTGAGGCAAAAATCACAATCAAATATTACCCAGGGATCTGGCTCTCTGAGACTCCACACAGACATGTAAACCATGCTGTTGGAAACTCTATTGCACTCCTTCCTACCCCCCCTCAAAATACATACATGCAAGACCAATACTCATGTTTACATGTTCACATAGCCTGATCCTGGCCTTTTGGACCTTTATTCAAAGGAACCTTGGCCAAATGACTATAATTTCACACTGTAAGCAATCTAATTTTAATAATAATATTAATAATAATAGTGAAAATTTACCTAATACCTGCATGCTAAGCACTTTAAAATATTTGATCCTAACAATGACACCGTGAAATAGAGCTATTATTCCTCAGCTTATGAAAGAGGAATCAGAGGCAAACAGAGGTTAAGTGATTTGTCTGGCATCATATGGCTACTCAGTATCTAAAGTTATTCTTGGACTCAGGTCTTTCTGACTCCAAGATCAGCCCTCTATCTACAAGATCACGTAGTTGCCCCCAAGGAAACAAAGTTCACAACTAAATAAAATGTCTCTATCCTTTTATATTACAACAAATTTTTCTAAAACCAACATAACCTATTTAATAAGGCCAATTTACCAAGAAAAGGTAGGTGTAGCTAATTGTAATCAGATTGCTCTTATCTTACAGTTAGCATGTAACCCACAATAATCAGTCTGACAATGGTAATTAGTTGAGGATCAATGACATAACAACACATTAAAAAAGAAGCATCCAAGAGATTTCTCCCATATAGAAAGATGGTCATTCAAGTTAGAAACTCAAAAGATCAAAAGGAATTTCTATTTTGAATTCAGGCAAGCATTTCCACTCCAGGTCCCCCGAAAAGACTCAAAATCATGCAGCATGGAATCTGTCACTGAGGAGTGTATCATGTAGGAAAGGGGTATCATGATGTCTAGTTATATAACTAAAAGAAGTAACAGCTTCATAGGATGAGAAGTTAAATTTAAGAAACTCAATACCATCCCATTCAAAGTAGCCTCAAACAATATAAAATGCCTGGAGTCTATCTGACAAGGCAAACTCAAAAACTTTTTGAAAACAGTTACAAAACACTTCTCACACAAATAAAATCAGATTTAAATAACTGGGCAAACATCAACTGCTCATAGATAGACCAAGCTAATATAATAAAAATGACAATTTTACCAAAACTACCAAAACCTGTTTAGTTCCCTACCAATCAAAATTTCAAAAACTTACTTTAATGAGTTAGAAAGAATTGTAAGTAAATTCATATGGAGAAATAAAAAGTCAAGAATCTCCAGGGATTCAATGAAAAAAAAGTGCAAAAGAAGGTGGCTTAGCCTTACCAGATCTAAAATTATATTATAAAGCATCAGTAATCAAAACTGTTTGGTACTAAGAAACAGAGTGGTAGACTAATGAAACAGATCAGGTGCAATAGCAGGAAATGATTATAGTAAACTGCTGTTTGATAAACCCAAAGAGCCCAGCTATTGGGATAAAAACTCTCTCTTCAATAAAAACTGTTGGGAAGAGCGGCTAGGTGGCGCAATGGATAGAGCATCAGCCCTGGAGTCAGGAGTATTGAGTTCAAATTTGGCCTCAGACACTTAATAATTACCAAGCTGTGTGGCCTTGGACAAACCACCACTTAACCCCACTGCAAAAAACCTAAAAAAAAAAATGTTAGGAAAATTGGAAGTTAGTATGGAAGAAACTTAGATTAGACCAACACCTCACACCCTATACCAAGATAAGATCCAAATGGATACAGGATTTAGACATAAAAAGAAATATTATAAGCAAACTAGAAGATCAAGGAGTCAGATCTATAGAAAGGGAAGCAGCTTATGACCAAGGAAGAGATGGAGAACTTCATTAAAAACAAACTAGATAATTTTGATTGCATTAAAAAAGTTTTTACACAGATAAAACCACTGTAACCAAGATCAAAAGAAATGTAGTAAATTGGGAAACAATTTTTATAAATAGTATTTCTGAGTCAAATTTTCAAAACAAAGCCATTCCCCAACAGAAAAATGGTCAAAGGATATGCAAAGACAAATTATAGATGAGGAAATCAAAGCAATAGTCATGTGAAAATTGCTCTAAATCATTTCTTATTAGAAAAATGCAAATTGAAGCATCTCTGAGGTACCACCTCACACCTCTCAGACTGGCCAGTATGACCAGAAAGGATAATGATCAATGTTGGAAGGGATGTGGGAAATCTTGGACACTAATACATTGTTGATGGAGCTGTGAACTCATCCAACATTTCTGGAGAGCAATTTGGAACTATGCCCAAAGGACAACAAAAATTTGCATACCCTTTGATCCAGCAATACCACTACTGGGTCTATACCCTGAAGAGATTATGAAAAAGAGTAAAAATATCACTTGTACAAAAATATTCATAGCAGCCCTGTTTGTGGTGGCAAAGAATGGAAAATTAAGTAAATGTCCTTCAATTGGGGAATGGCTTAACAAACTGTGGTATATGTATGTCATGGAACACTATTGTTCTATTAGAAACCAGGAGGGATGGGATATCAGGGAAGCCTGGAGGTATTTGCATGAACTGATACTGAGTGAGATGAGCAGAACCAGAAAAATATTGTACACTCTAACAGCAACATGGGGGTGATGACCAACCTTGATGAACTTGCTCATTCCATCAGTACAACAATCAGGGACAATTTTGGGGTATCTACAATGGAGAATACCATCTGTATCCAGAGAATAATCATGGAGTTTGAACAGAGACAAAAGACTATTATCTTTAATTTAGAAAAGAAAATCATCTTATTATGCAATTCCATTATCTCTTATACTTTATTTTTCTTCCTTAAGGATATGATTTCTCTCTCATCACATTCAACTTAGATCAATATATACCATGGAAACAATGTAAAGAAAACTGCCTTCTGGGGAGGGGGGGAGGTAAGAAGCAAGATTAGGGGAAAAAATTTAAAACGCAAATTAAATAAAATCTTTAAAAAAAAAAAGAAAAAAAACTCAATACCAAAATGTTTAGACAGACCAGAGAAATAAATTGAAGATTTAGAGAAACCTATAAATAAGAAATCTACAAGAGGCAGATAGAATAATCCTTCCCGAAACAAAACTCATCACTATTGAGTTGTAGGATTAAAGGAAGATGCAATTTGGCCTATGTCTCCCCCATGTAACTATATTAAATGCTGGTGCAAATCTATAAAACTGAACCAGAGAAGTAACCAGAACTTCAACTTATCCATTTTCAGGGTCCTTTGTTTCTATAAATAGATAACATAAGAGAGATCGGAGAATAACTACTGTCATCAAAATACATTTATTATAGGCCTCATTATGCATGACGCTGCCCTAGATGTTGTAGAGATTTCTTAGACTTAATTACAAATGAAACAAATATTCAGTTTCAAGACCCAAAATGAAAAATAACTAAGTGTCTCTCCCAAAGCACATCTTAAAAAGAAACTGGCATCTGTACTGAACACTGTCTCTAGTCCAAGACTGTGGGAAAAAAAAAGTAGATAGTTGGTACAGACCCCCTTCACCAGAAAAATCCCAACAATCCCCACCCAGGAAGAATATAATAGCCTCTAAAATAGAGACATTCCAGTTTACAGGGCTCAAAGCTGATAGAGGGAGCCTTTTGAGGAAGTTCTTAGAATCACAGCTTCTAAGCTGATGGGAATGTAAAAGGTCATGTATTTCTGTTCTTTTTCCCCATTTTACTGATGGAAAAATTGAGGCTGTGAGAGGGAACTTTTCTTCTTTCTTAAGATCATATAAGTTAGGAAGTAAAAGAGCAAGGATTTGAACTTCATTCTTCCCATTTCTATCTCACAATGCTATAAACACAAACTATTCCCTTTGCTTCAATGACAAGCAACAAATCCTCAAGCGCTTCCTTGGATAACTTGGAAAGGAAATCATAGGTACTATCCTAGCACCTTGAGAATAGATAAAAGTTTATTTTTTCAAAACATTTTTAATGATATCTTCTGTTTTTCCATCACATCATTTCTAAATATATCTACACTCCCCAATCCCCCCCCCCCCAAAGAATGGTCTTCTATAACAAAGAATAAGAAACAAGAAGGAAAAAACAGTTCAGTAAAACTAATCAACATATCAAAAAAGACATTATGTGAATTATTCTACACATATATGAAAGCTAGGTGGTACAGTGGAAAGAAAACAGGACATGGAATTAGAAAGACCTGAGTTCAAATTCTATCCTAGGCACCAGCTGTGTGACCTTGGTCAAGTCACTTAACCTCTCTATGTCTCAATTTTCTCATTTATAAAATGGGGATGATGATGATGATGATGATAATAATAATAATAATAACAACTTCCTCACAGGGTTGTTGTGGGGGATCAAGTGAGATAACATGCCAAGCACTTAGCAAACATTAAAGTATTAATCAAATAGAAGCAATTGTCACTATTGATAATAGCCTTATGTCTCTTCATTTCACATATTTTTTATAAATGACATGCTTGGTCATAGTTTTGTAGTATTTCATTTTGATTGTTCTGAGGTTATTTTTTCTGTCTATATTGTTGTGGTTATTATTTCTGGTTGAGCTTATTTGATTTTGTATCAGTACATATTAGTGTTATTATATTTCTCTATATTCATCACAGAATAGAAAGTAATGTTCCATTACATTTTTGTACTAAAATTGGTTTAGACAAGTACTAATTGATTGGTATCTACTGTTTCTACCTCACGAAGTGATACTATAAATAATGTCTTGACTATTAAGCCTGTATTTGTGTCCCTACTCTCCTCAGAGTATATGCTTAGCAACAGAATCTCTTTTTTTCAAAATGAACATTGTAGTAACTTTTTATCATAATATCAAATTATTTTCTGGAAAGGATAGATCAGTTCACAGCTTCACCAATTGTTCATTAATATGCCAGTCTTTTCACCACCAATCCAACTTTGATTATTTTTATTTTTCAGCATCTTTGCCATTAAAACCTCAGAATAATCTTGATTCTGGAAAATTCACAGTTACTACTTCTCCTTCAATCAATGATTTGTTGCACACATACTTTTTGATGCCCAGGTTATAAATTCATGGTAAGTCAGGGACATAGAAGACATTTTTGAAAATGCAATTTTTGAAAAAGCTATGTTAAAATGTGCTCCCTTGGTAACACTGAGCATTCTAACAGCTTTATTACAAAATGAACAGCATTCTCAAAAATGGGCATTCACACATATTAAATGGACTCCTACAATCTAAATGAATTTCAAGTTTACAATTTTAATTAGAGAACTAATGATACCCACTTCCCCAGGGAGTAGAACATCTTCAATTCACATACTACAGCTTTTACCAGTGAATACACAAAAAAACCTCTGATACAATGGGACCTAAGAGTCCAGATGCCAGGGCAACTGAAGCATGTAAGTCATTCACACTATCTATAAATGATATTTCAAACTTTCCAATGACACAAAAGCAGAGCATGTCTGTTCCTTCCATTTTTAAATTTAATAACAGAAATTCCAACAATCTCCAATCTGTAATGGATATCACCATTTTTCCAATTTATTAGGTTATAAACCTAGGAGTCAATGCTGATCCTTTTCCATCACACCCCTATCTGACACCGGTTTATCTCATCCTTTGAAATAACTCATATTGCACCTTCCTCTCAAAACCTATTGCCCCTTTATATGACCAGCAAGTCAGTTGGCTAGAATAGTGTTAATAACAATAATGATGCCAAGATTGTGGGTATAACATCTATATATGCTTACATGTCAAATGGACAATGATTTTTAATGTAAAGAGAAGACTTTACAGGAACATGACAGCTGTTTTCAAATATATCAAGAGTTACAGCATCATGTGGAAGAATTGGATTTCATTTTAGTTCCATAGTACATAAATAAGGCTAATGAGTATAAATGATTAGAAGGTTCAAAACAAGAACAAATTTTCTAAGAATAAGATGTCCAAAAATGGGAAGGGCTTGTTTATGTGGCAAAATGCTCAAGAGAAAAACCTGGAAGACCACTTTCTCAAGGATGTTTTAAGAAAGGGAAGGAGGTTGAACTCAATCTCTAGAATTTGAAAAATCAAGAGATCATGTAGATGAGTATACTGAAGCTTAGAAAGATAACTATTAAAGTGCTTTCAACCTCTCAGACCCTATGATTAACTGCCTGCTTCATAGGAATAGTTTCTTAAATGCATTCTCTACCTGTGGTCTGGTATGTTTGATGAACTGGAGTTGGGGAGAGACTAAACTTTCAAAAATATGGTTTGCAGTATTTCACTCTCGTATTCAATGACAATTTACTACTTATTAAATCAAGTTCAAACTTAATGCAATTTACAAGGCACTCCTTTCAAATTTATTTCTTATCATCCAAATCAACTACAAAAATCTATAAAGCAATTTCACTCAGGATTGTCACTTTTCACTACTTCCTGACCACATCATGCTCATTTCCATTTGTCTTTCCCTAGATTGCCCTGCTCAACCTTTCTGTTATCAGAAAGCCTTCCTACTGTTCCTCTTTCTGAATTTCTATAGTATTTACAGTCGATATTACATAAATTGGCAGCTTACTGTCTTCTGATTTCTTTAAATGTTTTAATTGTATTTTCTTTCCTAGAATGCATGTAAAACAAAGACCACACTTTAAACTACTCTTCTATGAGTCACAGGATTAACCATGGTGCTCAGCACATAACAGTAATTCAATACTTGTAAATAATACGTGGTGCTTATAGGAATTAAGAAACAGAATGTTGTCTCAGTAAGTAAGGTGATTGAACTCAAATGATGGCCCTAAGATCTTAATAGCTTCTTACTGGCTTGTAGGAGTTGATTACAATATTTTAAGTTCACCTAGGTCTGCAGATGCTGCTACCAATAACAATACAAATATTTACTGCTATATGATTGCCAAAGCAAGTTAAACAAATGAGGAAGTAGCCTACTATATTCAATCAACAGATATTTATTGAGTGCCTACTATATGTAAGGTAATGTGAGAGATACAAAGAAACAGCATACCATTCCTGACTTTCTGGAATTTATTATCTAGGTAGGGAGAAAGGCTAATACATGAAAAAGTTAAATAATGAGCCACTGCATGAATGGATTATAAGGGTTACTATTCCAAATGGCATGTGTTAGAAGTAGAGATTATTATGGATTGAAGTAATCAAGGAATCTCTAGATTTGTTACTGATTGGCTTCTGAAGAGGGTCTTGAACAGGGAGAGAATCTAAGAAAGACAGCAACATTTTAACAGATTTCTCTGTAATAATAATAACAATACTAATATCCAGCATTTATATAGCACTTTAAGATTTTCAAAGTGTTTTACATATTTTGTAGGGAACTAATTTGATTTTACAACACCTCTGTCATTTCCCCATTTAACAGATGAAGAAACTAAACCTCAGAAAGGTTAAGTGATTTGCCTAGAATCAAATAGCTATTATGTATCAGAGTAGAGGTTAGACTCAGGTTTAGCACTATCCATTATGCCACTCTATTAATAAACAATTAATAAACAATGAAGATGGAGATCAATAAAGCAAAAGGAATGTGAAACTTCATCTTTTTTATAAATCAGCCTGTGTTGATCACATAGATACTTCAGATATCTTTAGATAGATACTTAGATAGAGTGTGACAAGGCTGGTTAATCCCCTGATCCTAAATGTATTTTATTCTTTATACAAATAATGCTGAGGAAAGTCTATATGAATGAAGTCTGAGGTGCTGTCATTTTCAAGAAAAAATAAAGATTTAAAAAAAAGATTTTCATTCCCACTTTTCTCCTCACTTCTAGAAGAGTCCTAGAAAGTATCCTATACTTTCTTTTTACATTGCTAAAGCCAAGGGGTCTGAATCACAACATGGTATAACAGACATGATCTCTACCTCATAGCAAAAAAAAAAAAAGAAATCTAAGGAAGGACAATGGGCCTCCATGTCTTATCATCCAGACTTGGATTCTGGCAGGTACTTAAGAAGTATAAATACCTTGAGATATTCATCAATATCCTAAGATGGCTCATGATACAGCAGACAGTACTGATATTGAGGTATCTTTTCCAATTAATGACCTATGACATTTGAGTGAAGAATGAGTTGCACAATAAGCCTTAAACCATTGACTCTAGTTTTTAAGGACATGCTTTAGCAGGAAATAGGGATTCTGAAAAAATAGTCAGAATTCATCATTGACTTCCCAAAGAAATTCTTTCAACTCAGGCTATAGCAATAATCAAAAATCTCTGAGACAATCATTCTAACTTAGATATTTATATTGTTGAAGCATAGACACAAAATGATATACACAAGATTATTAAAGATTTAAAGAATCAAGACAGAACTATGGATTAATATGTAAGATCATAAACCAAATCGGTTCATGATAGAATATTATAACTCTAGAAATGATAAATGTATAATGTATAAAATGCGAGTTTATTACATAATGATAAATGTATACAATAATAAGTGCACACAAAAGCTTAACCAAAAGCCTTTGTGCAAAGCCAGCATAAGAAACGACAGAGAAACTGATGATACAGAAAATATTGTGTTCACATACTATAAATTTTAATTGGGAGTCAGGGTTCAGGGTATGCATGAACAGGTAGAATCTGCAGGAAATAATGAGTATATCCTTTTTAAAGTGAGACTGTGTAAAGAACACTAGAGATTGTGCAGAAGATAAGATTTTTCTGGTAGAAATGCCTACCACTCAACCAAGGAATATGAAAGCAGACAGACTATAAAATTTAAATAATCTGTGTTGTTACACTGATTACCCACAGTAGAATAAAAAGCATGAGATGAACTCTGTTACTAATCCCACAGCATTTCTGACTTGGCACAATACAGTGGACAATAAAACCTCAAAATGCTAAATATAGCATCTACTGGTGCGTGGGTTTGAGTGAATGTAGCAAAGAAATTATATACCTTATTTCTTAAACTGTAATCAAAAATATGGTGTAATCTGTGTCACTAGTCAAACTTTTTAAAAAATTGCCTTAGTGAGTAATTTTACAGCCTAATAAAAGAACGTCAATCAAGGAATTAATGAGGTTACATAGCAGCAGCCGGGAAATCCTATAAATGGTGTTCAGACTCTTAAAGTCTGTGTAGCACTATCCCATATGTAGGAAAATGACTCAGTAGCTAGAATCTTGGGCCTGAGGTCAGTAAAAATCAAATTCAGACATTTACAATCTATATGATGCTGGGCAAGTCACAAAACCCTGTTTGCCTCAGTCTCTCACATGTACAATGATCCAGAGAGGGAAATGACAAACCATTGCAGTATATCTGCAAAGAAAATCCCAAACAGGGTCTCAAAGAGTCAGATATAACTGAAATGACTGAACAATAATAACAACCATGACCACAATAGAGAAGATGCTACAGATAATTTAACCTAACTGCTTCCCAGCCTCAAAACTTGTATGAACTATGAAAAACAAGGAAGCCGATTAAAGATTTTACTTGAAGAACTCTTTTTAAAAAAAAAAAATTATTACAAGATCCTGGAACAGTAACTTCAATCTACTCTTTAACTCCTCATCCAACAATAGGATTATAACTGCTGCTTTCTGGTATAACTTTCTGGATTAGCCCTTCCAACCCCCCCCCCCTTCTTCTCATTCCACTCTCCAATAGGTGATTTCAGATTATCAGAACGTAATTCATGGACTCCACTTACTCACTATACATATAAGTGAAAAAAAAAACTTCTGAAAGAAATAAGTTGAACTTAGTCATCTCTAAGCAAAACACTTTCTGGAAAGAAAGTAATCTTCATATTCCCAGAGATAAAAGTACCATCATCTCCCCCTCCCTGCTTCATTCCAAGTACCATACTAACAGTCTGTTCATCTTGTTTATGCTACATGAAATCCTATGAATCAGTAATGGTCATATTTTAAAATAATTATTATAATTGTGAAACAACACGCCCAAACAACCCAAATGCCTCCTGTGCTAACACTAATTAATGTCCACCACTGGTTAATTTCTCCATGACAACAGAATGCCAGAACAGTTAATACCATCGTCATAGCCTCTGAGAGAACTGCCATCTGTCTTTTCAATTACTGGACTGCCCTTTCAATTACTAAATTATACTGAATGCTATTTAACTCAAAGAGGATAATAACGGTATATATTTATTTGGTATATTCCTTTTCTTCTTGAAGACAGTAGCTAAAACAATCACTATCCTACTTGTGTTCACGTGAAAAAACGGTGAAAAAGAACCTATAATTGAGAAAAGTATTGTGAAATATAATATCATTTTCTTCCTAATTTTATTTTCACCAGCAGTTTTAAATCTAGATTTAAAGAGAAAAATCTCTGTGTGGTCTGGAGTTATCAGAGAAGACTTCCTGGAAAAGGGAAGATTTGAAGGATGGGTAGGGATAGTGACAGTAAAAGGAAATGAAACCCTATCCTAAAACCAAGAAATCAAAAAAGAATCCCAGATGGCAACTGAAATCCATGACGTGTTGCCTCAGCATTGGGCAACGAATAAAGGAAGTCAGAGGAATGAATGCCTAGAACAGTACCTCTCTTTTATGAAGAAACTTTTGTGCAATGTAGTAAATATTTAGAGAAAGAAAAATATGAATGATTAAAGAACCCATAGCCAATAGCTAAAGGCATTATAATCCAAGAACCTGAAGGTGACAAGACAGAGAAGCCTTTTGATTCCAAGCAAAGATTTCAGAATCTAGCAACAGCACAAATTTAGAGTAAATATGATTAATAACTCTTAAGGATAAATGTGAAAGTCACCAAATCATACCATTTAAATGTTATCTCTACTAAGTCCTATTCCAGTGTTTCACCATGATATTAAAGTGATCCTAGGTTTCCTCAAAGCAGAGCATAGCTCTGACATTTTTGTATGGGGTCTGTAATCAATCTCAAAAGGAATGAAAAGAACTATAAAAAGGGATTTTAAAGACCACCTGTCCCACCCTCTCATTTTATAGATGAGGAAACTGAGATCCAGAGGGATATAAGTGACCTGCCTAAGATCACTAAGATAGTAATTATCAAAGGGGAGATTTAGAGAAAGTCTTTCTTTCAAGGTACCATCCTGAGGCCCAGCTTTAAGAAATTCAAAAAAGCTCATCACCATCTGGAAGGTCACCAGATAATGGACTTTTTTCAGACTTGTTAAGTTACATAGACTGTCCACTAAGGCAAGGACAAAAAGGTTATGATCCATCTATACTAGTGGAGGCAATCTCCTCAGTAGTTAATAGCAGGGGATCCTAGACCATCAGACCTGCTTCCAATTCAGGCCTGAAACCATCATTAAGGGGAGAAAGGAACCATCTTCCTTGTCATCACCATCAACAGCTGTTGGCTCAGACTTTAAAGTCATGGATGGAGGCAATTCCCATAGAGAAGAAGTCAACCATACTCACCAAATGCTAACCACTTGCCATGTACAGGCCTACTTAGCTAAAGCAACAAGGCTCCCTGATGGAGAGTTAGGAGGCAGCATAAACCACCTCCACCACATTGACCACTGTTTTCCCCTCAGGCCATGATGGGAGAAGCCCAGAATGCTGGAGCTAAATACCTAAGAAATTACAGTCCTTCCAGTCAAGCATACAAAGTTATCATCTTGGGACCAACCTCCTATGCAAATGCAGCTTGGCAACTACAAAAGCTATAACCAAATACATTAAAGAAGTTATAAATAGCATTAAAATGTTTCAGGATCATAAACCAATATGATTTTATCAGTAAAAACAGTATTTTAAAAGAGCCTTTTTGAATTTAAAAAGAGGCAACTACTTTATCCCGAATTCTATGAGACTTACCATTCCTTATGATTCATATCAGGGAGACTAGGGGTAGAGTATAAGAAGATAGGAAAGGTAGAAAGGACCACGGTGTAAGGACTCTACACATTGAACAAAAAAGTTTATATCTGATCCTGGAGGTAATAAGAAACCACTGCCAGTAACTGAGTGGGGGGGGGTGATAAGGATAGATCTGAACCTCAGAAAAAAGCACTTTAGTTGTATGGAAGGTGAATTAGGATGGAAAAGAGTTTGCGATTAGAAGACCAAAATCTGTAAAGCTACACACAGTAAATAAAGACAATACATCCCAATGTATCAAAATAGAATTCAGGCAGGTGGAGGATAGGTGATTCCAGATGGCAGAAATAACAAAAACAAATCCAAGAAAGAGCATTGCTTGTTCAGAGAACAATATGAAGACCAGCCTAAATGGAGTGGTGATTGATTGTTTAGGGATACTATGATATTACACTGCATATGAAGAATGAGACTAGGTTGTGGGGCCCATAAAATCAAGGATTTGGTTCAGTTGTAGGGAGAGATTAGAGGTAGCTCTGATGGTCCCACAGATAGTGTATGGGACTGGCACTCAAGAATATCTGAGTATAAATTCTGCTCAGACACAAGCTGTGTAACTGAGGATGAGAGATTGTGAGCATATTAGTTGCTATCCCTCTCAGACTCAGTTTTCTTACCTGTGAATCAGTGACAATAATAGTACCTCCCTGTCAGAATTGCTGTGAGGATCATAGAAGATAACCTATGTAAAGTGCTTTGCATATTTCAAAGTGCTAGTAATTATGATTATGATTTCATTGTAGATTTTTTGTGATGAAAACACATACCCAGGTTCTCCCTACATTCTCCATCACCACTACAACTAGGAGATCTCATTTACCCTCATCTAGAAGCCTCAAGAGTCAAACCTAGGCACTGGTCTTTGCCTCCAAAAGATGCCTATAAAAACTAATGGGATGAGGTAAACAATTGATTAGTGTGAAGTTTTCAGTTCTTTCTTGCTGGATCTCTAGATTTTGACCTCAATGAGACTATGTCTTTACCTGGATTTATGAATACTTGTGGCTGACTCCAGTTCCTAATTCTTTGTCTAGTGAGGTAGCTGACCTTGCTCTGATTGCTAATCTGGTTCTTTGTTGGATGCTGTCCTGCCTCTCCCATGGCTGCTCTGCCTTTATTGCCTTGGCTCAGGCATTATGCTGCCCATCTGATCCCTGGCGTTGTTGTGCTTCTGGATAACAGATCCTTCATCACACAGCACATAACATATCTGAAGAGAGCTATCCTATTCAATTCTGATTCTTCTATTCATCAGGCTAATATCCCCAAGTGTTCCTCATGGCATGACTCTCAACTCTTCAACATCTAGGTAGCTCCTTGGTTTTTGTCAATAGCCCTCTTCCAAAATGGTACAGAAATGTGGTCTGAATAGCCCACAGAACAGTATATCTACTATCTTCTCTTATTCTAAATATTATACTTCCAGTGATGCAACCAAGAATTGCATTAATATTTGGGGGGAAATACATCACACTATCGACTCACAATGAGCTTTCAAGCACAAAGGTGCAAGAATTTAAGTCTGGTTCTCTCTCTCTCTCCTGAAAAGGGAAAAAGAAAAAAGAATCAGAAAGAGATCATGGAGCTCCTCACCTTACTGTGCAGGTCTGACCTACTCCCTACTCAATTTTCCCCAGTGGCTACCTCTTATTTCTAGGACAAAGACTCTTAACCAGAAGTCTACGATGTTGTGTTTATATACATGCATATGTGTGTATGTGTGTGTGTACTTTGATAACTACATTTAAATATAACTGATTTCTTTTGTATTTTATTTTGCGTATTTTTAAAAAAATTACAAAAATTCATTATTCTATTTATCCCCAGGAACAGATCATAATCTCTCTACAACTCTTTCATTACTGTGTTTCATGACATCAGGGAGGTGACATCATGACATACACATGCACTGGATTTGAGTGAAGGGGTGTTGTGCTAAATCACCAGCCTCATTTTCTCCTTCAGAGCCATCTAGGTCCAGTAGCCAGATATAAATCAGGATGACTGGAAAAGTAAGCTAGGTAACACAGTGGATAGAGCACTGGCCTTGTAGTTGGGAGAATGGGAGTTTGAATGCACCCTCAGACATTTGATACTTACTAGGTATGTAGTCTTGGACAATCACTTAATCTGATTGCCTGACATCCAAGCCATCTGCAGCCATCCTGATTCGTATCTGGCCACTGGACCCAAAAGGCTCTAGAGGAGAAAATGAGGCTGGTGACTTAGCATAATCCCCCCCCCCCACTCAAATTCAATTCACCTCCCCTGAAGTCATGGTCTTCTTCAAGAACGAAGTATAAACATCATCATTGTGTTCCACATACTATTTTGTGATTAATTATATACCATCCTACATTTTATTTTATTGTCCTATGTTACTTCCCTGGTCAATAAACTTCTAGTGACTACCTATTAAAAAAACAAAAACATTCATTATTCAGAGAATGGATCCATAGGCTTTACCAGACTGCTAGAGTGCCAATACTCCAAAAAAAAGACTAGGAATTTTTGATTTATGACCATACATAAACTACTCCTTTGGGCCATAAGGGCTCCTTCAAAACCAAACCTCTTTACAACTAAAGAAACTGTGACTTGCAACAGTACAAATAGAACCAGTCAGCAGCAAAAGGTTTTGTGACTCTATCCTTTTTCTTTCCATGATATCATGAAGGCAGCAATACATAACATGATTTTTTAGCTTTTTTACAAACATTTTAAAAGCTTAACTGCTAAAGTATTTTTTAATTGAAGTAACCCTGTATGTGTTTCTCAAAGTTTCTCAAAACTCTCCTTTTACTTATTCTTTATCTCTTCTACAACTCCTCAATAAAATTCTGTTTTAAATTGTGAGCAGATAACCAAGCTATAAAGGATCCTACTACTTTACTAGGAGAGTCTAGTATGGTAATCAAATAAAACTTATACAAGTTAACTGACACATCTAATGATTTACATAATTGTTATTGTGCTGCATAGTAATTAGGCATAAATGGTAAGCAGTTGATGTAAATGATTGTAATTACTTTTACTTTTATACAGACAAACTAAATCTTTAGAGCATCTCTCCTCTGCTTTTTCTCCAGTATCTATAATAGCATCAATGCCAATTGTTTTCTATAATGCTAAGTACAGTTTAATGCTCACTACTTTCATTCTCTTTCCCTACAGTGACATTCACATAAATTTTAAGATAAGTGTCCAATTATCTAATAGTTGAAAATTTCTTTCCCCCCATATGTGATCTGAGGGATTCTTTGATTCTTTCTAAGCTTTCCTCCTTGATCTGGGGAGGCCCACCTATCTCCTGTATCTTGAACACAGGGAAATCTTGGTGCTGGTCCGAGGGAAATCTGAGTTCACTTAAGAACAGTATGGTTATCATGCTGCTGGAGTGCAGTAATGGAACATAATCAGGGGAAGGAGAAGAGGAATGAAAAGGGAGGGACTATGTTTGTTAGGAAAATGAAGGTTGGTTTGGACCTGTGAGTTGGGTAGGGAAGGGAGAGTAAGAAGAGTATGGGAAATTGATGCTCCAGAAAGGTGGACTGGATAACAATTTATAAGGAATGGTGTAGAAAGGATTCTTATTCAGGGGTAGATTGGATTCAATGGCCTTTGAGGCTCTTTCCAACAGATTCTGCAATAGCTTTCAAGACGCAGGCCAAGACTCAGATATTCCTGGATGACTTCCTAGGTTAACTCTTCCATTATTCTTATCAGCTCCTTATCTCATTATTAAGTATTTTGCATTTAGTATCATGAACTCATAGATTTTAAGGTGGAAGGGGATTTACAAATCATCAAATCCAAGTTCTTTACTTGACAGAAGGGGAAACTGCAACTCTGAGGGATTCAATAATTTCTTCAGGGAGTAAGTGGCCTGGCTAGTTTTCAAACCCAGTGCTGTTTATACTGGTCCATGCTGCCTCCCTAGTGACTTTCTGATAAAGCGCTGCAATCTGCACTTTTCAAAAGAGTTCTAATACCAGTGAAATCATGGACATCTTAAAGTATTGATCTAAATTTAAGCTTTATTTTCCTCTCCATATCTATCTGGTGTGAGCCCTGTAATTGATATACTTCTCAACACATACATATATATTTCCCCTTTCAAAAAGGTAAGGCTAATCTGTATCCTGAGAAAGAATTGTGGAGTTTGAACAAAGACCAAGGACTATTACCTTCAATTTTTTTTTTAAAAGTTGTCTTATGATTTCTGGCCAAGATGGCAGAGAGAAGACAGGCACAGTTCTAAAGTCTCCTGATCTCTTCCCCATCGATCACATGAAACCAACCTTTTAAAAGAAATCTGACCCACAAAACCCAGAAAGAAAAGCCAGGAGAAAGGACATCTACCTCAGGATTTGTCTCTGGCAGCACCTTTAGCCGAATTCAGGTGGGTGAGTCTGGACTCAGAGGGAGGATCAGCCCCAGATAAACCAGATTAACAGCTGAATTGGAACTGGAAGTCTGAGGACCCGAGAGCCTGACCTGCTGGATCAGCGGTGGGACTAGACTGCAGGGGCTTGAGTCAACTAGGGAGCAGAGGAGCTGGTGTTGGTGCTGTCCCCCTGGAGCTTGGGGACAGGGCTGGGGGGAGAGTTTTGGAGCAGGAAAGCATCGGACACCATCCCTGGGCTCCTCTGGTCTGAGGAACTCAACAGTCCCATTACAACTCAGACTTCTTCCCTAACAAACAAATGCAAAATACTTCTGCCTAAGGCCCAGGTGTGTGAGCAGAAGAACCAGCCAAATTGAGGAATGACCTCAGGCCAGGGTAAAGACCACCATTGATTGAATGCAAAAGAATTCAATAGCTCCAACCCCTCCCCTTCAAGCAAAGGGAGAAGGGCTCAATCAAGGTCACAGACACTCCAGAGAAAGCAACCAGCACCTCCTACTGACCAGCCAGAGGAACTGCACTCAGTGAATAAAGCTTTTAGTGATCCCAAGCCCCTGTGAACCAGCCCCTCCCCAACTCAGGTCTTAACAAAATGAAGAGCCAGTGGAAAGGTGGATCCATAGAAAAATTCTTGGAAGGGAAATACCCTAACTCAGAGAGACCTGGAACCTCTGAGGAGAATACAATCTGGTCTTCAGCACAGAAAGACTTCCTTGAAGAAATAAGGAAGGAGCTTAAAAATTTGGGAGAGACAATTAAAACCTTGCAACAAGAAAACAAAACCTTACAAAGTACAATTGGACTAATACAAAAGGAGAATAAATCTCTCAGATGATCAGTTGGACAATTACAAAATGAGAATAAATCTCTCACAGAATCAATTGGACCAATACAAAATGAGAATAAATCTCTCAGATCCTCAATTGGACAAATAAAAAATGAGAATAATTCTCTCAGATCTTCAAATGGGCAAATGCAGAAAGAAATTAATTCTCTCAAAACCTCAATTGGTCAAGTGAAAGTTCTTTCAAAAGTAGAACTGACCAATTGGAGAAGGAGTTGCAAAAGGTTAATGAAGAAAACTCCTCCCACCAAAAAAGAATGGAGTCTACAAAAACTAATGACTCCATGAGACAGCAAGAGTCAGTTAAACAAAAGTAAAAAAATAAAAAAAAATAAAAGCAAATGTAAAATACCTCATCAACAAAACCACTGACCTCAAGAATACATTGAGGAGGGGCAACCTAAAAATTATAGGACTTCCTGAAAACATTGAAGAGAAAAAAAAAAGGCTGGACTTTATATTACAGGATCTAGTGATGGAAAATTGCCCAGTTATCATGGAATCGGAGGTAAAAGTAGTTATTGAAACAGTACATCGATCCTCGCCAGAAAAAGATCCTAAAATGAAAACACCAAGGAATGTTGTGGCCAAACTCCAGAACTATCAGATAAAAGAGAAAATCCTGCAAGCAGCCAGAAAGAAACTATTTAAATATCAAGGAGCCACAGTAAGGATTACACAGGACCTGGCTGCATCAACATTAAGGGATCAAAGGGCCTGGAAAGAGATATTTCAAAGAGAAAGGGATTCTGGAATGCAGCCAAGAATCTACTTTCCCACAAAGCTGAGGCTTCTCTTCCAGGGAAAAAGATGGACATTTAATGAAATGGAAGAATTCGAAAAATTTCTGATGAAAGGACCAGAATTAAACAGAAAATTTGAACATCAAACAGGAGGTTCAAGAAACACATGAACAGATAAAAAAAAAAAGAGGGCAGCAGTAAAAGGAAAAAAAAAATGCAATCCAGTAAGTTGAAACTGGCTATATCCCAGCATGGGGGAAAAAAAGATTCTCATAAATCTTAAGAATTGTAACTCTAACAGAGAGACTATACCTAGCCAGAAATGATGGACATTCATGACCTATCTATCAGACTGCTATCTAAAGAGATGTAACTGGCTTTAACCCCACTTGGGAGAAAGACCCTAATAACTCTCAGGAATTTTGACTCTATTCGATAGAATATACTGAACTAGAAGGGACACCCAGAATTTTCTATGACTTAGATAGAATGATCTAAAAAAACACTACCTCCTTAAAAAGGGGGACAGGAAAGAGACTGGAGGAGGGAGGGGATTGAATGGGGTAAATCTCATTACACTAAGAGGTACAAAAAACCTATGGTAATAGAGGGGAAGAAGGGAGCAGAGGAAAAACACCTGAATCTTCTTCTCATCAAACTTGGCTTAAAGTCAACCTACACATACTCAGTTAACTTATAAACCATCTAACCTTTCAAGTATTAAAAGGGGAAAAGGGGAGGGGGGACAGACAAATGGAAGGGGAGTGGGGTAAAAAGGGGAAATAACAAAAGGAAGGGAAGAGGGAAAAAGGGAAAGGAGAAAGAAAGCTGAGGGTGTGATAAAGGAGGGCAAACACACTGAAGGGGGTGGTATTCAGAAACAAAATACTGGGCAATATTGATAAAGGGGAGAGAAAGGGGGAAAAATAAAAAGAGAGGGAAGATAGCACGGAGGGCAATAAAAAATTAGTAATCATAACCTTGAATGTGAATGGGATGAACTCTCCCTTAAAATGTAAGCAAATAGCAGAGTAGATTAAAAAACAGAATCCTAAAATATACTGCTCACAAGAAACTCATTTGAAGCAGAGAGATAACATATAAAGTAAAGGTAAAAGGTTGGAGTAAAATATATTTTGCTTCAGCTGAAGTAACAAAAGCAGGGTTAGCAATCTTTATCTCAGTCAAAGCAGCAGCAAAAATAGATAGCATTAAAAGAGATAAGGAAGGAAACATTATCCTCCTAAAAGGTACCATAGACAATAAAGTCATTTCAATATTGAATATATATGCACCCAGTGGGACAACACCCACATTCTTAGAGGAGAAGCAGAAAGAACTACAGGAAGAAATAGACAGCAAAACTCTACTAGTGGGAGACCTCAACCTCCTGCTATCAGATCTAGATAAATGGAACCATAAAATAAACAAGAAAGAAGTTAAGGAGGTAAACAGATTGTTAGAAAAAATAGATATGGTAGACTTATGGAGGAAACTGAACGGGGATAGAAAGGAAAATACCTTTTTCTCTGCAGTACATGGAACTTATACAAAAACTGACCATATACTAGGACATAAAAACCTAATGATCAACTGCAGAAAGGCAGAAATAGTGAATACATCTCTCTCAGATCACAATGCAATAAAAGTTATATGAAATACTGGGCCAAGGAGATATAGACCCAGAACAAATTCAAAACTGAATAACCTCATTTTAAAAATGAGTGGACCAAAAAACAAATTATAGAAAGAATTAACCATTTTATCCTAGATAATGATAATAATGAAACAACATACCAAAACCTATGGGTTTCATTCAAAGCTACTCTCAGGGGATATATTATAGCTCTAAATGCTTACATGAATAAATTGGAGAAAGAGGAAATCAATGAACTAAACATGCAACTAAAAAAATTAGAGAAAGAACAAATCAAAAATCCCCAATTAAATACTATATTAGAAATTCTAAAAATTAAAGGAGAAATTAATAAAATCGAAAGCAGAAAAACTATTGAATTAATAAACAAAACCAAAAGTTGTTATTATGAAAAAACCAATAAAATTGATAAACCTCTGGTCAATTTGATTAAAAAAAAGAAAGAAGAAAACCAAATTGCTAGTATCATAAATGAAAAAGGTGAACTCACCACCAATGAGGGGGAAATTAAAGTAATAATTCAAAATTATTTTGCCCAGCTCTATGCCAATAAATTTGATAATCTAAGTGAAATGGAGGAATATTTACAAAAATATAAGTTGCCGAGGTAAAATGAAGAATAGATTAAATACCTAAACAACCCTATCTCAGAAAAAGAAATTCAACAAACCATGATTGAACTCCCTAGAAAAAAAATCTCCAGGGCCTGATGGATTCACAAGTGAATTCTACAAAACATTCAAGGAACAGTTGGTTCCAATCCTATATAAACTCTTTGGAAAAATAGGGAAAGATGGAACTCTGCCTAACTCTTTCTATGAAACCATTATGGTACTGTTACCTAAACCAGGAAGAGTTAAAACAGAGAAAGAAAATTATAGACCTATTTCCCTGATGAATATAGATGCAAAAATCCTAAATAAAATCTTAGCAAAATGATTACAAGTTATCACTAGGATAATACATTATGATGAAGTAGGATTTATTCCAGGAATGCAGGGTTGATTCAATATTAGGAAAACTGTTAGTATACTCAATTATATCAACAACAAACCTATCAGAAATCATATGATCATATCAATAGATGCTTAAAAGGCTTTTGACAAAATACAGCATCCATTCCTATTAAAAACACTAGAGAGTGTAGGAATGAATGGGCTGTTCCTTAAAATAATTAGCAGTATCTATCTGAAACCATCAACAAGCATTATATTCAATGGGGAGAGGCTAGAGGCATTCCCAATAAGATCAGGGTTGAAATAAGGGTGCCCATTATCACCACTACTATTCAATATTGTATTAGAAATGTTAGCATCAGCAATTACAGAAGAAAAAGAAATTGAAGGAATTAGAATTGGGAAGTAAGACACAAAACTTTTACTCTTTGCAGATGACATGATGGTGTACCTAGAGAAGCCCAAGAAATCATCCAAAAAACTACTGGAAACAATTAGCAATTTCAGCAAAGTTGCAGGTTATAAAATAAACCCTCATGAATCATCAACTTTTCTATATATGTCTAGCAAGAAACAGCAGGAAGAGCTAGAAAGAGAAATCCCATTCAAAGTAACCTCAGACAATATAAAATACTTGGGAGTCTATTTGCCAAGACAGACTCAGAATCTTTTTGAAAACAATTATAAAACACTTCTCACACAAATTAAATCAGATTTAAATAAATGGGCAAATATCAACTGCTCATGGATAGGGAGAGCTAATATAATAAAAATGACAATTCTACCAAAACTAAACTATCTGTTTAGTGCCCTACCAATCAAAATTCCAAAAGATTACTTTAATGAGTTAGAAAAAATTGTAAGTAAATTCATATGGAGAAATAAAAAGTCAACAATTGCCAGGAGCTTAATGAAAAAAAGTGCAAAGGAAGGTGGCTTAGAACTACCTGATCTAAAATTATATTAGAAAGCATCAGTCATCAAAACTGCTTGGTATTGGCTAAGAAATAGAGTGGTGGACCAGTGGAATAGACTAGGTGTAAAAGCAGGAGATGATTATAGTAATCTGCTGTTTGATAAACCCAAAGAGTCCAGCCATCGGGATAAAAACTCCCTCTTTGATAAAAACTGCTGGGATAATTGGAAGTTAGTATGGAAGAAACTTAGATTAGACCAACACCTCACACCCTTTACCAAGATAAGATCCAAATGGTTACAGGACATAGGCATAAAAAACAATACTATAAGCAAATTAGAAGATCAAGGAGTAGTCAGTAGTCTACCTGTCAGATCTATGGAAAGGGGAACAGTTTATGACTAAGGAAGAGTTGGTGAACATCACCAAAAACCAATTAGATGATTTCGATTACATTAAATTAAAAAGCTTTTGCACAGATAATAAATACCAATGTAACCAAGATCAAAAGAAATGTAGTAAACTGGGAGACAATCTTTACAACTAATGATTCTGACAAAGGACTCATTTCTAAAATATACAGAGAACTGAGTCATATTTTTAAAACAAATAGCCATTCCCCAATTGACAAATGGTCAAAGGATATGCAAAGGCAATTTACAGATGAGGCAATCAAAGCAATCCATAGCCATATGAAAAAAATGCTCTAAATCATTAATTATTAGAGAAATGCAAATTAAAGCTTTCCCTGAGGTACCACCTCACACCTCTCAGATTGGCCAGTATGGTCATACTGGAAGGATAATGATCATTGTTGGAAGGGATGTGGGAAATCTGGGACACTATTACACTGTTGGTGGAGCTGTGAACTCCTCCAACACTTCTGGAGAGCTATTTGGAACTATGCCCAAAGGGCAACAAAAATGTGCATACCCTTTAACCTAGCAATACCACTACTGGGTCTATACCCTGAAGAGATGAGGAAAAAGGGTAAAAACATTACTTGTACAAAAATATTTATAGCAGCCCTGTTTGTGGTGGCAAAGAATTGGAAATCAAGTAAATGTCCTTCAATTGGGGAATGGCTTAGCAAACTTTGGTATATGTATGTCATGGAACACTATTGTTCTATCAGAAACCAGGATGGATGGGATTTCAGGGAAGCCTGGGGGGATCTGCATGGACAGATGCTTAATGAGATGAGCAGAACCAGATAAACACTGTATACCCTAACAGCAACATGGGAGTGATATTCAACCTTGAAGGGCTCGCTTATTCCATCAATGCAACAATCGGGAACAATTTTGAGCTGTCTGCAAAGGAGAGTGCCATCGGTATCCTGATAAGGAGCTGTGGAGTTTGAACAAAGTTCAAGGACTATTCCCTTTAATTTAGGAAAAAAACAGGTATCTTATTGTCTGATCTTGTTACCTCTTAGACTTCTCTTCTCTTTAGGGATGTGATTTCTCTCTCATCAAACCCAATTTGGATCAAAGTACAACATGGAAACAAAGTAAAGACAGACAGATTGCTTTCTGTGGGGGGGGAGCAAGATTGGGGGGAAATTGTAAAACTCAAATAATATCTGTAATAAAAATTTTTTTTTAAAAATGTTGTCTTATTATGTAATTCTGCTATATCTCATAGTATATGTTTCTTCCTTAAGGATATGATTTCTCTCTCATCACATTCAACTTATATCAGTACATACTATGGGTATGATATAAAGACTAGCAAGCTGCCTTCTGTGGGGGGAGGGAAGCAAGACTGGGGGAAAAACTGTAAAAAGCAAAATAAATATAACTTTTCTAAAAATAAAAAAAGATGAAGCGAGTATTCTCTTTGGTTCTTCTTTCTCAATAGTTGTTCCTTCTTGGTTTGATATTGATGATATCTTATAAGAGGCAATGCTTTAAGAAGAAAGATCTTGGTTTTCTCCAATCAAAACCTCTATATAACCCCAAGATATAGAAATGGGAGCTTCAGTTTTTTGCTTTACAACTAGTTCTTTTTAAAATTTTCTATTTCATTCATTTTTAGTTTATGGGAAAAAAAACAAGTACTTCTTTAACATAGTATAATAAAAAAAGATGAGTGTACATCAAACTGCAAATCTATTATGTACAATTTGCTATTCCTTTTAAATAGAAAATTATCACGTAATTTTTTTTCTTTTCTTCTTTTAAGAAGAAGTTTAATCCAGAAGCTCAACCCCTAGGAGTTTCAGAAGTTTGAAAAAATACACCTGGAAAGGTCTCAAAGGCCTGGGGTTCTGGGAACCATAATCCAAGCAAAGCCTTGATGCTCTGAAAAGCAAGAATTGACCTTTAGGACTCAGTCCATTGGCATCTGAGGACACTGTGCTGCATTTGGACATGAACTTGGTGAGGCTAAAGCTACATAAAACCCCTGCTCAGTTTGAAAGCATTCTCCCTAAAGACCAAGGTGAAAGAAGAGAGAGCATCATGCTGGTGCTGGAGGAGGTGCTTTGTTCCTATTGCCCTTCCAATGCCATCTGAATAAACACCATTGCTAAAGAAAAAAACAAAGATATGATTAGGGACTGTACCTCTGATTTCACTGATCTAAGAGCTCCCCGAAAGAAAATTTTTTCTACCAATTTAAGCTGGCAGCTTCTCTTTTAGGTACAATCTAAGAGAATTTTCTAGTGTACTGACAGCATAAGAGACAGGGTCCCACAAAGCAGCTTAATGAACCCAGAGTGCTCAGAGGACTGAAATCAAGAAGACCCAAGCTCAAATCTAGCCTCAGACCCTTTCAAGCTGTGTGACTCTGCGCAAGTCACTTGACCTCTTTCTGCCTTAAGTTTCCCCATTCATAAAATGTGTAAAACAATGAGTACATTATATATATATATATATATATATATATATATATATATGGTGCTATAAAAATGCTATTGATCATCATCATCAATTCAAAGACTAGTTTCATAACTACTATACTTCCCTTCTATTCAAAAAGATCAATATGTCTATAATCATTTTGGGGGCCACCTATACCCATGCCAATATTGAAAATGAGTCACGAAATAGGAAGTTCAAAATGCTAAGGGTTATTTTAACTCCAACACAACTGTTAATATAACAATTGATTGTTACAAAATATTGTTCAATACAATAAAAACAAAAGAAAACAACAACTCCTCCAAGATATCCAGAAGGGAAATGCTATATAGCTCTATTTAATAGCCCAGACTAATAAATCTGTCTTCTGGGGACAAGAGCTCAAAATATGATATAAAATGTTAAAATAATTACAATCTACACTACAGAATTATTCTATAGTTTTTTACCCCTACCCTTATCCTATTACCTGATATTAGGAGTAAATAAGGGGGGAAAAAAGTGAAACAAAGAATAGGTCTTTGGAAAGATGGGAATGAAAAACAGGGCAATGACATGTCATTTTTAACCTAAGACCTGAAAAATATGCTTTCCTTTAATTGTTCTCAAAGCTTCAGAAAAGAAATGTAAAGATGTGTGGTAATTCTTCCACTGAGCTTTTCTTACTTTATCACTAAAAAAGTCTTTCACTTTTCTTAAAGGATAAAAATGAGCAACCCAACTAGCTCTTGGAAATCTCTTAAAGATCTGACTGACAGGATTCCATTTACTGCCAAATTCAATTGCTGTAGTCTGACCAGGTGTCCAAAAGCCTTAATTATTGCAAATTCACAGGCTCCATAGAAATGAAAGAAATTCCCACAAGAAGAAAAACAATGTCACCTTCCAGCAGCTTCTGCCAACTACACTCCTCAGTCAAGCAAACCATTTTTCTATTGTTTCTGGGAAGATTTCATTTTTTACTTTAAAATCCATTTTTTTCCTTTAGGGCAAAATTCCAGCTAGGAGTCAATTAATAACCCTAATCAAAACAGGTTAATAGGTAGGAAGGAAGGGGAAGGTGGTGGGGGGAGGTGGAGAAAAATGTAAAGAAAAAGAGGGAGGAAGGAAGGTCAGATCTTCACTTTAGAATGCTCCTTTTGGCAGTTCAGTAGAGGACAGAACAAAATAGGAAAAGATCTGAAGCAGATCCAAAGAGCTATTAAAATTTTAGACACAATGACAGCATCTTCAGGATATTTCAGCTCATAGTCTGCTACTGACAAGTATTCATTCAAAGGAGACAAAATAAAACATTTTATTATGAAATTGTAGAAATATTCTAGTAGCACTCTAGAGCCAAATGAAAATTGAGCTCATCGATTTTATGTCACAAATTACAATACTTAAATGCTTTTCAAAAAAATTTAATCAACAAGAGTTAGAATCTCACAATACATGTGCTTCAAAGAAAAGTACAGTGCTCAAGGCTGCTACATAGTATGGTGGACAGAATAGCAACCCAGGAGTTAGGAGGAACTGAGTTCAAATAAGCTTTAGATATTTGATACTTACTAGTTGTGTGACCTTGGGCATGTCACTTAACACCATTGCCTTGCAAAAAAAAAAGAAACAAACAAACAAAAGTACAGGGTTGTTAGCAGCTGTGTAGTTTCCAAAACTGGAATATTGTATAACTCGGGTCCATAAAAATTAATTAGTATTTGATAACAAGGGCCCAGTGTCTAGGTTAAAACACCATAATTTCAAACACAAAGAATGTAGAAAAGGTTCCAACAAAAACAATGAAAAAGGTCAGATGATTGAAAAATGTAAGAAAAAAAAGAAAGGAATAGGGATTATTTAGCCTGAAGGTCTTTAATTAAGAAAGATGAGCTCATTGTGACAATAGCTCAAACACTAAAACCATTGTTTTGATCAACCAAAAATAGAATTTGTATTCAATTGCACAGGTTTCCAACAATTCAGGAGCAGATCAAGTTTATGAATTCTAGCCAGGTTTCTCTATTTTATCTCTTCCTTGCTACCACCTGCCTTTTGATAATTTCTGTGTGTATTTCATCTTCACCAAAGCATGGACCAGTGAAATAAAAGAAATGGAAACTCAAATCAGTTCATTTTCTTACTTGTCATCCTTCTTGGTCAAAGTTACACTTGATTAAAAGATCAAAATTAGTAATAAAAGTGAAGAATGAGATGATGCATGGATTTTAAAAATAAAAACCTGGATTTCCATCTAGATTCTTCTCGTCTCACAAAAAAAATCTAGAAATTTCAGGGTCCCAGATAAGACAGATGTGGAGATAATTCTCCTGAAGAATAATCACTTTCCCTAAAATTAAAGAAAAGGCAAAATCACTTATATGGAAGGAAATCTCTGCCTTTGGCCAGATAAATCTAAGAGGCAGACATGGCTGGCAAGACAAAAGGGGGCAAAGGAACTCACTGATTATAATAGAACTCGTCATTGCCAAAAGCAATTTGAGGAAATGTGCAACATCACCTACTAACCTAGCTGAGAGAATCTGACATTTGATTTGACAAATTGTTCAGGAGCAACAATAAAACTCAAAGCTTTGAAGAAAGGAAAAGAGTAGACTTTTGTCAGCCCTCTGGCATCTCTGCAAGCTTCACAGCCTGGTTGATGAAAAGACAGCAATACACCACCTACTGGGCTCTCAGGAAAGAGCCCATAAACGCAGGAGGAATTCTTTCAGAACCACTCTTGTGCTGCCTTCTCCTGCAAACCCTGAACAGCAGAGCTAATCTACCAGATTTGGAGAGCTGACAAAATCCATGAAAGCAAATTCAACTGTAAATTCTTAAAGGTCCAGCACAAGGCCAAAATCTATTTGCCAAAATTACATTAAAATTTTGCAGCACTTTCTGACCTCATTCCTGACCGTGCAGATCTAACAGATGCTGCAGCAACCTGGTGTAGTGAGTAGAGCTCTATCCCTTAAGTCAGGAGGAACTGAGTTCAAATTTGACTTCAAACACATAGAAGCTGTGTGATCTTCTGCAAGTCACTTGACCCTGATTGCATTGCATATAGGGCCATCTCCAGTCATCCTGATTCATATCTGGTCCCTGGACCCAGATGGCTTCATAGAAAGTGAGGTTGATGACTTTGTACAGCACCCCTCCCACTCAAATCCAATTCACATGTATGTCATGGCATAACCTCCCCAAGGTCATGGTCTTGGAGAACAAAGGACAAACATCAACAGCGGAAGCAGCAGACAACGACAAGTTTAACAATGTGCATCAAATCTTTGCCTGATCAGACCTATTTAGAAATAAAGTAAAATAAACCTTGATCAAACTTCTAATTATGATAGAATCCAAAGCCATCTGGAGTACATGCATGTCTTTGTCACATCTAAGATTTGACCACAGGTTGAAAGAAGGGGTGAGAGTGGAAAAGAATCAATCTATTTGAAACTATAGAAACAAGGCAATCAACACCCTAAAAAGAAACTTATACAATCAAATAGAGATGACCGCTACTTCTGAAATGAGATTGCCAGTGGTTTACCCTTTCTTTGGCTTCACTCACCAACCTTGTGACTTTACCCCTCCCTGGCCACATTGAGACATCCTATGAAGAGACTATGTAACACAGAGGATCAAGTGTTGCACTTGGAACCAGGAAGACCTGAGATCCCAAATAATTCAGACACTTACTGTGTGACCTGTGGACAAGTTCACTTGACCTTTTAGTCCCAATTTTCTCAAAAATGGGAATAATAGTAGTAATTACTTTCCAGGATCATTGTATAGAGCAAATGTGATACATGTAAAGCTCTTAAATCATTTAGTGCTATAATATTATTTAATTAGTATAATTAATAATTATTATTATTTATTAGTATAATTAATAAAAAATAATGTCCCCCATATTAGGAGGTAAGGCTTGTCTGTCTTTTGCATTTGTATCCCCAGAATTTAGCACAGTGTGTGATATTTAGTAAGTGGAAAAACTGTTATATTCATTCATTCAAGTAGAATTATTATTCCCCAAAGAGATTACTACCCACACCCTTACCTCTTGACAAGAGTCCTAAGTTCTCTGGGTGGCACTACCCTTCCCCCAATCACATCATCTTCATCCTAATATCCTACACTTTCGAACCTTCACTGTTTCCCTTTCCTTTCTCCATTCAAGCACTTCCAGAAATATCACCTACAAGAATGCTTCCCTCACTAAACTAGAAAAGAGCCAATTCTCCAATTCCAGTTTGTCTCACTGTTCAATTCATATTACTCCTTTCTTCACCCTCCAAAATGTTCTTAGCTACTTGTACATAATAAATCATTTAATTTCAATTCTGATTCAGGATTTATTTAACTGTCTCTATATAAACTTTTAAGTCTGACTGTATCCAGTTTGGCTATTCAAAAACTGCATATTCCTGGATCTAACTTGTTTTTCTCAGGTTTGATCAAAGCTCAAGTACAGAGAAATGTTTGATCAAAGCCTTTTTGATGCTATAAAGAAAAGGAGAGAAGAGAACTGACTTTCTAAGAAAGTGATATGAGGGCAAGGTGAAACATAAAGGGAGTCAAGGGGGAGGTCACAGAGGAGAAATGAGCCTCAAAGGTAAAACATAATCATAGACTTAGATTTCTAACCTTCTCAGCAATACTAATCCTGAAAATAAATTGCCTTGGGTTAAATACTACAAAAAGCATATAAAGAGAAAGTCTAATAGCTAAAAGATCTCATCGTAATTTATACCAGTCTTTCATTACTACCATGAATATGAATACTCATGAAATAGGCTAACGAAAGATTTTTCTACTTGTCAACTCAACATGGCGTTATGGCTCTCATTTCTATCAATCGACTATGCAGATGATACTATAGTTAAGGCACAAAATTTCTAAACCATAGTATATGACTTCAAGGAGCCAGTTGGGATATGACATACAAATAAAAGTGTAAATAAGAAAACAAGGAAACTTATAAAAGGAAACAAGGAAACTTTTAGGGAAGGAAGGTTTATAGTGTAGGCTGGCTAAAGCAATCAGGATGAAATGCATCACAGAGGTTCATTTAAGTTTAACTTTGAAGGATAGATAGCAATCAGATAAAAGATGATGAAGAAGGGAGGCTTAAAAAAGGATAGAAGAACAAGCTCTTCTGAGTGAAAAAAGGTTGTTTGGGCAAGTGGGAGACTGATTTGAAGTTTAAACTGAGTCCAATATGATGGAAAGTCTTGGATGCCCAACTAAGGAATTTGGACTTCCATTTTATAAATAATAGTAAAGCATTATAACTTTCTGAACAAAGAAGTAGCATAACAGGACTTTGAGCAATGTACACAGTAGACATTCAATAAATTATTTGAATTAAACTGGTGATGAAATACAGAATAGCCTAGATATAGAAGCAAATGGAAGCAGGGAAATGAGTTGGAAGACCATTGCAGTAGATCAAATGTGAGATGATATGGTCCAGAACTAAAACAATGGCACTAGAAATTCAAAGGGAGGTAGAAATATGAGACGCATTATAAGGGAAGAACCAGCTTAGTGAGTGACTAATTGGAGGTGCAAAAAAAGAGTTCAAGCATTATTCTTTGTTTTAAGCCTGGGTTACTAGGAGAATAAAAATACCACTGATCATCAATTGCAATTCATCTGTCTAGAGGAGAAGGCAGGTTTTAGAAGGAAAAGATGAATCCTATTTTAAATATGTTACATTAGAAGCAATGTTGAAATATCCAAGGAGGAATCTCTAGCAGGGAGATTAACATCATATGTATGAAACAGAATATTTTAATTAATATGGAAATGTGTTTAACATGACTGCACATGTATAATCTATATCAGATTATTCAATATTATAGGGAGGGGGAAGGAAAGGCAAAGGAGGGAGGAGAAAATGTGAAATTTAAAATTACAGAAAATGATTGTTAAAAACTATCTTTACAAAGAATTTGAAAAAATAAAATTTAATTTTAAAAAACAAGCATTATCATAGTCTCCATATTGGATGAAAGAATAAAAAAAAACACAGGGAAATACTCTTTTCTCTGGGAAAAAAAGAAACAGAAATTATTCAAGTTAGAAGAGAGCTTAAAAATCTCCTAGTTCTATCCCTCACAAACACTCTCCTGGTTAAACTGTGAAATTTATAAAAGAGTGAAGTGCCTTGTCCCAGAGAATATTTTGTTTTTGTCTTAGTATTCTTAGCATAATGCTTGTCCCAGAGTAGGTTGATTGGTGGTTATCTGAAAACTGGAGAATAGACACGTTTGCTAGAGGGAAAACTCAAGGTTGTGAAGAAAACAGAGAAGGAAGAATCAAAGATACTGATAGAGAACTAGGAAATTCAGTATTCATGGAAATCTAAGCAAGCATAAATAATGTAGAGCTGACATTGTTGAACACTATAGGGAATGGGTCAATAAGGATGAGGATAGGGGAAGCTAGGTGACACAGTGGATACAGCACCAGCTCTGGAATCAGGAAAACCTGAGTTCAAATCCAGCCTCATACACTTAATAATTGCCTAGCTCTGTGACCTTGGGCTAGTCACTTAGCCCCATTTCCCTAAATAAAAATTTAAAGAATTTAAAAAAAAAAAAGTAGGATGAGGATTAAGAAAAGGTTATATAGTATTTGGTGATTAGAAAGACATTAATAACCTTGCAGAAAACAGTGTCAAAAGAGTGGTGGGGACAAAAACTAGATTACTGTAAGTTAAAGAATGGTTAGGTTGTGGTGTAATGGAAGCAGTGATCATAAACAAAGCCAAGGCTCCAATTTTACATTGACTTTTCTTTCAACATTTTGCACTTGATTAAAGAAAATAGAAGATAGAAAAAAGAAGTCTATTCTTCCTATAACACACAAAGAGAATGCTTTTTTCTTTTTTTTAACCTTACAGCAGAGATAGAATTACATTAGACCAATAGCAAGGGGCTAGCCAGAATTTAGATGAGATCAGTCACAGAGAACTTTGCTTCTGAGGCTATCCCCATTTAGTAGACAATATTGGAGCAGTGAATTGTGACACTTCAGCCAATTCATGTTAATGATCTTGAATTTCTTAATAGTACAAGCTTAAATAGAGCTATGTAGTAGTCCTTCCATAGCATTATACACTAGGGGTAATTGAAGGCTTTTCTATTTTTTGACAGTAAGAAGACAGAATTATTTGGGGGGCAAAAATAAAGAGAGATGAATTAGACTTCCAGTCAAGATGGCAGAGAGAAGCCAGGACCTGTGCTAAGGTCTCCTGATCTTCCCTCATACATAATATGAAACAAATCTCTTAATAGAAATCTGATCGACAAAACACAGAAAGAAAAGCTAGGAGAAAACCTACCTCAAGGTCTGACTTTGGGGATCCTGGGTGTGCCCAGCCCAGAGAGCAGACAGCCAGTAGGGATAGGGTAAGAGCCAAAGTAACCTAAGATCAGCCCTAGAGACTTTCATTGTGGGAACTGCTCTGAGAAACAACTAGAGAGTGGAGGTGGGCCTGATGGTCTGGGGCTTACTGGAAGGGCTGAAGGACAAGTTCCAGCCTCTAGCACCCCCAATGGCCAGATGGAGTTATTAAACTCAGTGAGTAAAGCCTCTAGGGATCCCAATATCAAACCTCTGTGGACCAGTCCCTCCTCAACACAATATCTTAGGAAAATGAAGAAAGGCCAGTGGAAAGTAGGGGATCTATAGAATAATTCCAAGAAGGAAAAGACCTTCACTCAGAGGGACATAAAACCTCTGAGGAGACTATGATTTGCTCTCCAGCACAGAAAGACTTCCTCAAAGAAATCAGGAAGGGGTTTAAAAATCAACTGGAAAATTTGGGACAGAAAATTAACACCTTGCAACAAGAAAACAAATCCTTGGAAAATACAACTGGACAAATGCAAAAAGAAAATAATTCTCTCAAAAGCTCAATTGGTAAAATGGAAAACTCTTACAAAAATAGAACTGACCAATTGGAAAAGGAGTTGCAAAAGGTAAATGAAGAAAACTCTTCCCTAAAAAAAAAAGAATGGAATCTGTGGAAACTAATGACTTCATGAGATAACAATAAACTATTTAACAAAAGCAAAAAATTGAAAAAATAGAAGAAAATATAAAACACCTCATCAGCAAAACCACTGACCTTGAGAATAGATCAAGATGAGATAACCGAAGAATTATTGGTCTTCCTGAAAAGACTGAAGAGAAAAAAACCCTGGAGTCAATACTATAGGATTTAATAATGGAAAACTGACCCTATATCATGGAACCAGAGGGCAAAATAGTTATTGAAAGAATACATCGATCCCCTCCAGAAAGGGATCCCAAAATGAAAATGCCAAGGAATATTGTGGCCAAATTCCAAAACTATCAGATAAAAGAGAAAATCCTGCAAGCAGCCAGAAAGAAACAATTTAGATACCAAAGAGCCACATCAAGGATTACACAGGACCTGGCAGCATCAACATTAAGGGAACAAAGGGGCTGGAGTACAATATTCAGAAAAGCAAGGGAGCTTGGAATGCAGTCAAGAATTCATTATCTGGCAAGATTGAGCCTTCTCTTCCAGGGCAAAAGATGGACATTTAATGAAATAGGAGACTTCCAACTTTTCCTGATGAAAAGACCAGAGCTTAATAGAAAATTTGGACTTCAAACAGGAGACTCCAAAGATACATGAAACAATTAAAAAGGGGGGGGGAGAAAAAAATTGTTATCCAAGGAGATGAAACTAGCTATATCCCTACCTGGGAGAAAGACTTTAATAACTCTTGAGAATTGTAAATCTATTAGAGAGAATTTAATTAGCCAGGAGAGATATACACTCATAACTTATTTGAGAAACTGCTATCCAATAAGATGAAACTGGCTATTCCTTACATGACAGAAAGACTCTAATAACTCTCAATAAATGTAATTCTATTAGAGAGAATATACTTAGCCAGAAGTGATAGACACTCATGACCTTTCTGTGACTCAGAATGATTTAACACCTCCTTTAAAAGGAAGACAGTAAAGAGATGGGAGGGTGGAAAAGACTGAATGGGATAAATCTCATTACATTAAGAGATACAAAGGACTTATTGAAATAGAGGGGAAGGGGGGTGGCTAGGTGGCATAGTGGATAAAGCACGGGCCCAGACAATGATTACCTAGCTGTGTGGCCTTGGGCAAGCCACTTAACCCCATTTGCCTTGCAAAAACCTAAAAAAAAAGGAAGAAATAGAGGGGAAGAAGGGAGGTGATAAGAACCACCTGAATCTTACTCTTATCAGATTAGTCCTAAAGTTAACATACTCACACTCAGTTAAGTTAAGAAACTTACCTTAACTTTAAAGTGTTAGAAGGGGAAAAGGGAAGGAGGAGGAAAGGAAGAATCAACAGAATGAAGGGAAGAAGAGGAAAAGGGAAAAAAGGGGAGGGGGTTGGATATAGGAGGGCAAACACATTGAAGGTGATGGTATTCAGAAACGAAATACCGGGGAATATGGATAAAGGGGAAAAAAGGAGAAAAATAGAAACAGAGGGAAGATAACATGGAGGGTAAATAAAGAGTTAGTAATTATAACTTTGAATGTGAATGGAATAAACTTTCCCTTAAAACATAAGCAAATAGCAGAGTGGATTAAACACCAGAATTCTATAATATGCTGCTTATAAGAAACTCATTTGAAGCAGAGAGATACATATAGAGTAAAGGTAAAAGGTTGGAACAAAATATATTTTGCTTCAGCTGAAGTAAAAAAAGCAGGGGTAACAATCCTTATCTCAAATAAAGCAGCTACAAAAATAGAGCATGAAAAGGGAGAAGGTAGGAAACTATATCCTCTTAAAAGGTACCATAGACAATAAAGTAATTTCAATACTAAATATGTATGTACCAAATGGTATAGCATCCAAATTCTTAGAGGAGAAGTTGAAGGAGTTACAGGAATATATAGACAGCAAAACTCTACTAGTGGGAGACCTCAACTTCCCATTCTCAGATTTAGATAAATATAACCATAAAATAAACAAGAAGGAAGTTAAGGAGGTGAACAGATTGTTAGAAAACCTAGGCATGACAGACTTATGGAGGAAATTCAATGGGGATAGAAAGGAATATACTTTCTTCTCTGCAGTACATGGCACTTACACAAAAATTGACCATGCACTAGGACATAAAAACCTAATAATAAATTGCAGAAAGGCAGAAATAGTGAATGCATCACATGCAATATGAGCCAAGGAGATATAGACCCAAAACTAATTGGAAACTTAAATAACCTCATTTTAAAGAATGAGTAGATCAAAAAACAATTTATAGAAAGAATTAATGATTTCGTCTTAGATAATCATAATAATAAAACAATATACCATAACCTATGGGGTATGCTGTCAGGGGATATATTATATTTTTAAATGTTTTATGAATAAATTAGAGAAAGAAGAAATCAATGAATTAAATATGCAACTAAAAAATTAGAGAAAGAACAAATTAAAAACCCCCAGTTAAATTCCAAATTAAAAATTCTAGAAATGAGAGAAATTAATAAAATTGAAAGTAAGAAAACTATTGAACTAATGAAAAAAACAATAAAATTGGCATACCTCTGGTCAATTTGGTTAAAAAAAGAAAGAAGAAGGGCAGCTAGGTGGTGCAGTGGATAGAGCACTGGCCCTGGAGTCAGGAGTACCTGAGTTCAAATCCAGCCTCAGACACTTAATAATTACCTAGCTGTGTGGCCTTAGGCAAGCCACTTAACTCCATTTGCCTTGCAAAAAAAGAAAAAAGAAAGAAAGAAAGAAGAAAACCAAATTGCTAGTATCATAAATGAAAAAGGTAAACTCACCACCAATGAGGAGGAAATTAAAGTAATAATTTGGGATTATTTTGCCCAACTCTATGCCAATAAATTTAACAATCTAAGTGAAATAGATGAATATTTACAATAATATAAGTTACCCAGGTTAAATGAAGAAGGAATTAAATACCTAAATAACCCTATCTCAGAAAAAGAAATTCAACAAACCATTATTGAACTTCCCGAGAAAAAATCTCTAGGGCCAGATGGATTCACAAGTGAATTCTATCAAACATTTAAGGAACAATTGGTTCCAATTCTATATAAGCTCTTTGGATAAATAGATGAAGACAGAACACTTTCTATGACACAAATATGGTGCTGATACCTAAACCAGGAAGAGTTAAAACAGAGAAAGAAAATTATAGTCCTATCTCCCTGATGAATATAGATGCAAAAATCTTAAATAAAACCTTAGCAAAATGACGACAAGTTATCACTAGGATAATACATTATGACCAAGTAGGATTTATCCCATGAATGCAGGGTTGGTTCAATATTAGGAAAACTGTTACTAATACTTAATGATATCAATAACAAATCTTTCAGAAATCATATGATTATATCAATAGATGCTGGAAAGGCTTTTTGACAAAATACAGCACCTATTTCTACTAAAAACACTAGAGACCATAGGAATGAATGGATTGTTCTTTAGAATAATAAGCAGTATCTATCTGAATCCATCAAGAAACATTATATACAATGGGGATAGGCTAGAGGCATTCCAAATAAGATCAGGAGTGAAGCAAGGGTGCCCATTATTACCACTACTATTCATTGTCGTATTAGGAATATTAGCTTCAGCAATAAGAGAAGACAAAGAAATTGAAGGAATTGGAATAGGGAAGAAAAAGACAAAACTCTCCTCTTTGCAGATGATATGATGGTATACCTAGAGAATCCCAAATCATCTACAAAACTACTAGAAATAATTACCAATTTTAGCAAGGTTGCAGGATATAAAATAAACTCTCAAAAATCCTCAACATTTCTATAAATGACTAGCAAGAAGTAGAAGAAAGAGCTAGAAAGAGAAATCCCATTCCAAGTAACTTCAGACAATATAAAATGCCTGGGAGTCTAACTGCAAAGACAGACTCAGAAACTTTTTGAAAACAATTACAAAACACTTCTCACACAAATAAAATCAGACTTAAATAACTGGGCAAATAACAACTGCTCAAGGGTAGGCCGAGTTAATAGAATAAAAATGACAATTCTACCAAAATTAAACTACTTGTTTAGTACCCTACCAATCAAAATTCCAAAAAATTACATTAATGAATTAGAAAAAACTGTAAGTAAATTTATATGGAGAAATAAAAAGTTGAGAATCTCCAGGGATTTAATGAAAAAAAGTACAAAAGAAGGTAGCTTAGCCCTACCAGATCTAAAAATATATAATAAAGCATCAGTCACCAAAACTTCCTGGTATTGGCTAAGAAATAGAGTGGTGGACCAGTGGAATAGACTAGGAGCAAGAGCAGGAAATGATTATAGTAATCTGCTGTTTGATAAACCCCAAAAGTCCAGCTATTGGGATAAAAACTCTGTCTTCGATAAAAACTTGGGAAAATTGGAAGAAACTTGGATTAGACGGAACACCTCACAAACTATACCAAGATAAGATAAAAATGGATATGGGATCTAGTCATAAAAAATATTATAAGCAAACTAGGAGATCAAGGAATAGTTTATTTGTCAGATCTATGGAAAGGGAAGCAGTTTATGACCAAGGAAGAGATGGAGAACATCAGTAAAAATAAACTAGACAATTTTGATTACATTAAATTAAAAAGCTTTTGAGCATACAAAGCCACTGTAACCAAGATCAAAAGAAATGTAATAAATTGGAAAACAATTTTTACAAATAGTATTTCTGACAAAGGATTCATTCCTAAAATATATAGAGAACTAAATCAAATGTATTAAAAAAAAAGCCATTCCCCAATTGACAAATGGTCAAAGGATATACAGAGGCAATTTACAGATAAGGAAATCAAATTGATTCATGGTGATATGAAAAAATTGCTCTAAATCATTACTTATTAGAGAAATGAAAATCAAAGTATCTCTGAGGTACCACCTCATACCTCTCAAGACTGGCCAATATGACCGGAAAGGACAGTGATCAGTGTTGGAAGGGATGTGGGAAATCTGGGACATTAATATATTGTGGGTGGAGCTGTGAAATCATCCCATCTTCCTGGAGAGCAATTTGGAATTATGCTCAAAAGGCAACAAAAATATGCATACCCTTTGATCCAGCAATACCACTACTGAGTCTGTACCCTGAAGAGATTATGAAAAAGGGTAAAAAAAAACATCACTTGTACAAAAATATTCATAGCAGCTCTGTTTGTGGCAGAAACTGAGTGAATTTGGGGAATGGCTTAATAAACTGTGGTATATGTATGTGATGGAACATTATTGTTCTATTAGAAAACAGGAGGGATAGGAATTCAGGGAACCCTGGAAGGATTTGCATAAACTGATGCTGAGCGAGATGAGCAGAATCAGAAGAACACCGTACACCCTAACAACAACATGAGAGTGATGATTAACATTAATGAACTTGCTCATACCAACAGGGCAACAATCAGTCACAATTTGGGGGTATCTGCAACAGAGAATGCTATTGATATCCTGAGAAAGAATTGTGGAATTTGAACAGAGACCAAAGACTATTACCTTTAATTTTTTTAATTATAAAGACTTTATTTATTTTGAGTTTTACAATTTTTCCCCTAATCTTACTTCCCTTCCCCATCCCCCACAGAAGGCAATTTGCCAGTCTTTACATTGTTTCCATGAATTACCTTTAATTTTAAAACAATGTTATCTTATATAATTCTGCTACATTTCATACTTTATGTTTCTTCCTTAAGGATATGATTTCTCTCTCATCACATTCAATTTAGATCAAAACATACCATGGAAACCTTTATAAAGACCAACAAACTGCCTTCTGTGGGGGTGGGGGTGGGGGAGGGAAGCAAGATGGGGGGAATTGTAAAATTCAAAATAAATAATATCTTTCTAAAAAAATAAAAAAATAAAGGGAGCTAATGACAGAGGGGTAAAAAAAAATCTTCCATATCCTTATATTACACAGATTCATCACCCCACCATCTTTGTCCATGCTTATCACTTTTGGAAAACAAAACTTAAAACAGAACAGAGTCAAAGTTGTTCGTCAACTAGTTGCTGCCTTCAAAAAGGACCTATAATCCTAACTGAGGTATCTGAGAGCAGTTCTTGAGTGTGGCTGAAGGGTAAGAAGTGTTGGGCAAAATGGAAACCATTTGTAGTGAGAAAATCAGCATTATAATCTCAGCTTTGCCTCTTTACTACCTCTATAACCATGAACAAGTTATTTAATCTTTCAGAGACTATTTCTTTCTCTGTAAACTGAGGGGTTTGATAAAATGACCTCTAAGCATTGTTCTGACTCTGGAACTGATATCATTTGTGCCCTCATTAAAAAGGAGGATGTGCAAACATCAGTGATATCAGTAAGGAAAAAACCTCGAAGCCACACCCAGCATGGCACCAGATGGGAAGGAAACTAGAAAAGTGAGATACAAAGGGCTATTTTTTTAAGTTTATATAAGGACTGAAGTCACTGTTTAAACTGACCCTTCCTCTCAGTGCTGATTGTCAATGACAAACCCATAGATCACCCAATCTCCATCTGTTCTAACTAAACCAAACCCATTTCCGTGGAGGATTTCCCTGAAAAGAAAGAAAAGGAGTAATCATCTCTGGGACTGTCCATCTACTCCCTCACCCTTTTTTTAAACCATATCACTCCTGAGAAGATGAGGTGAATGTAAGCCAGTATCTCACCAAAGGTGAGCCTTTTCCTTTTTTTAAATTGATATGTTATGTTTCCAAATACATGCTATGAAAGTTTTTTCGACATTCATCCATATGCAAATTTATTTTTAAGTTACAATAATTCCTTTCACCCTCCCTTCCCATCCCTCTCCCCTCAGCAGTGAACAGTCAGGTTAACACTATACATATATTTTTTGATAAACATGTTTACAGATTGATCTTAATTAATTTTCAGTATGAGGAATTAGTATTAAGGGAAAGATACATAAGAGATCATTTTTATAAAGTGTTCATCAGATTCGGAAAGGTTTTTATTTGTTTGTTTTTCTTCCTCTGGATGGAGAAAGCATTGTCCAAAGCCAATCTAATACCGCTGTCATGGCTACCTGAACTTCTGAGAGATGCTGCTTCCATTAAGGTTGATCATCTCACAATGCTGTTAATGGGTACATTGTTCCCTTGGTTCTGCTCCCTTCCTTCAGCACCAAATCCTGTAACTCTCTTCTCTATGCTTCTATAGAGTCCAACTATTTATGGTTTCTTATAGAACAATAATATTCCATATTATTCATGTCCCATAACTTGTTTAGCCATTCCCCCAATTGATGGGCATCCCCTCAATTTCCAATTCTTGGCTACTACAAAAAAGAGCTGCTATGGATATTTTGGAATATGTAGAACTTTTCCCATTTTTTATAATTTTTTTCCTGGATATTGACCTAGAATTGGAATTGCTGGGCCAAAGGGAATGAACAGTTTTATTGCTCAGCAAGCCTTTTCCTTAGTCAATTTCCATTTGCAGTGTCAGAACTCAACCAGATGGTCTAACCTGTAAGTTCCAGGAGATCAGGACCAAATAACCTTCAAAAGATCTGCAGCCAGATATATCTGTTAATATCTATAAGCTCTAACAATTTTCAATTGTGGGGCAACACAGTGGTGCAGTGGATAGAGTACTGATTGGGAATTAGGAAAAACTGAGTTCAAATCCAGCCCTAGATTCTGACTGAATTATTTTGGGCAAGATATTTAACCCCTTTTTTGCCTCAGTTTTTCATCTGTGAAATGGGGACAAACTGGAGGAAAACATGGAAAACCATTCTAGTATCTTTGTCAAGAATAAGACACCTGAACAACCACAAATTTTCAATTGTAGACATGCCTTCACATCCCCCCCCCCGCATCAATTTGCTTTGGTCTTGATATTGATCAGCTAATCAAAATTACCCTGCTTGAGTTTGTCTCTCATCCTTGTGAACTTAGTAACTCTCTTCTCATGACTGGATTACAAAAATGATCTAGTTCTCCAACTTCTCCAGTTGTGCCTCTACTCCAGAGAGATATCTGGAAAATAGACGTTTTCCTGCTGAAAAACTTCCATTGGCTCTAATTGATAGGAAATTCTTGCTTACCCTAAGTCAAAGTCTGCTGTTCTATAACTTCTATTCATTGATCTTACTAGGTATTTTACTAGCCACCTCACAATTTATGTGAAGAAAGTACTTTTCAAATGTTAAAATATTCTAGAAGCATAAGATGTTAGTATTGTTGTTGTTAATTATTATTATTATTATTATTATTATTACTACTACTACTACTACTACTACTACTACTACTACTACTACCTAGAGACAGAATGGCATAAAGAGTTGGCCTCAAAGCCAGGAAAACCCATATTCAAGACTCACCTAAGACACATACTCACTAATCCTGGACTGAGGGGAAAAAACAGATTGACAACAGAAAAATAGTTGGTAAAAGCATCAAAAGGTAGAAATTTCTCAGTTCATTTGAGTTGCAGGAGTTATTACCATAGTTCTCCACACAGAAACAGACCCTGGCTTATGCTTACAACAGATATAACTACTGATCAGTTCAGGTAGAAGCACAAATTGAGCCCATACTCCTGCAAGTCTATCCAACAGATTCCTTTGTTCATATTTCCTGGTCTAGGTGGTCTCAAGTTCTGTTTCTCCACTTCTACTGGAAAACGCTTCCAGGAAAAGAATCAACCAGTCCTGTCTGAATACAGATTGAATTTTTTTAAATTTATTTTTCGTGAGACTTCTCTTTTTGGGGGGATTGGGGGAATTATATTTACTTTTACAACATGACTATTGTGGTAATGTTTTCCATGACTACACATTTTTTAAACTATATCAAATAACTTGCTTTCTCAATAAGGGGGAATAGTGTGGGAGGAAAATAAATAATTAGGAATTCAAGGTTTTAAAAGTAAATGTTGTTGGGGCGGCTAGGTGGCGTAGTGGATAAAGCACCGGCCTTGGAATCAGGAGTACCTGGGTTCAAATTCGTTCTCAGACAGACACTTAATAATTACCTAGCTGTGTGGCCTTGGGCAAGCCACTTAACCCCATTTGCCTTGCTAAAAAAAAAAAAAGTGAATGTTGAAACTTGTTTTTGCATGTAACCGGGGGGAAAATAAAATTTAAAAAAAATCAACCAGAGAAGCCTGGAAAGACTTGCCTGAACTGATGCTGAGTAAGATGAGCAGAATCAAAAGAATACTGCACACCATAACAGCAACATAGGGGTGATGATCAACCTTAATGGACTTGCTCATTTCATCAGTGAAATAATCAGGGACAATTTTAGGCTATCTGCAATGGAGAATACCATCTGTATCCAAAGAAAGAATTGTGGAGTTTAAACGAAGACCTTCAATTAAAAAAAAAAGTTGCTGTCTTATGTACTACATAATTTTTCTATTTCTTCTATTTTATTTTTCCTCAAGAATATGATTTTTCTCTCAACACATTCATAAGACTGCCCCTCTGTGGAGGGAGGGGAGGGAAGGGAGGTTGGGGGAAAAATTTAAAATTCAAAACATTACAAAAAATGATAGGTAGGAACTACTATTATATATATAATTGGCAAATTTATATGTAAAATTTATATATAAAAAAGAAAAAATCAACCAGCCTTGCTGCCATCTTCTTCCCGCTCCCCCTCTTCTGCTAGCTTAAATTTTAAAAGTTGACACTTATAAAAATTTCACCCCTTCCTTTCTACTTGAATAGGTAGATACAAGATACACGCCAAGATAATTGATAATATATCACATTTTCTTAGACTATCAATGTTTTCTTCAATATAAATATAGAGATTTGTTGATATTTTAAAATGCTACTCAGTGATCTTAATGTTTCTCTAAGACTACAATCTGAGGAAAGAATTGGTAAAAGGGAGTTTCCTCATCCAGGAATTTCCTACACCAAAGAAATCACAAGTCCTACATCTATTATTACTTGTGCCTTTGGGAAATTAAGTCTGTATTCTTTTTGAGATCACAGACTTTTAAATATTTGGAAAATTACTATTATATTCTCCACCCTCACCCACAAGTTTTGTCCTGTCTTCTTCAGGGTAAATATTCCCAATTCCTTTAGTAGAACATTCCTCAAAAGGGAGTCAAAAGTCAAATATCAACATAAAGGCACTATTTTCAGATCCTTGGCTATCCTAGGATGTCCTGCCTTGGATGGACACAGTCAAGTCCATCAATGTCCTTTAAATATGGTAAATATTTAATCAAATACATAAGGAATGGAGTAAAATTTATAAAAATAAAGAGTCATTCCCCAGTCGATAAATGCTTAAAGGTTACGAATACAGTTTTCAAAGAAGAAATAAAGCTACCAATAATCATAAGAAAAAATGCTCTAAATCACTACTGATTAGAGAAATGCAAATTAAAACAACTCTTAGTACTATTTCATACTTCATATTGGCCAATATGACAACAAGAGAAAACAATAAAGTTTGGAGGGAATGAGAATTGGGACACAAAAGCTCTATGGAGGAGTTATTAACTGATTTGACTATTTTAGAGAGCATGCCCAAAGGTCTTGTCCACATTTTATCCACCTTTGGTCTGTACTCCAAAGAGATTTTACAAAGGAGTGGGAGGGAAGGATTTATTTGTACAAAAATACTCATAGCAGCTCTTTTATGTTGGTTATAATTAGAATTTGAGGTGATATCCATCAGTCAGGGGGTGGCTGAACAAGTTGTAGTATGTGATTACATTGGAATATTACCATGCTATAAGAAATGATGAACAGAATGACTTCAGAAAAACCTGGAAAGATTTATATGAATTGAAGCAAAATAAAATAAGCAGAACCAGTACCCAGTAACAGCAATACTGCACAATGATCAACAATGAATTAGCTTTTCTTAGCAATGCAATGATCCAAGACAACTTCAAAAGTCTCATAAAAAATGTTATCCTCACTTCCAGAGAAGGAATTGATGGATTCTGAATGCATGCTATTTTTCACAGTGGGACTGAGGGCAGATTTAGTTCGACCTCCAGCTTAACAAAACTTTCATGTCAGTTTTCTTGACGTTTGTCATAGGCCCAAAGGGTGCAACTGCTCCCTGAAGTGTTATTATACCATGACAAATAACCTGCACTCCCAGAGATACCAATGCCAAGAGGTGGGTACGAATGAGTGTGTAAACTGTGGCTAGTCTTCTAGTCACTCCACCCCCTTCCAATAAAATCAATTGTTCATTTCAGAGAACCAGGGAAGTGAAAACAAGGGTAGGGAAAAATTATAAAAGCTTTGAGAACAGATTATTTCTTACTTACAACACTGGGTGGCAGCAATGGGCAACAGCTTCTTCTGGCTTTCTTCTTGGAAGGAATACTAGAGGCAGAGGAAGAAAAACATCTTGTAAGAGGCTCAACAGTTGATAGGCAAAAAGAAAGCAGTTACTTATTAAAAAAGTTAAGTATTCTCTTAAGGCACAGTTCAACATTCAGTTGAAACAGAATGTTCCATGAAATGTTTTCCTTCCCCTCTTATAGGAAGAATATCTTTTCATGCAAAGAAGAGACTTTCGAGTTTCTTCCTGGTCTATGTCACATTACTAGTGAGATAGCCCAAATGAAATGTTTGACCTTGTCTGTACACAAGTGCTCTCATAACCCACAGACAGTTGAACAGGGGAGCAGCATGTTCCCTTCCTGATCTCCTTCAGGGTCTTACAAATAATTCCCCGGTCTCTCTGCAAAGTACAAACATAGCAGGAAGAAAGCTAATGTTCTGGTTCTGGCCACAAGGTTCTCCAAGTGAAGCAGGACTTTAATGTGGACTGCACCATTTCCTACCAAATGGGGGGGGGGGGGGGGCAAGGGCATTGTGAGCCTCCTCCTGGAGTTGCAATGTCACCAGAAGAAGTATCCACTCCTTTTACCTTGGATAATTCACCAGGTGCCCAACCAGAGAATACTTATGGGCCAGGTTGAGCTCAGATTTTTTTAAGCATAAACAACAGGCAACCAACCTGACAGCCTCTTTACCTTCTCTGCCTCAGCCCTAGGCTAGGTACCTTCTACAGAGAAATTTAAAAGAAGGTCCATGCCAGCAGGGAGTTTTATCAATCTTGGTGGAAAGGTAAAATAAACTCTTGAAAAGCTAAATAGTACATGAATCAACTACAAACAATACAAACACACACATCCAGCAGTTTCACAAGGCAGTTCACAATTAATTATCAAATGAATAGTACAGCCAAAAACTAAGAGTCCTGAGGAAAGGGGGGAATAAACCTTGAAAGCAAGAAAGATCAAGCAAAGTTTCCTAAGAAAGAGGCTTGGATTAAACCTTGAAGAATGGGCTGTATGTGAAGGAGAGGATATCAGGAGGAAAGAATGGATTAAGCAAAGGCTTTACATATCAAGAAATAGTGGAATGACTAGCTGGAAACAAGTAAGAGAAATATGGTCAGAGAAGTAGGTCAAGATCAGATTAAACAATGCTCAATTAATCTTTAGACCTCTATTTCCACAAAAGGGAATATTATTTCTTCCTTCTTTCAGAACGCAGTGGTCAGAGGCCAGCCACATTTTTAAAATCATACTACATGAACGTACTGATAAAAAACTACTTCACCTCAACTATGAAAAGCTGAAGAAAAACCTAATGATCCCCTCCAAGTAATGTATGGGTCTGACATAATTCCCTGAAGCCTAATATAGACCTGTTTTGCCCAATGTTGGTCCTGGCAAATTAAATGAATAAATGTTTATTGGGTTGGATAAGAAGGCAACAATTCTTTCAGGGAAGGTTCTCCTCTGCCACTCCCTACCTGAGGTCTACTTACAGTACTTCCTACTCTTCTAGGTATTATAATGCAAGTAACTCTGAGCCCAGAATAATAATAAAAAAACAAAGATTATTTTAGTTATGGAAAAACCTTTACTATCCACCACTCAAAGCTGGAACATCAACTTTGAGCCAAAAAGTAAAAAGGGGAGTTCTAAGCCATCAGAACTATCTTATTTATTTATTAAACCCTTACGAAGGATTATCCTGTCCCCATCTGATCCATACACAGGTAGCTGGCCACAAAGGAAGAACTTCAGCTATTTGTAGAGGAACCATGTAAATCACCCAAAACTCAGCCCTTGTAACCCGTTGAGTAGGTTAGTGTTGAAGAAAATTACTTTAGATACTGGGAAACCTCCACATAGTATTTGTCATGTACCATTTAGCTTTTCAAGAGTTTATCTTACCTTTCCACCAGTTAGCCAGTGGGCTAACAAGTTCTCCAGATTTATCTCTATAGAGATTTTAAATCAGGTAAAATGAAAGACAATCTAGAAGAGACTCAAAAGGCAGTAACATTAGAAGAAAACACATCTCTCTACAAGCAAAACAAAAGCCAAGATACAATAACAACTTAAGGATCATAGGTTCCCACCCCCTCATTTAAAGATCATGAAAAGTTCTAAAACCTAAATGCCATAATTCAAGAAACACAAGAAACTCCCATAGAACTTTACACAGAAGAAGTGTTAATTGAAAGACTTCTAAGATCTCTAGGGGGAGGGGAGCAAGGAAGTCTCTGCTGTTCAGTCTCTTGTAAACCCTCTTCAGTCTGACTGGAGCTCACTATTCAACTGAAAATACTCTCTCCAAAGTTTCCTGTTATTTATTAATGGTCTAAATCTAATATCCCCCCCCTCAATTCTCATCCCTTCTGACCTCCACAGTATTTACACTATCAGTTACATTTCCTGTTGCACTCTCTCTACAATATGGATTTTTGTGACACTGTTTTCTTTATCCTTCTCCTATTTGTCTGACTCCTCCTTAGGCAATGCATTCCATTGCTAGTCATCTTGAGTTATGTCTTTCCACATTCTGCACAGCTCGGTCTTATTTAAATCCAAGTTAAGATATCACCTTTCTGATGTCATTGGTCCTTTTCAAGAACAAAGGACAAACAACAACAGCCTTCTCGGTCTCCCTTGCTGAATCTTCATGCATGTCAAGTACTATAATTACGAGTATTCCCCAAATCTCTGTCCTGGGACCACTTTCATTTCCCTTTTCATTCTCTCACTGGGTGATCTCATCAGCTCCCAGATCTCTATGCAGATTACTCCCAAATCTATTTATGGAAACCTACTCTTACTCTCCTAACTTCCAGAATCACACCATAAATTGTCTATTGGATGTTCCAAACTGAATTAACCTGAAGGCATCTCAACTCTAAATGTTCAAAACAAAACTCATGATGTTTTCCCTCAAAACCTGAGTCTTTTTCAGAATTTGCTTGTTACTATCAAGGGTACCACCTTTTCTCAATCACTCAGGTATCCTATCCTGGGTCATATTCAACTTCTCACTCTTTTTTTTTTTTTTTTTTTGGTTTTTGCAAGGAAATAGGGTTAAGTGTCTTACCCAAGATCACACATTTAGTCAGTGTCAAGTTTTGTGACACTAGATTTGAATTCAGGTTCTCCTGACTCCAGGGCCAGTGCTCTATATCTATACACTTTGCTACTTACCTGCCCCTTAGCTTCTTACTCTTAATCATCCCACTTCTCCAATCTGTTACCTAAACTCTTTGTTTTTGTTTTAGCATCATCTCTTAAATGTTCTTCATTCTCTCTATTCACAGAGTCATATGTCCCCCCATCCCTCAGTTCAAGCCCTCATCACCTCTGCATCAAATATCAGCTTTCAGTTTGTTCTCCCTACTTTTCAAGTCTCCTTCCATGCCAATGTATCCTCTACATGACACCCAAAATAATTTTCATGAAGCAAAGATCTGATCATGCTTCCTTTTCACTCAATAAAAGTCAGTGGTTCCTTATAATCTCTAGGATTAAATGTAAAGTCCATTGCTCAACATTTGAAACTGTTCACAATATAGTCCTTTTTCTAGTATTCTTACACATTATTCTTCTCCAAGCACTCCAGGAATAAGTTATATTTACTATTCCTTGAGCACAACATTCCACTTTCTAACTCCATGTCTCTGCACTGACTTTTCCTCATACCTATAACCCTTCTTATCTTCAGTTCCTTATAATCTTCCTGCACGATTCAGCCCAAGAACCATCTTATCCAGAATGCCTTTCCAGGCTCCTTAACTGCTTCTGCCTGGAAAGTTACTTTTGTTTATTTTGTCTATGTCCTGTAAATAACTACATATGTACATGTTATCTTCCTCCTCAGAATGAAAGCTATTTTCACTTTTTCTTTATATCTTTGCCATTTATCAAAATGTCTAATGCATTCATAAGCATTTAAGAACTCTGCTAACTAAATATCTGCTCAACAGCTCAACTACAGATGATGGAAAAATACTATGTGCCTCCTCAGTTAGGAACAGTGCCTACCCTCCCTATTGTCTCCCCTTTTCAGCACCTCCCCCAGACCTATACCTGGAGAGCTATACTCATTCTCCACAACACTTTCCCCATGACAGACAGGGAGCCATATCTATCTTCATTGCATTTCTCACCCTGAACAATTTATAAACCTTCTAAATCATATCTTTTCTCTCTAGGGCCTCCCCAACTCCTAACAGTTTGGATCCATGCCACCATTTAAGAACATTCCCTAATGGTATTTAGGTTTTTCCTATTGGTCAGAAGCATTCTGGCCAACAGAAGAACCACTTGGCCTCAATCCTGGTCTAATACCAGGACCCCCATCTATATTATGTAGGCCCTCCAAAGTTGGTTCAAATCTTCTTGGTTATACAGAAAAGATAGCTCATACCTCATTGTCACTTCCCAGAGCATTGATTTCTTCCAGTTTGTGGGTCCAGTATCTAGCTTCTTCTTCTGGAATATCTATCACACAAAGAAAGAAACCATATCAGAAGCTTGTTATCCTATCACTTAGCATTCTAGAGAGATGAGATCTTGGAATAAAGCAACAATAACAAAAACTCATGACTCATTGACTTAGGTTAAGAAAGTGTAATGCTTTAACCTGGTTTATACATCTCTCATGGTTTATAACATTAGTTAATTTTTATTATTTTCATAGTTCTTTTTTAAAATTGTGACCAATACATTCAGCACTATAAAGACAGGACACAGAGACACAAAGTAGATTAAGTCAACTTTGGAAATAATTAAATTAGGCCCATTTTCAATCAAAAGGTAAAAATCAACTTCAAAGAAGAAATAACAAAAGGAATGCATTTCTGAAATAATGTACAAACTTCCTTTCTGTCAATAGTGACTTGGTTCCTATTAAAAACACTAGAGAATGTAGGAATAAATGGACTGTTCCTTAAAATAATTAGCAGTATCTATCTGAAACCATCAACAAGCATTATATTCAATGGGGAGAGGCTAGAGGTATTCCCAATAAGATCAGGGGTGTAACAAGGGTGCCCATTATCACCACTACTATTCAATATTGTATTAGAAATGCTAGCATCAACAATTACAGAAGAAAAAGAAATTGAAGGAATTAGAATTAGGAAGAAGAGACAAAACTCTCACTCTTTGCAGATGACATGATGGTCTACCTAGAGAATCCCAAGAAATCATCCAAAAAACTACTGGAAACAATTAGCAATTTTAGCAAAGTTGCAGGTTATAAAATAAACCCTCTTAACATCCTCAACTTTTCTATATATGTCTAGCAAGAAACAGCAGGAAGAGCTAGAAAGAGAAATCCCATTCAAAGTAACCTCATACAATGTAAAATATTTGGGAGTCTATTTGCCAAGACAGACTCAGAATCTTTTTGAAAACAATTATAAAACACTTCTCACACAAATTAAATCAGATTTAAATAAATGGGCAAATATCAACTGCTCATGGATAGGTAGAGCTAATATAAAAATGACAATTCTACCAAAACTAAACTATCTGTTTAGTGCCCTACCAATCAAAATTCTAAAAGATTACTTTAATGAGTTAGAAAAAATTGTAAGTAAATTCATATGGAGAAATCAAAAGTCAACAATTGCCAGGAGCTTAATGAAAAAAAGTACAAACGAAGGTGGCTTAGCACTACCCGATCTAAAATTATATAATAAAGCATTAGTCATCAAAACTGTTTGGTATTGGCTAAGAAATAGAGTGGTGGACCAGCGGAATAGGCTAGGTGTAAAAGCAGGAGAGGATTATAGTATCTGCTGTTTGATAAACCCAAAGAGTCTGGCCATTGGGATAAAAACTCCCTCTTTGAAAAAAACTGCTGGGATAATTGGAAGTTAGTATGGAAGAAACTTAGATTAGACCAACACCTCACACCCTTTACCAAGATAAGATCCAAATGGTTACAGGACATAGGCATAAAAAACAATACTATAAGCAAATCAGAAGATCAAGGAGTAGTCAGTAGTCTACCTGTCAGATCTATGGAAAGGGGAACAGTTTATGACTAAGGAAGAGTTGGAGAACATCACCAAAAACCAATTAGATGATTTCGATTACATTAAATTAAAAAGCTTTTGCACAGATAAAACCAATGTAATCAAGATCAAAAGAAAAGTAGTAAATTGGGAAACAATCTTTACAACTAATGATTCTGACAAAGGACTCATTTCTAAAATATACAGAGAACTGAGTGATATTTTTAAAACAAAAAGCCATTCTCCAATTGACAAATGGTCAAAGGATATGCAAAGGCAATTTACAGATGAGGAGATCAAAGCAATCCATAGCCATATGAAAAAATGCTCTAAATCATTACTTATTAGAGAAATGCAAATTAAAGCTTCTCTGAGGTACCACCTCACACCTCTCATATTGGCCAGTATGACCAGGAAGGATAATGATCATTGTTGGAAGGGATGTGGGAAATCTGGGACACTATTACACTGTTGGTGGAGCTGTGAACTCATCCAACCCTTCTGGAGAGCTATTTGGAACTATGCCCAAAGGGCAACAAAAATGTACATACCTTTTGACCCAGCAATACCACTACTGGGTCTATACCCTGAAGAGATGAGGAAAAAGGGTAAAAACATTACTTTGTATAAAAATATTTGTAGTAGCCCTGTTTGTGGTGGCAAAGAATTGGAAATCCAATAAATGTCCTTCATTTGGGGAATGGCTTAGCAAACTGCGGTATATGTATGTCATGGAACACTACTGTTCTATTAGAAACCCGGAGGGACGGGATTTCAGGGAAACCTGGAGGGATTTGCATGAACTGATGCTGAGTGAGATGAGCAGAACCAGAAAAACACTATACACCCTAACAGCAACATGGGAGTGATCTTCAACCTTGAAGGACTTGCTCATTCCATCGGTGCAACAATTGGGAACAATTTTGGGCTGTCTGCAAAGGAGAGTGCCATCTGTATCCAGATAAGGAGCTGTGGAGTTTGAAGGAAGTGCAAGGACTATTCCCTTTAATTTAGAAAAAAACATATCTTATTGTCTGATCTTGTTACCTCTGAGAATTCTCTTCTCTTTAAGGATATGATTTCTCTCTCATCACACCCAATTTGGATCAAGGCACAACATGGAAACAAAGTAAAGACTGACAGAGTGCTATCTGGGGGGGGGGGGGAAGGGAAGCAAGATTGGGGGAAAACTGTATAACTCAAATAATATCTTTAATAAAAATAAATTTAAAAAAATAGTGACTTGGGTATGATTGTGACAATAGTAGCAGTGATAATAGCAGTAAGAGCTAATATTTCTCCAGTGCTTTGTAGTTAGAAAGTGCTATCAGATCCATTATTCCATTTGATAACAATTTAAAGCAACCCTGTGAAGTAGCCAGGGCAAGTATTATCATTCCCATTTTACAGATGAGGAAATTGAGGCCTAAAGAGTTAAGTTCACTGACAAAGAGTGGTAAAGCTAGGACTGGAAACTCAGTTGTTCTGATTCTGGTTACACTAATCCTTCCACTAGCTTCAAGATTAGAGAAAACCTTCTCTAAGTTCAATAACAAACTGCATCTTTTCAGACTTATTCAGATTTCATCCATTCCTTTTAATACAGAGAGTGGTAATAAGGGGGCAATACTGAAAATAGAGACAGTAAAACTCAGGTCAAATCCAATGTAAGACTTCCTAGATGTGGGTGTGACCCTAGACAAGTCTCTTAACCTCTTTCAATCTCAATTTCCTCATTTGTAAAAGGAGGATATTAATAGCACCTACTTCTCAGGGTTGTTGAGAATCAAATGATAGAATATATGTAAAATACTCTTCAAAATTTAAAATGTTATATAAATGTTAGCTATTTTATTCCTATTCCACTTGACTCCTCTCTCTCTCTCTCTCTCTCTCTCTCTCTCTCTCTCTCTCTCTCTCTCTCTCTCTCTCCCCCCCCACCTTCCCCCCACCTTCCCCTGCCCTTCCATATCCAATCTGTCTTGCTAGTTTTACCTTTACACCATCTCCCATATATACCCCTTCCCTCTTCTGGCACTCCCACCTCAGCACTCTACACCAAAACAATTGGAACAGCCTTCTGGTAGTTTCCCTATCTCAGGTTTCTCCCTACTTTAATTCATCCTTCATTCAGTTGTGAAACAGATCTTCCTATATCATATGTCCAACCATGTCACCACCCACAAACCATTTTCCTCATTCCACCCATACAATAAATTCCAATGATTCTCGATGCCCCTTCAGTATCAAATACAAAATTCTATCTGTGGCCTTAAATGACCTTCATTTTCATCTCTCCATCTTACTGTCCTCAACATACTCTAGAATCTAGTGGGACTGAACTCCTTGCTGCTTCTTCCTTTTTTTTTTGCAAGACAATGGGGTTAAGTTACTTGCCCAAGGTCACACAGCTAGGTAATTATTAAGTGTCTGAGGCCAGATTTAAATTCAAGTCAACCTGACTCCAGGGCTGGTGCTCTATCCACTGCACTACACTGTTGATCCTTCCTTGCTATTTCTCCCAAATAATACTCCATCTTCTGATTCAGAACAACTTAACTGGCTTTCTGTCATGTGACTGGATGGATGGATGGATGAAATGATAGATGGATGGATGGATGGATGGATGAGAGAGAGAGAGAGAGAGAGAGAGAGAGAGAGAGAGAGAGAGAGAGAAAGAGAGAGAGACAGATAGAGATCTCTATATCTATAACTCATTTGTGTGTAGTTGTTTGCCTGTATTCCTTGAGAGAAGAGACTGGAGTTTTTTTGCCCTTTTTTGTGTCCTGGTCAGTTATCAAAATGCTTGACACATTATTAGTTGACTGATTACCCAGAAAAGATTAAATTTCATTAACATGTCTTTCTTGGGGTGGCTAGGTGGCACAGTGGATAGAGCACCGGCCTTGGATTCAGGAGTACCTGAGTTCAAATCCAACCTTAGACACTTTAATAATTACCTAATTGTGTGGCCTTGGGCAAGCCACTTAACCCCATTGCCTTGGGAAAAAAACATGTCTTTCTTAAGTATAAGTTCCATTAGGCTGGGGGCCACTTTCTAAGAATCTAGTACAATATTCTACCCCTCTATTACTAGTATAAGAGTGATTCTATACATGATTCCTGGCACAGACATTCAATAACTATATAAAAGTACATTTATACATAAATATAAAGATTTATGCAGAAAGAAATAAGGACTATTAATATATTAATTTTTTTTTATTTTACTGACTGAGGAGGAGGGAACAGAAAAGATGTAGGAGTTATAAGGCATATATCTGGAGTCAAAGACAAAGATAAAGATAAAGTCCTGTATATGGCAAGAATGGAAAAGGAAAAGGCAAACCACTCCAGTATCTTTGCCAAGAAAACCTCATGGATAGTTCGTCCTAGAGGTCACAAAGAGTCAGAAATGACTGAACAAAAATATGCCAAAATAATCATAGTAACTCTCTTGTAATAGCAAGAACTGGATGTTCATCAATTGGGGAACAATTGAACTGTGGAGTATGAATATAATGGAATATTATTACATAGCCAGAAATAAGCTATTCATTGAAACATGGAAGACTCAAATAAACTGAGGCAAAAGCAAAGAAAGTAGAATTGAAAAACAATGTATACAGTGACTACAGAAATGTAAAGAAAAGGAACAATAAAATGAAATTAAACTCCATGTTTATAACTACAATCTTGTCCCCAGAGAGAAGATAAAGACATGTACCTTATTTCTTTCGTTATGGATATGGAAGACTATGGGTGTAGAATGTTATGTATACTATCAAATATGGTCATTTTATCAAATGCCTGTAATTAGTGATAAAGTTTTTTTTGTTAGTTTCATTTTGTTATTTGATCAGAAGAAAAACCTGAGTAGGAGAGGAAGGATAAGAATACCCAGAGATGATAGTGATGTATTAATGAATGGATAGATGGATGGAAGATGTTATAGATCATATTCCCATAAGCTCCTATATACATATATTATGTGTACTTTGAAATTCCACCTCTTGGGAGTTCCTCAGATCTTGGAGTTCCTCAGATCAATATACTATCTCCATCTCTTCCTGAGAATTTTGAATGATAGACATGATCAGTTAGTTTTTATATATTTTCAAAATAATCTAGGCATGTATTTCAAGTGTAACATGTAAATATAGACTATTACAGGTCAGAACAGTATTGTTAGCACAAGAAGTTATAATTTTAAGATATGTGTGTGTGTGTGTGTGTGTGTGTGTGTGTGTGTGTGTGTGTGTTAACAACTAGCCACATGCTGGTAAATGTTTATCAGCTAAGCCTTTTATGCATACATACAATATATTTTATACTATATATATATATATACATATATTTTACACATTATATATATGCATTTCTATATGTATTTTATATTTACATGCACTTTATATTGAAATTATTTAATGTTTTATAGTAAAAATTATTTAACAATCATCTCTGTGCTCCACTGGAGTACGTAAGAAGAATGGATATAGGTGCCTTAACTTACACAAATTTCTAAACAAATACAGTTTTAGTTATTTAAAAAAAAGAAAGGAAAGGAAAAGGATATCAAAAATCTCACAACTCTTAGCTCTACATTTTATCAAAAACAAATTCAAATTATTCAAGTTACCCTCAACCAATTCTTCTTAAGTAATTTAAGCGATTTTTCATAGTTGATTAATTCTGCTTCCTATAAGATTCCTAAGTCAACAACATTCAAATCTTTCTACAAAGAGATTTCTCATTCATTCATTCATATGACTTCAATGAGCATTGCTTTGGGAGCACTGCCTAAATCTAAATACCTAGCTGCAGTTTCTTCTCAAAGGTTTCAGTCCTGCATCTTCCCTACATCTAAGCCTGACCCTAGTCATCCTTCCCTTCCCTCCCTAGTCATCTTCATGCCTGCTCACCCCACTACCAAATTCTTTACTTTTTAACTTTGCTCAGGAGGAAGAGTTCCATTATGCTGATTAAAAGATGCATATCTTCTCCCCTATAGTTCCACTAACCATTGTTATAACTTCCTAAAACAAAATTACCTCCCTTAACACGATTCCCCTATACGTTTTGTCTTCCTCTAGTCAGAATATAAGTTCCTGGGGGGATCTGAATTGTCTTCTATTAGTTTCTCTAATATTTGGCAGCATTTGCCTCGAAAGCCCTTAGTCCATTCTTTCAATCTGTGCCTATTTTCCCCTGAGTTCACATCCAATGGGCAATCTTTTGTCATTGGCAGAGCTCACCTCTGATATTCTTGCCAGACACCAACACTAAGCATCCTGTCCCTTTGTGCAATTTTCCTCCACATTGCTTTCTAGTTAAGGATCCTATTACTGAGGTTGCACCTTATCTAATTTCACTCTCTCCAGTCTCTGTACATCATTTCTTCATCTGAGAAAACAAAATCAAGGAAATACCTAACATATCCCCACAAGGAAACTAAAAAGCTTAATTTTGGGCTGTTTGGGAGGCAAGAGTATCTTGTAATCAAAACCAGACCTGAATGGCCCTTCCAGAGCATTAGGCAATGGTCATTTTAATTTTGCATATCATTTCCTTTGATTACTGTAACCAATTGAGTCCACAGATTTTTTTTTCAAGTTCACAAATCCAACTTTTTTACATCCTGCTCCTAAGCTAATGTTAAAATTGTCATTTAAAGTTCAGCTTGAAGATGATTCAACCAAAGCTATAACTGTGATAAAATCTGATTTGGACTACTTTCAGTTCTTGAAACTTTATAGGTCAGCCAGTTAGAAAAATGTGATATTTTTGTAAAACAGTATTGCCTTCATAGTCATAGTCTGTGTGAGTCTTGTGAGGTAGAATTCCCTGTGGAGCTTACTAACATGCTTATTTTTATTGCGTTAAATTAAAATAGAAGAGTTAGATATATGAATTTTCTTTAAAAGCTTGTAACATTTTAATGTAAAAATATTGTCTGTTTAGGAAGATATTTATTTGGCAAGTATATTCCTTTCTGAAGGAATTCAACAAAAATTTCTTAAATCCCTATTACTAAAAACAACCCAAACTAAAATTAATGTGAAAAATGTTTACAAAATCATTAGACAGAAGAAAACAGGTGAAAAAAACGTGGTAATAAAATCATTTTTTTTTAATTTAACAGGACATGGGGATTCATTTGAGGATAACTAAAAGACAATAGACTCTGATGATTAGAAGGATAGGGAAATTTAGGGTATTTGGAGGGAAAGTTTAATAAGTTTCATTTTCAAACTGAGTTCCAGATGCCTAACGGATAACATGATGAAAGCAACTGCAATGAAGATGTTAAGTTCAGGAGAAAGATAACAACTGGATATACAAATGTGGGAATCAGATGCATACGGATTTTAACAACTCTTAGAAGCTGATAAGATCACATATAGAAGTGAGGTGGCTAGGTGGCACAGTGAATAGAGCACTGACCCTCAGGAGAACCTGAGTTCAAATCCAACCTCACTTAATAATTACCTAGCTGTGCCTTGGGCAAGCCACTTAACCCCACTGCCTTGCCAAAAAACCTTAAAAAGAAAAAAAAAGAAAGGAAAAAAAAGATCACACAGAGAAGGACATAGGGAAGAGAAGGCATCCTGGGTACCACATATGGTTAGGAGATAGGACATAGATGATATACATATACAGTTTCCCAAAAGTTTTACTGTAGTGTTACAGTATTCCTAGTTGTAAACTGTACTATACCCAAAAGACACCTTCTGCATGTATGAATGTATGTATTATAGACATACATACATGCATGTGGGTATATATTATTCGAATATATATGTATATATATATGTATATATATTAGAAAGAGAGAACCTCTACTTAATAGGCTATCTATCGATCTTCATTTCATAATTTGAGCAATATTCTTCAACCATTTGGTTTTTCCTATATAAATTAATAGAGATGAATCTCACTGAGGAGACTCTCTCAAATTACTAGGGCTTGACGCAATTAGCACCCCATCCTTTATAAACCGGGACATCTAGAGAACTTCACAATCTTGGATGAATTCCTCTCCTATTTGGATGTTGTGCTGGGCATACTCACGAATGGAAAGAGAATTAACATTTCTATAGCACCTCCCATGTATCAAGTATTAAGCAAATATTTCATTTGATTTCACAACCTCTGGAAAGTAGAGAAAACTGATAAAGGCAAACAACTTTGAAGGACATATGCACCCTTTTTTCTAACTTCATTTAATGGTGATAACCAAAGGATTATTGAACAAATATTTTACCATTAGGCAATCATGTATGACTTTAACATAGGCATGGAAATTACCATTTTGGAGGAGAACCTTTAAGATTAGAATTTTTTTGTTTGTTTTTGCAAGGCAATGGGGTTAAGTGATTTGCTCCAGGCCACACTGCTAGGTAATTATTAAGTGTCTAAGATCAAATTTGAACTCAGGTCCACCTGACTCCAGGGCCAGTGCTTTATTCACTGTGTCACCTGGCTGGCCCAAGGTTCGATTTTTTTTTTTTGACCAAAAAATGCCTTTTAGCAAACAAATAACAGCAAAGAATAGGATCCTTTTATTCTCTGTATTTATCAAATGTGTGACTATGAAGATAATTTTCTGTAAAGAATAACCTGCAAACATTTGTACTGTTTTCATTTCAGCAACCTTTGATATGTGCATAGGGCATTTTCATAAAAACTTTTATTAAAAGGAGAAAAGAAGTATTTGAGTTAGAAGTTACTAGTCTTCTCTGCTCTGGGAAACCATGCAGGGTCTTATTCTTTCCTTTGCTATCTTCCCTTCTTTGAGGAAAATGCAAAAAATCAATTGTGCTACCTTGGGCAACTAGAGCACTGTCCTGGAGTCAAGAGGACCTGTATTCAAATACATTCTCAGACACTTGATAGAAACTTAGCTGTATGACCTTGGGCAAGTCACTTAACCCCATTCCCTTGAAAAAATTAAAATAAATAAAATAAAATAAAATTGTTCTATCTCCAATCAACATTTCTACTCTATGTGAAAATTTTATTTCTAGTCCAACTGCTTTTCTCTATATTTATTTCTTGAGGTACTTCTTCACTTACTCATATTGCCATGAACTGTTAGAATCTAAATGTAGCTACTAACACTGATTTTTAAATTTTGTTTTTATTATGAATTTAAACATTAACAAACATGCACATTTCAATATACACAAAGAAAAGAAAGGTGGACTATACATGAAACTGAATTTCTACTATGTACTATTTGGTTTAATATTTAAATAACACAACAATCACAAAACTGTTCTGCTTCTCTGTATCCTTCTGAACTTCCTTCTGTACCCACCCATTTAAAAATATTTCATGGTTCTTCAATTGATAATGGTCAAAGGATACAATTCTCTAAATTACTATTGATTAGAGAAATGCAAATTAAAACAACTCTGAAGTACTCCCTGACACCTATCAGATTGACTAATATGACAGAAAAGGAAATGTTAAATGATGGAGGGGATGTGGGAAAACTAGGACACTAATGGACTGTTGGTGAAGCTGTGAACTGATCTAACCATTCTGGAGAACAATTTGGAACTATACCCAAAGGACTATAAAACTGTGCATACACCCTCGGACCCAAAGATATCACTACTAGGTCTCTATCACAAAGAGATCATTTAAAAAGGAAAAAGGACCTACATGCACAAAAATATTTATAGCAGATATTTTTGTTGTGGCAAAGAATTGGAAATTGATGGGATGCCTATCAGTTGGAGAATGACTAAACAAGTTGTGGTATATGAATATAAAGGAATACTATTGTTCTATAAAAAATGATGAACAAGTGGATTTCAGGAAAAACCTGGGAAGACTTATATGAACTGATACTCTTGCAAGAAGTGATCAAAAGAACATTGTTCAGTTACAGTTACATTATAAGTTGATCAACTATGATACCCTTAGAACTTCTGAGCAATAGAATGATCCAAGGCAATTCTAAAAGATTTGTGATAGAAAATGATATCCTCATCCAGATAAAGAACTATGGAGTCTGAATGTAGATTGAAGCACACTATTTTTACTTTCTTCTTTTTTCTTTCCTTGATTTTTCCCTTTTACTCTGATTTTTCTTGTATAACATGACTAATGTGGAAATATGCTTAACAAGGTTCTATATGTATAACTTATATAAGATTCCTTGCTGTCTTGGAAAGAAGGGAAAAGTGGCAGGGAGAGAAAAAAATTTGGAACTCAAAATCTTATAAAAATGAATGTTGAAAACTAATTGGAAAAAAATAAGTACTATTAAGTGGAAAAAATAAAAATATTTCATTGATGCTCTTTTCTTTTTATAGGAGTGAGGCTAAAAATGACCCCATTTGGCTCTGGTGCCTAAAATAGATGAGAATTTTTTGACTAAATTCAACAATGATAAATGAATGTGAAAGGAGCCTGAACATCTTGAATCAAAGCAATTTTGGAAGAGAATGAGTCAAGCCTAAGCAACCTGTGTAAAAGTGAAAAATTATTTCAGACAAGGCAAAAAGGTGATAAGAGATTTTTGAGCTTCTAGATTCAAGAGGTTAGAAAAGGCATGAAACAAAGGGTGAATTAAACTTAGTTAGAAAAGGAAGTTATTGGGGAAGGTCAATGACTACAGATATCACAGAAAGAAGGACCCAGTCTGAAGAAGTTCTAAGAATAGGCCAAGTCTTTCCCTGATTTCTTTCTTGATTGTCTGTCTACCCACAGATTTTATAAGATAATCTTCTCTTTCATTACCCAAATGTTTCCACCAAATTCAATTTTACTACAACTACAAAGAAGACAGGGGCAAACTATAGAAAAAATAAATGTAAGTTTTAGCAGAGAACCCAAACTCTGCCTGGGTGTTAAGAACCAAACAGAGGTTTAAAGTGATTAGGACTGAACTGAGAACTCTTCATTTAAAATAAATCCCATATTAGGGAATTAAATAGATCTTCAAAGTCATTTCATTGTCCCCAACCTTAACATGAGCTCAATATTCTAAGAGTGTTGCATTTTCTTTTTTTCTTTTGATTTTTCCTTATCTTATCCTATCCCTTCAAAGAAGCACTCCCTTCTAACAAATAAAGCAAAATAAATCAACTTATTGGCCATGTCTGAAAATGTCTCATTATATACCTATATTCCCCTCACTTCTTTGTCAAGAAGTATAAGGCCAGCTTTCTCATCAATCTTCTTAAGTCAAATCACTGCACTGATCAGAATTTTAAAATTTTTAAAAGTTGCTCTTATTTATATTATGGAAGTCATATAAATTGTTCTCTAGTTCTGATCATTTCTCTATCAGTTTATTCAAGCCTCCCCAGATTTCTCTAAATCTGCTCTATTTGTAATTTCTTACAGTACAGTAATATAATGGATTCTTACCTCAACTCTCAACTGATGAGTGCCCACTTTATTACTAGGTCATTATCACAGCAGTAAGTGTCACAATAAACATTTTGGGACAGTTAAGGCATTTCTCTCTCCCTTTGAATTTTGTGGCATATGTTTGGCCAAGGGAAAGTTTAGTGTATGCTTTAATATATGATTTAGTGATTTGTGGGATATAGTTACAAACTGCCAACCAAAACAGTTGTACCAATTCACACATATACCAACAGTGTAGTAATATATCCATCCTTCTTCCAACAATTGATATTTTCTTCTTCTATAATCTTTGCCAAAGTGACAGATGTACTTAGAAGCTCAAGATGATTTAGTTTTCATTTCTTTTATTGTTAATGACTTTGAACATTTCCTTATGGCTTTTTTCATTTGACCATGTATCTACTAGGGATTTCTGTTCATTCTATATATTAGACTTTTCTTATTCTTTTCTTTTAAGGTTTTTTTTTAGAGTAATAACTTGAAATAGGTGGGGGTTTTTTTGCAAGGCAAATGGGGTTAAGTGGCTTGCCCAAGGCCACACAGCTAGGTAATTATTAAGTGTCTAAGACTGGATTTGAACCCAGGTACTCCTGACTCCAGGGCCAGTGCTTTACCCATTGCGCCACCTAGCTGCCCCCTATATATTAGACTTTTAATGAATAAATTTGCTTCTACTACTACTGATGATGAATATCAATCACTATGGAAATATTGACAGATTTGCTTCATTTCTCTTTTTGGTTTCATCTAGGGATTCCATTAGCATGATCTTGCCTAACCATATCTTACACCAAGCTTTCTGCAAATTTGTTCTCCATACTACACCCCATCTCTTTTGTAAGTTGATAACTGCTTGAAGACTTTCATTATCCTTCTTTGAAACATTATGCAAATGAACATATATGCTAAGTTGGAGTTTCCTTTGACTGCTGCTCCTAAGGAGCATAAGTATTTGCTGGCTGGTGCAGTTTCTGGGCCATCTGGTCCTTAATTCAAACGATTCTTTTATAATCAATAAATTAATCAAATTAATTACTTTTTGTTACTTTTGTTATGTTCTATTTTTCAGATGTTTATTTAAATAGCTCAGGCTAGAGCCCTTTTAATTGTAAATAATATCCTTATCATTATCATAACAGCTACTATATTATAGATCTTTAAGGTTTACAAAATGTTTTATAAATATCATTTCATTTGATCCTCAAAATAACTCTGGGAGATAATTACTATTATTACCTCCATTTTACATACAAGGAAACTAAGGTTGAGACAGGTTAAGTGACTTGTCCAGGGTCAAATAGCTAGTAAATGTTTAAGGTTGGGTTCAAACTCAGGTCTTCCTATCTCCAAGTCTAGCACTCTAACTTCTACATAACCTAAAACATCTTTTCTTCTAATTTAATATTGATGCTGATCTGTTCTGGGCTATCAATGGTTTGACTACACATTGGCAGCTGATTCAGAAACGAATCACATATCAAGAACTATTCATTTCACATCAGTAGAAATTCTACTTTTTCTACCATAGATTGATTTTTATAATGTCCAATGACTCCCAATTATGCTCTAGAAGAAAATGTTCATACTATATAGGCATGAAGCATCTGAATAATTTGCAAGTCTTTAGAGTTTTTTTATTTCTTATTTCCAAACCATATTCTCTGACATTTTTGTCATTCATCCCATACCTAATCCTTTGAAATGAAATCAACAAGCATCAGATCTTCCAAACTTTGGAGGATCTTGTCAGATTCCTTAGAGGAATTCTCTGCAAAAGATGCAGATTCAACTACTGCTCCATTAGAAACCAGGAGGGATGGGAATTCAGAGAAGCCTGGAAGGATTTTCATGAACTGATGTTGAGCAAAATGAGCAGAACCAGAAGAACATTGTACACCATATCAGCAACATGGGGTTGATGATCAATCTTAATGGACTTGCTCATTCCTTCAGTGCAACAACCAGGGAAAATTTGGGGGTATCTGTGATGAAAAATACCATCTGGATTCAGAGGAAGAATTGTGTAGTTTGAACAAAGACCAGGACTATATTACTTTTCAACTTTTTAAAAAAAGTTATCTCATTATGTAACTTTGCTATCTCTTATATTTTATTTTTTTCCTTAAGATATAATTTCTCTCGCAACACATTCAATTTAGATCAATGTATAGCATGGAAACAATGTAAAGACTAATGGACTGCCTTCTGTGGGGGTGGGGGAGTGAGATTGGGGGGAAATTGTAAAATTCAAAAGTAAATATTTTTTTAAGAAAGATGCAGGTTCATAAATCACAATTATCCTTATGGTGATATTTTTTATGTTCATTCATAGCACTACAAGGTAAGATGAACAAGTGTTCCAGAAATAAGCCCTTGGGCACTTGATGAAACAAATGTCACCAAGTCCTAAATTCACCACAGATTTCAAGCAATTTTCAGGCTGAAATTTAGAAAGATTATGAAAAAAATACTAAACTAGAAGTCAAGGAACTTGAATTCTAGTCCCGTTCCAAGTATTAATTCAATTCAAATATATATGTGTGTATACATATATACATACATATATTATATGTGTGTATTAAGTATTTGCTAGGTGCAAGGCACATGTGATAAAATGAGCTTAAACAAGTCAATTCACCTCTCTGGGTCTCAGTTTACCTAGCTATAAAATGAGGAGCTGAACTATATGAGCTCTGGTGTCCATTCCGACTCTAATATTCTATAATTCAGTTAGAATTACACCTACAGATCAAATATAATATTACCAACTATAATTTCCTGGGCAAGAAGGATAGAATTAAGCACTGGGAATTCTGCCAATGGAGTCAAGTAACTGTGAGTCATGGGAGATGTGTCTTTTGAATGGGAGAGTTGATTACAACTGACTCTGAGAGTCTAGTTGAGTCAGGAAAGGAGTCCAAAACAGATCAGTTCCAAAAATACAAAGCAGTATGGGGCTTAGCTGTCACTGAAACTCCTTATTCATAAATTATTTTTCAAATGTCTATTAGAATATTTCCTTTTGTGGAAATGCATTTCTACTTTTATAAAGCAGAGTCAAGATCAGAAGGTCTGGATATTTGTCTTGATTTAAAGTACATAAAATAAGGGTGGCTGGGTGACACAATGGATAGAGCACTGGCCCTGGAGTCAAGAGGACCTGAGTTCAAAGGAGGACCTGAGTTCAAATCTGAACTCAGACACTTAATAATTACCTAGCTGCGTGGCCTTGGGCAAGCCACTTAACCCCATTGCCTTGTAAAAACCTAAAAAATTAAAATTAAAAAAAAAACCCTCTAATGTTCCTGCCAACTCTTTGATTCTGTGATTCCATTTGACTCTTACTTGCTTGGGAATTACTTGGAAAGTAATCATGTGCAAGATTTTACATTTTACCTATATCCCTTCAAGTCAAGTCAAATAAGCATTATAAAACACTGACTTTATTCTAAGCACTGTCATAATCTTTAAAAATAATAATAAGAAGAAAAAAACCTCTGAGTATTCTAGTAGACTAGTACACCATTGGCTCCAAGAGGGTCAGGACCATGCCAACTTACTCTATTTTTTTTAACATTTTATTCTCATTTTTTTCCAATTATATGCAAAGGTAGTTTTCAACATTCATCAACTTGCAAATTTATGAATTCCACATTTTTCCTGCCTCCCCCTTCCTTATTCTTTATGCCTAGAACAATTCCTCATATACAGAAAAAACTTAATACTAGTGTGAAAGACATAGTTACTCTGAGCAATATAATGATCTAAGACAATTTCAAAGGATTCAGGATGGAAAATGCTATCAACCTCCAGAAAAATAGCTGGTGAAATCTGAGTACAGAATGAAGCATATTATTTTTCACTTTATTTTTCTTGCTTTGGGGGGGGCACCAACATGGCAGATATGGAAATATGTTTTACATGACTTTATTGTATAATGAATGTCATATTACTTGTTTTCTTGAAGGGTGGAAAAGGGGCTAAAGGAAGACAGTGAATTTAAACTTAAAATTTTAAAAAGGAATGAATAATTTTTAAAATAAATATTTGTTTTTTGTTGAATATGTTATAAACTTCATGAGTACAGAACCTCTCAAATGCAATGGTGTCAAAATTGTTTACAAATATACCAGGAAAACACAATGTGGAGTCTTCAGTCAGAGCAGAGAAAGAATTTGGTGGTGGTGGCCACAGAGAAAGCAACTGAGGTACTAAGGCAGTCAAACCAATTAAACACTAAAGAGTCTCTGACCCCTTCTCTTCCTAAAAGCAGTTCCAGTGGCTAGATAGGATGGCTATTCACAAGCTGATAATCATTTGCCACTATAAAGTGCTTCACTAAGAATATGATAATTCAGAATCACCTGCTGTTGTGCCACCATCAAATTAACCACAGACAGAACAGGCTTCTCCTATACCTAAACTTGAGCCTGTTATGTTTCTCCTCTACCTTATAGTAGTATGACCATGGAAGCAATTGTGATGTCGTCAGAAAGGAAAATTCAAGAGGAGTTTTATTCTCTGCCACCACCACCCCCCACAGCATAGATCTCTTTCATTTAAGTATGAAGGAGTAGGGAAGGTCAAAGACATTTAAATGTCAGCTGCTACAGCAGGAGAATCCCTAAAAGAAGAGTTTCCTCACAAAACTGACTTCAGTGATACAGATTAGCTTACAGTAGGTAATTATTTTATTTTCATGCTAGTGTTACTCATGGCATTTATTTTCAACTAGAATAAGCTTCTTTCTAGTTCATTCTAAAAATAGTTTCTAAATCTTTCTCATCTAGTTGTATCAATCTTCTTTTTGGTTTCATTTCTATCTGAACCAAATCCCAGGATCCTGATCTTTCCTGCCAGGGAAATAAATGTATGGTTCTCTTTTAATTTTAGAGATGAACTAGAAGGTCAGACTTTATGGTCTTGCTGCCACTTTAGTCTCAACTGAAAGACATAGCCAAAAAAAAACTATTCTTACTGAAATTTTCACTCATAGGCAGCTCAGAAAATAAAATGCCTCTGAAACAACAATGGGTTTTTTTTAGTCTTTTTAGTTACTGTGCTATTTATTAGCTCTACTCAAGTTTTTTAAAATTTGAAAATCAAAAACAAAGGACATGCAGATTTCAAGACTATAAATAAATTAAAATATTTTAAAATAGAATAAATTAATGATTCTTTTGGATTAGGTGACATCTGTAGAGCAACACAAATTACCACGTGATAAATAATTCTACCAAACCAAAGTTCTTAAAAAACAAGTCTCAAGAGTTCCTACACATCAACTCATGTTTTGAAATTACATTCAATAACCAATCATGGTTAATGGAAAAAACTCCCTGACCTCAAAGAGTATTTAACCTCACTGAGGAGATGTCATGCAAATAAGGAGATAAGATACATGCAAATAGCTGGAGAATAGCTGTAGAACAAGATATAAATACGCGATTGGTCAAAAACATAATCAAACATAACTCACCAAAAGGCAGTTCAAATCTTGTATCTAGCAAAATTTTGTGGGGAGTTGGGTTCTTGGTTCCACAGACTTCATCGTCTTTCATTAATGTTTCTGCTTCCAGGATGGACCATTCCCCAGGGCCTTCCTAAAGGACCATAAATCTAAGATTAAACTTCAAATTCCTTTTGTATTTTTTTCTACAGGACCAGACCCTCTTGTTTGTAAAGTAGTTGTGGCAGGAGTCTCTGAAAATCAAATATACTCTAAGAAAGCAATCATGTTTCTCTTTTATCTTGTCTGTTCTTCACTCTGACTTTCCTTTAATGCAAGGGTCTTTTTCCTGCGTCTGTAAAAATGTCTTTTGATAAGTATGTTTCCTTCTTAAAACTATGTTTTTCATTTTATGCACTTAAAAATATTATTTTGAGATGGGGTCATAAGTCATTTGCCAAAAGAGGTCTATGAAAATCTTTTATTTCCTTTTTAATTGAAAAAAAGTTAAGAACTTGTATTCTTGGCTGGAACAGAGTAGTTTTTTACTGTGCTTCATCCCCTGCAAGATTTTTAGCATTTCCACATGGTGCAGAAGGTTCATAAAAGCCATTTCATTAGCATGAATCCCTTTAAGCAAAAATCCCTTTTAGATTCCTGTTCAAGATGTTCTAGTTTGGTTCGAGCTTTTCAGTTTTTCATATAAGAACAGATACTACCAATTAGTAAAGATGACTGACATCTCCATCAGAAAAGATGTAAATTAACCTCACCAGAATGAATCCCAAAGAAAGATAACACAAATAACTAACCTCGTCTGACTGCCGGATGGTCTTCAGTGCAATCCACACAGTGCCCACCATTGTGTCCCAAATTAGACCTTTGTTCCATACTTCTACACTTAAACCCAGATCCAGGCGATTGATCTCACTGATGAAAAGAAAAAAATAAGTCTTTGAGGAAATCCAGTCACTATGAAAAAAACCCCGAAACAAATCCAAATTTACCTATTTCTGATTTATATTTGTCATTAAGCTATCATAGATCTAGAACTGGAAGGGAACTCAGAGATCATGCAGTCCAAATCCCTCTTTTCATAGAAGATGAAAATGAGGCACAGAGAGGGTAAATTACTTACCCAAAGTCATAATATTAAGTGACACAGACTGAATTTGAATTCAGGTCCTCTGACAAGAGCTAGCATTTTTTTCCCACAGTACCATGCTGAGTCCTTAGTAACATACTGAGTGCTGAGAGATCGTCCTTCAATGGGATCTTTACCATCTACTAACGGTAAAAAGCACTGTATGACACTGAAGCAGCTCTAAGGTCCCTAAAATCCTATCATAAAATATATCTTCAGAGAAGTAATTTCTTTTTTGCAATTTTTTTCAGCAATTTTTCCTGTCTCTTCCCACACATGTTAAGGACCTAACTTCAGCCATTAAGCAGACATTGGAGGGAACACCAGGAGCTATACAAATCATGGTATCACATGGTTTTCAATTTTTAGGGAGGGATAGTCTGAGAAATTTTTGTTATATTTTTTTATGATACAAAAGGTAGCATAAGGTAGTATGTTGTGAATTAAACCTTGTAAGAGAAAATCTGGTTTTATAATCCTGCACCAACTATACTAGTTTGTGACTTTGTAAAGGTCATTTAACTTCTTGATGCCCTGGGCAATTGTCTAAGATTATAAGGAAAAGACAATTGGCAATCTATCTGCAAATGTACTGGTGGAGAGCTCCACACTGGGAGTTTCCCAGTGTATTCATAGGTTCAAACAAAGAAACAATACAAATAAATGCATCCCAAAACTTAACACTACCATCAAACATTTATATAGTTTGTAATTTTCGAAGCACTTGTATATTTATGTTCTCCTTTTATTCTTTTAACAATCCCCAAAAAATGGCAGGTCAGAAATAATATAAAGTCAGAATTAAGCCAAAGTCTTCTTGAGTTCAGATCCAGTTTTCTTTCTACTATTATTCTGTGTTGTCTCTTGTGATAAAGGAGGCATTTCTTTCCTAACCATTTCTCCAGGCCTATCCACATCCTAGAAATTCATAAAAATGGGGACACATAACTTTTTACAGGTCACAGGAACATGGGATCAGAGGTTAAGCCCTAAGGGAGACCACAGCAAGCAACAAGTCCATTTCCTACATCACACAGATGAGGTAACTAGAGCATGGAGAGATTAAGTGATTTGGTCAGTGGACTCAATCAATACAAACATTTAATGATTATTCTAAACTATGTAAAAAAGCCCTGGACTAGGTGGGGCAGGTTGAGAGATTAAATGCAGAGAACCACTATCTCTATGAATATATGAATAAAGAAACCTTAGATTTAAAAAGACTGATGTTTCCCAGGAGAAATAGGACAAAGGTCACCAGTCTTTTCATTCTTCTTTGGAGATACAGTCATTTCTACTTGGAGGAACAGAAAGGCATGAGTGGTACATTAAAAACTGTCCTCACTACAGAATTCTTTTTTTTAATATGAGGAAGCCGAGAAGGAAAAGAGATAGCCTAGTCAAAGGAGCAGAACAGAATCTAAGAGTTCTAAGAACATCAGCACCAAGTAGAGTGTTTAGCATAAACTAGGTAATTTAATACCGGTCGGTTCATTTAAAAGAATCCAAGTATAAGGCTTTTATTTTTAGCCTGACCTTTGTTACCTTCTGATGCAGTCTGGCTGATCACCAGCTGAAAGGGCTGAAAAAGGAAAGGTCTACCTCTGCTCTGCAGAATAAAGGTTTCTCCTGATTCCAGGGCAGGTATTCTATCCACTTTGCCACCCAACTGTCACCCTAAAGGTTTCTCTAATCATAAGTTTGGCAGGAGATGGAAGATGGAATAGCAAGAAGATAGGAAGACTACAGCTGAGGACTGTGAGGACTACAGCTGAGGCACAATTATAAGACTGTGTGGACTACAGGAAGACCACAGCTGAGACACAATTATAAGCCTTTCTCCCTTTGAGGGAGAGATTCACTAAATCTAGTGGATTCTAGAACAGGCATCATTAGGTGACTTTGAATTCATATGTATAACTGATGACCAGCTGGAGCAGAATCATGAAGTTTGGAGGGAAGTAGTACAGGCACCTAGCAGGGAGCAGCTGATCAGAGAATACTTTTAAAGTCTTGATAGTTTGGAAAGCTGGTTCAATCCCTGATTGTTGATACTCCTCAGAAAAGGCAGATTTCTCTCCTAATTATCTTAAAAACTATGGAAGCATGGTCCAACTCCTTCATTTTACAGACAAGCAAACCAAAATTCAGCATAGTTGATAAAGCTTGCCTGGTGGGGAGTAGGTCTGGAGAAAGCAGCATAATGATATGAACACAAAACATTAGCAGCTTTTTCATATTAAAGCAAATTATGTCATTATGTCTGGATCCAGAGTAAGGAGATTGTCTAGTCTAATGTAAGATGCCACAGATTTCACAATCACAGACTCTTCCCAATGCTCTAAGTTTTTTTTTACATAATAAATAAAAAGCAAGAATTTATTTGATTAGGCATTTATTAATCACCTAGCATCTGAATGCTGAGGAATCAAAAATAAAATATTACCTTCTTTGTTTTTAAGGTGCCTTCAATCTAGGAACAGGCCATAAGATTGGATATGAAATTACAACTTATGTACCATTTTGTGGGTAAGTCACTTAAAATTTCTCTGGTCTCAGTTACCTTATTTATAAATGAAGATGGAGTTAGACTACATATTTCTAAGGTCCCTTTCAGTTATATCTATTGTGATATAAGGAAGATCAAAGGAAGACAATTTTCAAAGAATATTATGTGTGTTTGAAACCAAGGAAAATATGCAATCTTAAAGTTCTCTACTGGCTCTAAAATTTTAAAATTGTATGAAATTAACATTGTTCAAGAGGGAATGGATGAATATTCATAACATGGTGCTTAAGAGAAGTATGAAGGGCACAGATGGAGGATTTAAAAAGTAGAGAAATCTCTTCCGAGACAGTAGGGAAGTCAGCAACAGAAAGATACAAAGACAACATGTACTGGGGTGAGGAAAAGCATAAGTGATATAACATAAAGAGTTTTTAGATTGGGGTGAGAGGATATGAGTCTAAAACCTGACACTTACTACCTTTGTGGTCTAAGGCAAGCCTCAACCTTTCTGAATCTCCTTTTTCTCATTTATAAAATGAGAGATTTGAAATAGATGGCCAATATATATACATATATATACATATATATGTATATATTCAGTTTCTAAAATTAGAAGGGAAATCTTCTATTTCTAAGGAGTTAAAAAAATTAATGAATGAACCAAGATCCTGACTATTCATTTCCCATAATTACCTAATATCTACAAAAATTTTAGGGCTAAGAAAATTCAGAATTTAGCCTGGAAGTCAAAAAACATTCATTGAATCACTGATAATGACTGTTACCCACGTAAGACAAAAAAGTATAGTATGTCCTGTGAACCCTGTACACAAAGACATTTCTTTGGACTGTGCCTTCAGTGATTGATACTCCTATTTAAAATACTGCTGCTTAGATTTATGGTCTGCTTGAGTCTACCATATGCCTTTGTTTGAAAAGAAAAAAAATCCCCTTCATTCCTGATTGTAGCATGGTACATTGATTAATCTCTCTATTCCTGTGTTCTAACACTCAACAGTTATATGCTAGAATTTGAGCTTTTGCCTCTATGTAATCCTCATCAGCAGTTGAATATCAGAATTAATTATATCCCTCCTCCCATATTCATCCCTATAATCATAATAAATTTTCATCCTAGCTTTGATTTTCAGTATTTGGTTACTATATATTCTCAGTAATCCCCCAGCTAAACTAGATGATACATTGATATATACCTTCACAAAACTAGCTCTTCCACATAGTCAACTAAAACATTCATGGTGATATATAACTTTCCGAAGCAACAACATACTAAGGAACTATAAAATGGGGACAATGTGCTAAGTCATACTAGGAAAAGACTCCTGTGACTCTGATGTTGAGCTTAGGAGAAATTAAATAATAAAAGCCCAAAGGCATGTTCAGGGGAAGGGAACTGTGTATATGGGGACCCTGTGTTTCATTTTGTTCTTAATTTATTTTATTCTGAAATTAAGAAATAAAACAAGCATTTCCATAACACAGAGGAATAGAAAAAAGATCACTGCAAATGAAATTGCAACTCTACTATGTACAACTTGCTATTCCTTTTAAATATATAATAGTCATAGAGATGGCTACCATCAAATATGAATATGTATATATGTATGTGTGTAAGTGTCTATATGTAAAACTATTATATAAATCTATTTATCAGTTCTTTCTCTGTATATACAGATAGCATCCTCTTTCAAAAGTCCTTTAAATATGGGTATTTAAAACAGTAAAAGTGACAAAGTTTCTCAACGTTGTTCTTAAAACAATACTGCTATTACTGTATCCCATGTTCTCTTGGTTCTGCTCATTTTGTTCATCATTATTTTGTGCAAGTCTACCCATGTTTTTCTAAGATCATTGAGCTCATCATTTCTTACAGCACGGTAGTATTCCATTACAATCATATACTATAACTTGTTCAGCTATTCTCCAATTGATGGGCTTTCCCACAATTTCCAATTTTTGCTGACACAAAGAGAACTGCTATAAATATCTTAGAACACATGGGTTCTTTTTCTTTTTCCCTAATCATCCTGAGAAATATATAAAAGTGGTATTGCTGAGTGAAAAGGCAGAGGTAATTTACTAACTCTTTGAGCATCATTCAAGATTGCTATTTAAAATCATTAGATTAGTTCACAGTTCCACCAATACTGAATTTGAGGACCTATGTGGTTGATAGACACCAACTGATCCAGTATTAAAGAATTTACTGTGATTATCCCAACAGAGACCACCTAGGAATAATGCATTTTATACTTAAGATCTTTTCCTATAAAACAGGAAAAACCAGGTGGAACAGCAGAAATTATTATACAAAGTAACTGTGCTGAAAAGTTCATTCTACTTCAGTGTTTTCATTAAAAATATTTCACCTACTCAACTATCCCTAATGGCAAATACAACTTTGACATAGGAGCAACTCTTAATAACTTATTTCCCAATTCTAGTTCATTTATGCAAACTCATAGTAATGAGACTATCATTCAAGAAATAATAATAACATTTTAAATATATGCCACCTTACCAAATACTTAATCTCTAAACTTTGTAGAATTAAAAGATTTTAAAATAGAGAAACTAACTAAAGAAATAAAAATCAAGTGGAAACAGAATAAGACATATCATTCCTGGCTGTCCTGCCTGCAATTAGAGTTATCACAGACAATCTAAGTCAACTTAAAAAATTAATTAAAATAATAAACAACTTCAGCAATGTTGAAGGATATAAAATAAACTCACAAAAATCATCACATTTTATTGAAGGAAAAAACAACAAAAAAACTGACAAAACCTCACAAGAAAGATATAAAGAAAAATTTCATTTAAAATAACTATAGATGGTATGAAATACCTGGGAGTCTACCTGCTAAGACTCATGAAGGAACTATATGACCAAAAGAACTCTTTACACAAATAAAGACAGATCTAAATAATCAGGGAAATGTTAATTGTTCGGGGATAGATGAGCCAATAAAACATAAAATATTGCCTAAATTAATTTACTTATTCAGATAAATTCAAAAGAATTACTTTATAGGGTTAGAAAATGCATAACAAAATTCATGTGACAGAGCAAAGTGTCAAGAATAACAAAAGAATTAAAGGGGAAAACTGGGAAGGGAGATCAGTAGTACCAGAATGCAAACTATACTACAAAACTGTAATCAACCAAACAATTTGGTACTGGGTAAAAAATAAAGGAGCTGAACGATAGAACTGTGCAACTGGATGGTGCAAGAGATAAGAGTACCAGGCTTGAAAACAGGAAAACTCATTTCCTGATTTCAAATCTGACCTCAGAAACTTGGTAGCTGTGTGAATCTGAGTTATTCACTTAACCCTGCCTAAGTTAGCCTCAGTTTCCCCATCTATAAAATGAACTGGAGAAACAAATGGCAAATTATTTTTACCAAGAAATCCCAAACAGTATCACAAATACCATGACTAAAAGAACTGATTAACAGCAATACGAAGAAGCAAATGAGCATCCTAATGTAGTATTTGATAAACCTAAATATCCTAGCTATTAGGGCAATAATTCACCATCTGACAAACATTGTGAGGAAAACTGGAAAGTAATCTGGCATAAATTAGGGGCAGACTAACATTTCAGAATACATAACAAGAAAAGATCAAAATTGGTGCATGATTAAGACATAATGGTTGATATCATAAACAAATTAGTATACCAGGTAAGAAATTACCTGTCAAATTTATGTACCGAGGAAACGTTCACCACCAAACAAAAATTAGAAAAGTTCACAGTATGCAAAATTGATAATCTTGATTCTACAAAATTAAAAAGTTTTTGCTCAATTAAAACCAATGCAAAGGAAAAGCAGAAAATTCAGAAAAAATCTTTGTAATGTATTTCTCTGATTAAAGGCTTCATTTCTAAGATATATAAGGAATGGAATAAAAATTATAAGAACAAGAATTATTTCCCAATGGATAAATAGACAATGGACGTGAACAGAAAATTTTAAGAAGAAGAAATCCAAGTTATCAACAGCTATATATGAAAAAATACTCTAATTCACTAATAATTAGAAAAATGCTAATTAAAACAACTATGAGGTATTACCTCTTACCCATCAGATTGATAAGATAATAAAAAAGGAAAATGGCAAAGGCAGAAAGGGTTATGGGAAAACATTATAACACAATTGATGGAGCTGTGATATAGTTCAATCATCTTAGAAAGCAATTTAGAAATATCCTCCACCCCACAAAAAAAAAACTATTAAACTATACTTATTCTTTAACCCATTAATACTGCCAGTAAGGGGAGCGGAGTCAATATGGTAGCATGAAGGTAGCATTTCCCAGGAACTCCTTCCCCAAAAAACTCCAAAAGCCGTCAAATTATGACTCCAGCCAAAATTTAGAGGGGCAGAACCCACTGAAAGACTGAGTGATACATTATCCCAGTTCAACATAACTTAGAAGTTACACAGGAAAGGTGTGTTTTACCAGGATCAGGAGTTGGAAAAAGCTCCAGTCACAGCACAGCCTGGAAACAGCTTGAAGGGGTGGTGAGAGAATTCTTCTACACCAGAATGAGTATGGAGTGTGGAGTGAGGAGCACTTGCTGCAGAAACTGCAGTGAGAATCAAGAGAAACCAGCCTACACCTCCAGAGCACAGCCCACAGATGGTAAGGGTGTTAGGGGAGACTGCAAAAATTTGCCTGCTCTCCCTGGAGGCAGAACTCTGCTGTTTGCTCACACTCAGATCCAGGTTGCAGTTTGGGCTTCCATACTAAGATAGTCAAGCAGGGCCCCTCCTTACAGATCCAAGGCAAAGAGGAGTTCTGTGGTCATCTATAGGCAAGAGAGCATAAGACCTTGGAGAAATAAAGGTCCCAGTGGAGTGTCCTCCCCCCCAAAAAAAACCCAAAGCCTTGGAAGTACTGTAAATTAGTCTTGGGCTGAGGAAATGAGTAAACAATAGAAAAAGAAGAATCTGATCATAGAAAATTACTTTAATCCCATGGAAGATCAAAACGCATACTCAGATGACAACAAAATCAAAGCTACAGTATTCAAAACCTCCAAGAGAAATAGAAAAATGGGCTCAGACTATGGATGAGCTCAAAAAAGAAAAGTAATTAAGGGAGGCGGAGGAAAAATTGATGCAATATAGAAAAAACATGAAAACCAAATCAGCAGCTTGGTGAAAGAAATACAAAAAAATACTGAAGAAAATAATATGTTAAAAACTAGGTTAGGTCTAATGGAAAAAGCAAAACAAAAGGCAAATGAGGAGAAGCAGAATTGGCCAGCTGGAAAAGGAGATAAAAAAGCTCTCTGAAAAGAATCACTCCTTCAAATGCAGAATGGAACTAAAGGAAGCTGATGACTTTGCAAGAAATCAGTAAGAAATAAAATTCTTCCAAAAAAGTCAAAAATTATAAGAAAATGTGAAATACCTCATTGGAAAAACAAGGGAACTGAAAAACAGATCTAGAGGAAATAAGTTAAAAAATATTGGGCTACCTGAAAGTCATGAACAGGAAAGAGCCTAGACTTCATTTTTCAAGAAATAATATAACAAAATTGCTCTGAGATCCTAGAAGCAAAGGATAAAATAGAAATTCATGGAATTTACCAGTTACCTCCTGAAAGAGATCCCAAAAGAAAAACTTCCAGGAATATTATAGCCAAATCCCAAAACTCCCACATCAAAGAGAAAATTCTAAAAGCTGCCAGAAACAAACAATTCAACTACCAAAGCTACATAGCATTACACAGGATCTGGCAGCATCTACATTAAGGACTCATAGGGATTGGAATATGATTCCAGAAGGCAAAAGAGCTTGGTTTACAACCGAGAATCAACTACCCAGAAAAACTAAACATTCTCTTTCGGGGGGGGGGGGGGGGGGATGGACTTCAGTGAAACAGGGGACTTTCAAACTTTCCTATTAAAACAACCAGAGCTTAACAGGAAGTTTGATCTCTAAGTACAGGACTCTGGTGAACTATAGAGAGGTGGAAGAAAAGGACTAACTATGAGGAACTTAATGATACTGAACTGTTTGTATTCCTGCATGGGAAGAAGATATTGATAACTCATATGAACTTTCTCTTTTATAAGAGCTGTTACAAGGAGCATATATAGACAGGGCACAGGAAGGAACAGAATATAATGATATAATATAATAAAAAAATGGAATCAATGGGTGATAAAGGAAAGTACTGTGAGGAAGGGAAAGGCGATGAAGAAGAAGCCAAGAAATTTCACATAAGAAACAAGAAAAAATGCTTTTTCAATGGAATGGAATGGAGGAAGGCAAGGGAGAATGAGTGAGCCTTCATTCTCATCAGAAATGGCTCAGAGAGGAAATAACATACATACTTAATAGGGTATAGAAATCTATCTTACCCTAGGGAGAAAAATGAGAAGAAAAGGATGAGAGAAGGGGCAATGGGTGGAGGGAAGGGGATGGAATAGGTGATAGAAGAGAGAGAAGATTGTGGGAGAGGGTCCTCAGATACAATTCACTTTTGGATAGGACCAAGATGAAGGGAGAGAGAAAACAGAATAAACAAGAGTGGAGAGGAATAGAGTGAAAGGAAATACAGCTAGTAATAGTAACTGTGGGAAAAATATTGAAGCAACTTCTTTGGTGGACTTATGATAAAGAATGCAACTCATTCCAAAGAATCTAAACACAGACTGAAGTACATTTTTTTCTCTCTCTCACTATTCTTGAGGTTTCTCATCTTCTTTCGGTGGGGGGTTATGTTTACTCTTATAACAAAATTATTGTGATAATATAAAATGAATAACTCAAGATCCCCCAAAAAGACTGTATAGGAAAATGATTGTATTTTTAAAAATGCAACAATAAAAATATAAAATGGAAAAAAATATCACTAGTAGAACTATACCCCCAAGAGACCAAAAAAATAAGAAAAGACTTCATATTTATAAAAATATTTTTATGAATGTTTTTAGTGGTAGCAAAGAATTGGAAACCAAGGGGATATTCTTTAACTGGACAAATAAGATGAAGCAAGTTATGAGACAAGAATTCAATGGAATATTATTGACCAGAATGAAATGATGAAGGGAATCATTTCAGAATAACCTGGGAAGACATATATGGACTGATGGCAAGTGGCAGTACAAAGAGAATAATTTATATAATAAAAGCAATAATATAAAATAACAAACTTTAGAAGACTTAATTCTGGTAACACCATGATCAGCCAAATTCCAAATGATTCATGATGAAACAAGCAAGAACACTATCACCAGAGAGAGAGAGAGAGAGAGAGAGAGAGAGAGAGAGCTGATAGACTTGGAGTATAACTTGAAGTACATTTTCTTCTATTTTATTCTCTTTTTTAGAACATGGTTAATGAGGAAATTTATTTTGCTTGTCTATATATATTTAGAACGGATTTTATTTATTTTTTTTCTTCTCAACATGTGGTGGAGGGGGAAAGGAGGCAGAAAATTGAATTTTTTTAAAGAAGAAAAAAATGAATGGGAAATCATAATTATAAAGTATGTGAGGTACATAGTTTAAAAGGCATTATCATCACTGCTTTTCACATCAGGAAGCTGAGGCTTGGCTTGGGCAGCTAGGTGGTGCAATGGATAAAGCACTGGCCCTGGAGTCAGGAGGACCTGAGTTCAAATCTAGCCTCAGACACTTAATAATTACCTATCTGTGTGACCTTGGGCAAGCCATTTAACCTCATTGCCTTGCAAAACAAAACAAAACAAAAAAAAGGAAGCTGAGGCTTAGAGGTTAATTGAATTACCTGAGTAAAGTATTGATGCTAATGGCAGAAACAGTATTTAAGCCCAGGGCTCTCCTGACTCCAGATTCCAATACTCTACTCTACCATGTCTCATTCTACCTAAAATATTCATTTAAATACTTTCAAAATTATTTCATTAATTCATTAAATATTAATTTAATGCTTTGAATTCTATCAGTTGTTTAAGATAATTTAATGTCTCATTCATTGAATTAGAGTTTATTCAAGTATCTGTCCATGAAACAAATACAGGACAATTTTGGAACAATAAAAAAAAATTCTGATGGCATACAATTTTTTATATGGCAAGTTATACCTACAAGGTTCTTTCACAGGTATTATCTGTGACAAGCTGGTAATCCCTAACCTCTAGGCACTAACTTTCTAATGAAGACAAGTATATGTATATATACATACAGAAAAATCTAGAGTGAATAAATAAAAAGTAGTTCAATACAAAGTAGTTTGGAAGGAAGTGTATAAGCAACTGGAGGGGGAAAGGAATCAGAAGCTGGTACTTGAGTGGAATCTTGATGGAAAAGAAAGGACAGAGGTAAAAGGACATGCACTAGTGCCAGGGCACAGAGACAGAAGTGAGTAATAAAGTCAGTATGACTGTATCACAGAGTACAGCAGCCATGGTCAAGTTGTGAAGGGTTTTAATTCTAAAAAGAGGAGTTTATATTTTTTCCTATTGTTGACAGGGAGCCCCTACAGTTGGTAAAGTAAGGGAATGACATAGTCAAGTATGTGCTTGAGGAAATTTACTTTGGTAGTGGTGGGCAGAATGATAAAAGACTTGAGGCATCAGAGGGCAAAATAGTTAATGAAAGAATACATAGATCCCCTCCAGAGAGGGATCCTAAAATGAAAACACCAAGGAACACTGGCCAAATTCAAGAACTATAAGGTAAAAGAGAAAATCTTTCAAGCAGCCCGAAATTCAGATGCCAAGGAGCCACAGTAAGGATTACACAGGACCTGGCTGCATCACCATTAAGGAATCAAAGGGCCTGGAATGCATTATTCCAAAGAGAAAGGGAGCTTGGAATGCAGCCAAGAATTCACTACCCAGCAAAATTGAGCCTTCTCTTCCAGGGGAAAATATGGACATTTAATGAAATGGGAGACTTCCAATTTTTCCTGATGAAAAGACCAGAACTAAATAAAAAATCTGCACTTTGAAAAGGAGACTCAACAGACACATTAAAAAGTTATTTTACATAAAAAAGAGTAAAGAGAAAAAAAACTATCCAATAAGATGAAACTGGCTATATCTATTTATCCAAAGAGCTTATATAGAATTGGAACCAATGAAAATCAGATTTACATAACTGGGCAAATATCAACTACTCAAGGATAGTCCAAGCTAATATAATAAAAATGACAATTCTATGAAAATTAAACTACTATTTAGTGCCCTACCAATCAAAATTTCAAAAAAATTACTTTAATGAGTTAGAAAAAATTGTAAGTAAATTCATATGGAGAAATAAAAAGTTGAAACTCTCCAGGGATTTAATGAAAAAAGTACAAAAGAAAGTGGCTTAGCCCTACCAGATCTAAAATTATATTGTAAAGCATCAGTCATCAAAACTATCTGGTACTGGCTAAGAAAGAGAGCGGTGGATCAATGGAACAGACTAGGTGCTCTTCTTGATAAAATCTTCTGGGAAAATTAGAAGTTAGTATGGCAGAAACTTGGATTAGAACAATACCTCATACCTTATATCAGGTTAAGATCAAAATGGATACAGGATCTAGACATAAAAAGACAATATTGGGATGGCTAGGTGGCACAGCAGATAGGGCACTGGCCCTGGAGTCAGGAGTCCCTGATTTCAAATCCAGCCTCAGACACTTAATAATTACCTAGCTGTGTGGCCTTGGACAAGCCACTTAACCCCATTGCCTTGCAAAAAAAGACAACATTATAAGCAAACTAGGAGATTAAGGAATAGTTTACCTGTCAGATCTATGGAAAGGGAAGTAGGATATGACCAAGGAAGAGATGGAGATAATCATTAAAAACAACCTATTTAATTTTGATTGCATTAAATTAAAAAACTTGTTCACAGACAACCACTATAACCAAGATCAAAAGAAATGTAGCAAATTGGGAAACAATTTTTACAAATAGTATTTCTGACAAAGGACTCATTTTTAAAATATATAGAGAACTGAGTTAAATTTTTAAAAAAAGCCATTCCCAAATTGACAAAGGGTCAAAGGATATGCAGAGGCAATTTACTGATGAGGAAATCAAAGTGATCCATAGTCATATGAAAAACTGCTCTAAATCATTACTTATTAGAGAAATGCAAATTAAACCCTCTCTGAGGTACCACCTCACACCTCTCAGATTGGCCAATATGACCATAAAGGACAATGATCAATGTTGGAAGGGATGTGGGAAATCTGGCACACTAATACATTGTTGGTAGAGCCATGAACTCATTCAAACTTTCTGGAGAGCAATTTGGAATTACACCCAAAGGGCAATAAAACTGTGCATACCCTTTGATCCAGCAATACCACTACTGGGTTTGTACCCTGAAGAGATGATGAAAAAGGGTGAAAATATACTTGTACAAAAATATTCATAGCAGCTCTGTTTGTGATGACAAAGAGCTGGAAATTGAATTAATATCCATCAATTAGAGAACAGCTGAACAAACTGTGGTTTATGTATGTTACAGAACACTATTGTTCTATTAGAAACCAGGAGAGATAGGAATTCAAAGAAGCCTGGAAGGATTTGCATGAACTGATGCTGAGGGAGATGAGCAGAACCATATGAACATTGTACACCATAACAGCAACATGGGGTTGATGATTAATTTTAATGGATTTGTTTATTCTATCAGTGTAACAATCAAGGAGAATTTATTGTTATCTGCGATGGAGAATACCATCAGTATCCTGAGAAAGAATTGTGGAGTTTGAACAAAAGCCAACCTTTAATTTAAAAAAAACTATTATCTTATTGTATAATTTTGCTATCTTTTATATTTTATTTTTTTCTTTAAGGATATGATTTCTCTTTCAACACATTCAATTTAGATCAATGTATAGCATGGAAACAATGTAAAGACTATCAGACTGCCTTTTGTGGGGGCTGGGGGAAAGGGAAGCGAGATTAGAAGAAAAGCATAAAATTCAAAAATAAATAAAGACCTGAGGCAAGGAAATTATAATCATATAGAAGACTGGTACAAGAATTTATCACATTCTATTTTCTTCAAAAGAAGATTTGTGAGGGCCAGAGCCATGAAGGCAGGCATTTCCTGGGATCTCCTTCCCCTCCAAACTCCAAAAGCCAACAAATTATGACTCTAGCCAAAATTTAGAGGGGCAGAACCCACAGAAGGACTGAGTGATACATTTTCCCAGTCCAAGATAACTTAGAAGTTCCACAGGAAAGGTATGTTTAATCAGGACGGGCGTTGGACAAAGCCGGGCCTCAGCATAGTATAGTATAGTGCAGCGCAGCCCAGCCCAGCCCAGAGATCACTGACAACACTTTGAAGGGGAGGTGAGATAACTCTGCTACACCAGAATGAATGTAGAGTGAGGAACACTGGTCGCAGAATCTGCAGGGAAAATTTTGAGAAAGCAGCCTGCATCTCCAGAGATGGTAAGGGATTAGGGAAGACTGCAGAGATTTCTCTGTTCTCCCTCAGGGTAGGACTCTGCTGCTATCCTACAACCAGATCCAGATTGCAGTTTTGGGCTTCTATACTAAGTAGCCAAGCTGGAACCCTCCTTATAGTTCCAGGGCAGAGGGAAGTACAAGGGCCATCTACATGTCAAAGCACAGGCAAGAGAGCATAAGCCCTTGGAGTAATAAAGGTCCCAATGGGGTGTCCTCCCCAAAAGAAAACAACAAAGCCTTGGAAGTGCTGTCTTGGGCTGAGGAAATGAGTAAACAACAGAAAAAAAAATCTGACCATAGAGAATTACTTTAGTCCCATGGAAGATCAAAACATACTCAGATGACAACAAAATCAAAAGGAGGATGGGGAAAAATTTGTAAAATTCAAAAATTCAAAAGATTTGCTGGGTGCTAGATTTGGTAAACATCAAACAAAATTATAAACAAGGATTCCCAACCTGTGAGTCAAGGACTATAGGTGAAGGATAAAATTATTAGAATTCTATATCATCATCATAAGAGATCTACAAATTATATGCCCTCTAGATGTTGTCATTTTAATCTTTATTTAGAACTAATAAACTATTCAGTGTAAAACAGAAAAAGTTAAGCAACCATACCTTTTAAAGACTAAATAAATGATATCTCACACATATGTATTATTTTCCCAATATGTATAGAAGTTGTTATGATTTATAATATGTGAATGCATATTGAAGTATAATAGTATATATATATATATATATACTAGTTTTTGTCATCATGAAAATTCCTCAGTTAATACTAAAAGTACAATTATGATGCAAGCAATCTGTGATGAATGTTAAAAGGAAATCCTTCATAATAATAGTCAACTGGGAATGGATAATCAAGTTGCTATCAGATCAACAAAAGTAAAAAACATCATATTAGACTAAAGAAAGAAAACTGAAAAGACCACCCCTCCCAATTTCATATGATTAGAGTGATTCTAATTTGACTGTTTAAGCTGCTCACTACAAAAACAAAATGTCAGAAGAACAAAAGTAAAGACATGAGAGCTACTGATCACCATTTCTAGAAAAACTTACTTATTCAGGAAAAAAAATCACCACAATGAGAAATATGGGAGGATTTCAAAAACCTTGTCAACTAGGAAATACAATCTTTTATCCAAACAGAAAAGGCAGCCAAGAGTGACAAGTTTAGAGTCACAATCTCATTTCCAAATGATTACATGGGAGGATGGAAGATTAGAAACAATGTCATATTGCTTATTTAATAAATAATTATAAAAATTATAATTATAATAAATAATTATAAAAATAATTATAAAAAAAGTTGAGGGGAAATTAAGCCTGTAAAAATACTACAGATTTTAATTCAATAAATCACCCCAAGGACATCTGGAGATGAAAAATGTAAGGAAAATGAATATATAAGTAAAATGAAATGGATGTGTCAGGGATTTTTTAAAGCATTTATTGATGGCCTTCGTTTTCTTCACTCCTCCCACTCTGAGAGAGCCATCTCATATAACAAATGATATTTTTTAGAGGCAAAAAGGGGGGGGAATCAGCATAACTGATCAATACACTGAAAAAATCTGGAAATCTATGCATTGTACCACACTCATAGACCTCCCATCTCAGAAGAGATGTGATTGAGAAGTACCTTCTAATTTCTCTTTGGAAGCCATGCATGTTCTGTAATTTTGTCACATCAACTTTTGAGTGTTAATGTTTTTTCCATTGACATTGCAGTAGTTATAGATATTGTTTTCTTGGTGATGTTTATTCCACTCTTCATCTCTTCCTGTAGCTCTTTCCATGTTTCTAGTATGCATCATACTGATCATTTCTTACAACATGCTAATATTCCTTTACATTCATATACCACAAACTTACCAATTCTACAGTCAATGGATATCTACTTTGTTTCCATTTCTTTACTATCATGAAAAGTGGTGCTTTTTCTTATCATGACCTGACTGTGGTTTAAACCAAGTAATAAAATCTCTGGATCAAACAGAACAGACATTTCAGTCACTTTTTGCATAATTCCAAATTACTTTAGAACATTTTCCACCAATGATGCCTTGTGTATTTATTTTCCCACTCCCTCCAACATTAACCATTCCAAATTTTTTTGTCATTTTTACTGATTTTCTGGTAGAAAGTAAAGTCTCAAGGTTCTAGTGATTTGTCTATTATTATTAGCGATTCGTAGCATTCTTTAATATGGTTGTTAATAATTTAGAATATTTCCTTGAGAACTGTTTCTTCTTTCCTTTGACTACTTATTAATTGAGAAAAGGCTTTTTTACTAGTATTTCTACATGTGGCAGCAGTCATTTTTAATGGTAATAATCAGCAGTGATAGAAGAGCCACAATATTTGGAAATCACCCTGGATACTAGAAGTAAATAGCAATGACAGTAAAGAAAATGAAGTCAGAATGAGTGGCTGAGCATGATCAAATTTTTAGGGACCCATCCATACTGAAGGAAACAAAATTTTAACAGCACTCAGAAATCAATTTTAAAGATATATCATAAAATCTTTATGAAAATGGTCTAAGCAAGTATCAAGAACATCTTTGTTGGAAAAAAGAAGAGAATGGTCAGATCTTCATAGACTATTTTCAAGCAATAGATACTTAATAAGAACAGCAATCATTTACAGATTTGCAAAGTAATTTACATATATTATCTCATTTGATCTCCACAGTAATCCTGGGAATTAGGTGCTTTTATTAATCTCACTTTACAGAGAAGGAAACTGAGACAAACAGAAATTAGATCACTTGGGCAGAGATGTGCCAAAAATCATACAGTTAAGTAAGAATATGAAGGTAGATTTGAACCCTTATCTTACTGTCTTCAAGTCTAGCACTCAATCCACTTTACCACTTAGCTCTTCTAGATAAAGCAATATACCCTTGTAAATGACTATAATTTAAAATTAAACAAAAATCACTAATTTTAACCTGGGAAAAAATGCAGATTATGGTTGTCTTCAAATAAAGTGTTTCCAATTCCTAAGAGATCATAAAAGATTTTATGACAAATTTGATCATGAAGATAACTTTCTTCAATAATCCCATAAGAACCAATATCAGGGTCAGGCATAAAACAGAGAAACAAATAACATCAAAAGTATTCAATGTAGTGGAGAATGTCCTAATCATAGTCAAAATGCCACAGGAATTCTCCAGATTGTCCATGTTACAAATGTAATACTTATATTACTACTCAGAACACCATTGTTGCTCTGGTATTCATTCAGTGAAGTCTGGCTTTTTCTGATGTCACTCCAGATTTATCTATCCTCCTCTATCTCCCAAAGTCTGTCCTTGTTCATGTTCATTGTGTCCAAGATATTACCTATCCATTTCATCCTCTGATGTCCCTTTTTTTTGCCTTCACCTTTCCAAACATCATTGTCTTTTCCAATGAATTCTGTCTTCTAATTATATGGTCTAAGTATATAATCTTCAACTTCGATATTTGACTTTCTAATGAATAACTAAAATTAATTTAAGTATTGACTTATTTGATCTCCTTGCTGCCCAAGGGACCCTCAAAAATCTTCTCCACCACCACACAATTCAAAAGTATTAATTTGCAGTACTTAGCTTTCCTTATAGTTTGTAAACTCTAAAACTGTAAAAACCTTAAAAACATAGTTAAAATAAAATGACAGAAAATATAGATTAGATATTTTTAAGTTTTATTTTCAGGATCTTGCCTCTAACATATAGGTAGTGGCCATCAAGGCAATGACTACATCCGAACTGGCAAAGAGGTGAACTTTTATGCAAAAACAGAGAACAGGGAAAATTATTAACCTCTTTTGTGGTCTGATCATGAGGATTACACAATATTAAGTTGTTCAAATGTTCCTCAAAGACTATCATCTTTGTATAAAATTATCTGATCTCTTATTGTCTCTTCCTGACAGTACAAGTCTCCCAGTATTCTGGAGCACTGTCCTTCTGAATTTGTAATTAAAATAGGGAAGATACCTAGGAGTCTTACTAAGTTGACAAGGTGACTGATTTGTGAATGAGTATTCTTCTAAAGAAATCAATCTTTTTTTACCAGGAATATAATTTTAATAATCTTATTATGTTTAACAAGTCCAACTCTCGCAGCCATGCATTAAAAAAAGATAAGCTTTATCATTAACATAAGAAAATCAAAGCAGATTAAAACATCTACTTCTTAGTGAGCATGGTGCGGGGAAGGCTGGGGTGGAACTTCACTTGATCCTTCTATTTCTATCAATTATCATCCTATATGTCCTGCCTTTTATAGCTAATTTCAAAAAAGCATCTGCTTTCTCTCCTCCCATCTCTTCCTAAGTACTTATAACCCAGTTTCTGATCTTATCTCTCCACCAAAACTAATTTCACCAAAATTATTAATGATCTCTTAGCCAAATCAATTTCTCAATCTTCATTCTTCTAGACCTCTCTGCAACCTCTGACACTATTGAAAACTCTCTCCTTGATAGTCTCTTCTCTCCTGCTTATCTTACCTATCATCTAGCCACTTCTCTATTTCCATTGCTGGATCTCCTTCTAGATCACACTCTAAATGCCCTCCAGCATTCAGTCCTGTATTCTCTTTTCTTTCCATACTACTTCACTTGGTAAACTCAAGGATTTAATTATTTAATTATCATCTCCATTCTAATGCTTTTCAAATTTCCTTCTCCTGCCCCAAGTTCTTTTACTCTCCAATATTGTATCTCCAATTGCCTTTCAGGTATCCTGAACTGGATCTCCAATAGACATCTTAAACTTAATGTGTCCCCAAAAAATCTCATTATCTTTTCCCCTAAATCTCCAGCCCCTTCTATTTTCCCTATTACTGTAGAGGGCAACATCATCCTCCCCATCCTTCATGCTCAACATCTCATCCTAGATTCTTCTCTATGTTTCACCTCTCATATCCAGGTTATTTACAAGGTCTGTCAGTTTCGCCTTTGTAATATGTCTTCCAAAGGGGTAAGGTTTGATCATTATCTCCCTACCTACTCCAATTCTAAACACTCAGTAAACTCAAGTGGCTTCCTATTTTCTCAGGGATAAAAATGCAAAATGTCCTATTTGGTGTTCAGAGTCTTTCATTTACCTAGCTCCTTCCTACCTTATCATCCTTCTTACACCTTGGTCTCCAATGCATACTCTTCTATTAAGGGACATCAACCTCCTGGCTTTTCAACAAACAAGGGAATTTTCATCTCTTGGCTACAGGTATCTTCTCTGGCTATGTTCCATTTCTGGAATGCTATCCTCCATTCTACCTACTGACCTCCATGGTTTCCTTTAAATCCTAGTTAAAATTCCTTCTTTTACCAGAAGCCTTTCCTCTTTATCTTGTATATAGCTTACATTATATATATTTGTATATTGTCTCCCCCATGAAATTATAAGCTCCATGACTGTCTTGTCTCTTTTTGTATTCCTAGCACTTAACAGGTGCTACAGAAATATTTATGGATTGTGCAACAATTGATCCAGCACTGAGTTAATTCATCAATATAAATCTATGCATATAAATATATACATGCATAATCATATAGAATGCCTATATTTGTCGGATAAGATTTACAGGGGAGATGTCCTATTGATACTTTCAATACTATTTTATTAAATGGTTTTGCTCTAACCTAAAAATATACAGACATACAAGAGGTGGCTAATAATTAATAAAAAAAGAGATAGTCTGAAATGTCCTAAGTAAATTCAGTGGTAATTTCACTGATTCTAAAATACACTACCTCAAAAACCTGACATCAATATTCTATTAATGCAATCTAGAAATTTGTAACACCACAACGTAAAAGAACCAAATGTCCAGGTGACTCAAAGAATAATGGAAAGATGAATAATAGATACATGTACATAATGTACAATAGTACATTATCACTGATGACTTGCACAATAAAGATTAACCTAAAGGACAGCATCCTGGGGGGTGGATAACTATAAATAGAAGTGATCAGGCCATATATCATATGTGGCTGATAACAGATGGACAACAAGTGCTAACATTGGAATCTTCAAAGATTTTAAAAGAAGCAGAGGACTCAGTAGATCTTCTGTTGAGGATTTACAGAAAGAGAGGCAGAAATGTATTTCCATCTGTACCAATGGAGGGAATATCCACATCAATATGTTCAGGGAACTGTTGAGGTATTATTAACCATTGTAGCATTGTCATACAAGTTTCCAGCACTGCCATAATTACTATGAACTACCTTGGCCCAGGTCCAAATGCACTCCCACATTTTCTTAAGAACAGCAATCTAAAAGATGTGTATTTGACCTATGGGTTATCCTCTATTTAAAAGGTTCTGGGGGGCGGAGCCAAGATGGCGACATGAAGGGATCGAGTCTTAGGAGCTCTCTGATAAAAACTCATAAACTAAGGACTCTAACTAAACTTTCGAGAGACAGAACCCACAAAGGGACCCAGTGAGGCAGTTCTCCTACTCAAGGTAACCTGGAAAAGAGCAGAAAGGCTGCTCCCCGGCGTGGGAGGGGTGGACCGCCAGAGGGGTGGCCCGCCAGAGCCAAAGAACTTCAGCCTCCCGGAAGCAGCCCCAGGGTGCTGGGAGCCACGGCTCACAGCAGTAGGGGAGTCTACTGAGCTGCACCCTGGGGAGCACCGGCACAAAGTGGGGGAACAGCGGAGACCTCTGCCAGAGCGAGCACATGGAGCCCAGCCCTCAGGGCACACAGCCAGCAGCCTGGAAACAGAAGCAGGTGGAGCCAGTAAGCAGGAGCCCCCAGGGCATGAGCCCATTGAGCTGAGGGAGGGGAGTGCAGAGAGACTGCAGAGCTCTGTCCTCTGCCCCTGGAACAGGACTCTGGAGCTCTGACCACATTCAGATCCTGACCACAGTCTAGGCCCCCCATAGAACAGCAGGACCCCCCACCTCGGCCCGTGGCAGAGGGGGGAGCTTATGGTCATTCACAGACCAGGAGGGAGGACAGAACCTCACACACTGAGACCCTTGTGGGAGTGTCCCAAAAGCTCAGGAAGCACCCCCAAAAAGCAGGCTTAGGCTGGGAAAATGAGGAAGCAGAGAAACAAGAGGAAGACCATTGAGAAGTATTTTGCAAATGAGCCCAAGAAGGATCAAAATACTCAGTCTGAAGATGAGGAAGCACAAGCTCCTGCATCTGAAGACTCCAAGAAAAACAGAAATTGGGCTCAGGCTATGATAGAGCTCAAAAAAGACTTTGAAAATCAAATGAGGGAGTTGGAAGAAAAACTGGAAAAAGAAAGGAGAGAGATTGCAGGAAAAACATGAAAATGAAGTCAGCAGCTTAGTCAAGGAAATCCAAAAAAATGCTGAAGAAAACAGCATGCTAAAAAACAGCTTAGGTCAAATGGATAAAACAGTTCAAAAAGTTATTGAGGAGAAGAATGCTTTAAAAAGCAAAATTGGCCAGATGGAAAAAGAGATAAAAAACTCTCTGAGAATAAATCCTTCAGACAAAGAATAGAATTCAGGGAGATTGATGAATTTACCAGAAATCAGGAATCAATACTTCAAAACCAAAAAAATGAAAAATTAGAAGAAAATGTGAAATATCTCATTGAAAAAACAACTGATATGGAAAACAGACTTAGGAAAGATAATCTGAAAATTATTGGAATACCTCAAAGTCATGATCAGGAAAAGAGCCTTGACATCATTTTCAAAGAATTACTACAGGAAAATTGCCCTGATATTCTAGAAGCAGAGAGCAAAATAGAAATGGAGAGAATCCACTGATCCCCCCGAGAAAGAGATCCCAAAAAACCAACCCCCAGGAATATTATAGCCAAGTTCCAGAACTCCCAAGTCAAAGAGAAAATATTACAAGCAGCCAGAAGGACACAGTTCAAATATCGTGGAGCTGCAGTCAGGATTACACAGGACTTAGCAGCAGCTACATTGGAAGCTCGTAGGGCTTGGAATACAATATACCAGAAGGCAAGAGAGCTTAGAATGCAGCCAAGAATGAACTACCCAGCAAGGCTGAATGTCCTCTTCCAGGGTAAAAGATGGACTTTCAATGAACCAGGGGAATTTCGAAGGTTCCTTTCGGAATGGCCAGAGCTGAACAGAAGGTTTGATCTTCAGATACAGGACTCAGGTGAAGCATGGAGATTGGAGGAGAGGGGGGAAATATGAGGGATTTAATGAGGATGAACTGCATGTATAGAAAAATGATACTGATAATATTCATATGAACCATCTCAGTTAATAGAGCAGGTAGAGGGAGCTTTTATAGTTGAAGCACAGGAGAAAGCTGAATTCCAAGATAAAATATGGTGTAAAAATGGAGTCAATAAGAAAAAAAGGGAAATGTAATGGGAGAAAGAAAAATGAGAGAGAAATAGTCCAAGCTATTTCACATAATAAGATTTTTTTTTAATTACATGATCTATTGCAATGATATGGAAGGGGGAAGGCAAGGGGGAATGAGGGAACCTTTGCTCTCATCAGAGATGGCTAGGAGAGGAAACAGCAAATATACTCAATGGGGTATGGACAACTGGAGTAAGAAGGAGGGGGGAGCAGGGGGAAGGGGTGGGGATGTGAATAAAGGAGGAGAGGATGGACCATGGGGGGACAGTGGTCAGATATAACACATTTTCTTTTTTTACTTCTTGCAAGGGGCTGGGATTGGATGGCCTGCCCAGGACCATAGGGCCAGGTGGATTCTGGGCCTAAGGGGTGGTATAGGGGCCCAGGGCTTCTTGGCCCCAGAACCAGGGATCTGTCTGCTGCGCCACTCAGCAACCCTACAGCAGAGTCAGAGTGGAAGGAGAGAGAAAATATAGTACATGGTAGTGGAGAAATAAGAAAGGAGGGAGTTGCAATCAGCAATGGCAATGTTGGAAAAATATGGAAGTAACTTTTGTGATGGACTTATAAAGAATGTGATCCACTCATGACAGAGTTGATGGTGTTAGAACAAAGACTGAAACACATTTTTTTGTTATTATTATTTGGGGGAGGTGCAGGGCAAGTGGGGCTGGGTGGCCTGCCTGGGGCCACATAGCAGGGTCATCATTGGGTGTCTGGGGCCGGATTCAGACCCAGGTGCTCCTGGCTCAAGGGCCAATGCTCTGTCTGCCACCCAGCCACCCCTACTATTATTACTATTTTATTTTATTTTTGGGTCTTTTTTTTTCTTCTTTTTTGGTTTTTGCAGGGCAGTGGGGATCGGGTGGCTTGCATGTCACATGGCTGGGTGATTATTGGGTTTACGAGGCTGGATATGGACTTGGGTTCTCATGGCTCCAGGGCTGGTGCTTCGTCCATTGCACCACCTGGCCATACCTACAATTATTACTATTATTTTCTTTTTAATTTTAATTTTTTTCTCCCCCCTTTACTTTTTTGCCCAAGCAAGTCTATCTATATTCATGGGGGGAGGGGTATTTTGTTTACTTGTAAACAAGTATATTTTATTAATGTAAAGAAAAACATTTGTATAAAATGAGAATAAAAAAATAAATTTAAATAGAATAGGAAGATAGCTAGCATGACTGGACTGATCAAATGAGTGTTTTTTGAAAATGGAGGAGAGATAAGTATGTTTGTAGGTAATAGAGAAGCAACTGCAACTCATATATACACATATATAATAAACACACACACACACACACACACACACACACACACACACACACATACCAGTATGTCTATAATTGTATATAAGCTATGAGTTCTTTTCTAATAAATTTCTTTGAGTCAAAAAAAGGTTCTGTTCTGTTTTTAGATTAATACCATACATACATTTTCTCTTCAAAATGAAACTCATTGCAATTGAGTTATCTTTTCAAGATAAACACTATTTCAATCATGATACATCTATTCATGTACTTGAAATTTTTATTTGAGAGACATGATATTTTATGAATCTTCAAATAACTCCTAATTAATAGAGCTTGCCCTAGATAAGTCTGGTTACAACTACAGTCAAATTAAAACATTTCATGGGGCAGTTAAGTGGCACAGGGGTTGAGCACCAGTCCTGGAGTTAGGAGGATCTGAGTTCAATTCTTATCTCAGACAATTAATAATTGCCTAGCTGTGTGACCTTGAGCAAGTCACTTAACCCCATTGCCTTAAATAAATGAAAATTTTAAAATAACATTTCAGATTACAAAATCCTATTTATAACAAGTTGGAAGAGTAAGATTTCTTTCACAACAGATTCTCCTCCAAACTTCCTTTTATCCCCAATGAAAGCCCTATCATCCTCAGACACTCAACCAAGAACAAGATCTCAGAGTCATTCATGATTCTACCCTCACCTTCATTCCATATCCTACATTCAATCAGTTACCAAGTCAGATATCCCATACTGATTAAGTTGCCAACTCAGGGTCATAGATTTATTCATAATAATACTAATAATAATGAGGGTAAGTTGTCCTTCAATCTTGAAGAAGACCACATCAAGGAAATGATGTCATGACATGCATGTAATTTAGACTAAAGTGAGAGGATTTAGTGCAAAGATACCATTCTCACTATCTCTTCCAAAGCCACCTGAACCCAGGGACCTGATATAATAGTAATTGAATGTTACAGTGAAAGACCTTGGCCCTTTTAGATGTAGGTCTTTCCCAGAACAATGAGGCACCATGGAGTTATGCAATCATCAGGCTTCGGGGATTTTTGATTTAATAACATTAAGTCAAAGTTCCCCAGATGGTAATTTTGGAAATCAGAAAAGGAAGCAAGAACAGAGGTCAAGTAATTAATCCAGGTTCACTCAGCTAATAAATATCTGAATCAAAATGTGAATCAAGATCTTCCTGACTCCACATGCTGCTTGACTCAGAAATTCAATTCTCATGATATCTCTGGCATTTGTCTTCTTTCCTCTACATATACCATATACCATCATTATAATCCATGTCCTTATAATTTCTTACCTTGACTTCTATAATCATGCCCCAACTGATCTCCTTGTTTCCAATACTCTAATTCATTCTGTATATAATTGCCAATATAATCTTATAACACTATAGATTTAGAAGTGGAAGTGACTCTAAAACCATCTAATCCAAAGAAGAAACTGAATCTCAGATAGGGGAAATGTCAGAAGTAGGATTTAGACCCAAGTTTTCCTCACTGATTCCAGTTGTCCAGTTAATCCTCTAGACCACATTGTCTCTTGTTAAAGCTCAAGTCTGCCTTTGTGGTTTCATACTCTCCCTAGGAAAAAAGTATAAACTCTTTGGTCTAACATTTAAGACTTTCAACAATCTGTAACCACACTATCTTTCTAGCTTTATTTCACATGACTTTCCTTCATGTGAATTGCACTGTTTCCCATTTGTGACATCCTACCTCCCATTACCATTCATCTGAGCAAGCTTAAAACATACTCATTCCTGATCCATGACTCTTGGAATCTTTATCTTCCTTCACAATTTGGATCAGATGATACCTCCTCCATGAAGATTTCTCTAATCCTCCTAGTTATCCCTTCCCCCTCCTCACATTGTCATTCTGCTTTTGGACATTTAAATACTTAACATTGCCTAACAATATCAACTCAATCTGATTCTCTACAACTTTGATCTATTACTCAGTCCTATTTCTGAAGTGAGGGAAGACAAGTCTACTCTCTTCTACATGAACCCCCTCAGATATTTCAAGACCACTATCATGTCACCAAAATCTTCTCTTCTTCAATATCTTAAATTCCTTCAAACAATGCTCATATGAAATGGTCTCCTGTCCTAATACCATTTTAGTCATCTTTTTATTGGAAATATTATAGTTTTCTAAGTCCTTTATAAAATGTGATAACTAGGACTCAATACAAATACTCCAGATGCAATCTGAACAGGGTAGAATATATGTTGAGTTTATCACCCAGTTCTGAAGATTCTTTGTCTCTTAATATAACCTAGGATTGTATTAAGTTTTTTGGCTTTCAAGTTACATTATTGACTCATACTGCCTTCACTTCATCACTGCCTACTCCTCAAACTTCTCCAATCTGGCTTCACACTCCATCACTTTTGTAAATGTGGAGAAAACAGTTTCAGTGATAAAAATCATGGTAGCAAATTGAATGATCTTTTTCAGGCTTCACTCTCTCTAACTTCTCTGAAGCATGTGAGACTACTAATCAAGTACTCTTCTTGAATACTCTCTCTTTGATTTTAATTGCATTTCCCTCTCCTACTTCATAGTCTTCTTATCAATAAGACTATTCCTTCTCCATTAAGATTGACTCATGTTGGGGACAGAGCCAAGATGACGTCATGAAGGAAACATTTCCCAGAAACTCCTTCCCCCAAAAAACTCCAAAAGCCATCAAATTATGTCTCTAGCCAAACTTCTGAGGGGCAGAACCCACAGAAAGACTGAGTGATACATTTTCCCAGTCCAAGATAACTTAGAAGTCCTACAGGAAAGGTGTATCTCACCAGGACCAGGAGTTGGGAAAAACCCTGGCTGAAGTGCAGTGCAGCCCAACCCAGCCCAGCCCTGGCCCAGCCCAGGGATCACCAGGAATAGCTGGGGGGGGGGGGGGGGTGAGAGAACTCTACTATACCAGAGTGAGTGTAGAGTGAGGAGCACCAACCACAGAACCTGTAGCAAGAATCAGAGGGAAACCAGATGTACCTCCAGAGTGCAGCACACAGATGGTAAAGGGGGTCAGGGGAGACTGCAGAAATTTCTTTGCTCTCCCCTGGGGCAGGAGTCTGCCATTTGCTCACACTCAGAGGCAAGTTGCAGTTTGGCATTCTTTACTAAGATAGCTGAGTAGGGACCTTCCTTGCAGCTCCAGGACAGAGGGGAGCTCCTATGGTCATCTACATATCAAAGCACAGGCAAAAGAGCATAAGACCTTAGATGGATAAAGTGTGTTGTCCCCCCAAAAAAACCCCGAAAGCCTTGGAAGTGCTATAAATTAGTCTTAGGCTAAGGAAATGAGTAAACAACAGAAAAAAATCTGACCATAGAAAATTACTTTGGTCCCATGGAAGATCAAAACACATATTCAGATGACAAGGAAATCAAAGCTATCAAATGGGCTCAGAGTAAGGATGAGCTCTAAAAAAGTCTTTGAAAAGCAATTAAGGGAGGTGAAGGAAAAATTGGGAGGAGAAATGAGAGAGATGCAGATAAATCATGAAAAGCAAGTCAGCAACTTGGTGAAAAAAATGCAAAAAAATACTGAAGAAAATAACATATTAAAAACCAGTTTAGGCCAAATGAAAAAAGCAAAACAAAAGGCAAATGCGAATACCTTAAAAAGCAGAACTGGCCAGCTGGAAAAGGAGATAAAAAAGCTCTCTGAAGAAAATCACTCCTTCAAATGCAGAATGGAACTAAAGGAAGCTGATGACTTTGCAAGAAATCAGAAAGAAATAAAACTCTTCCAAAAATCCAAAAATTATAAGAAAACATTAACTATCTCATTGGAAAAAAACAACTGACTCTGAAAACAGATCCAGAAGAAATAATTTAAAAATTATTGGGCTACCTGAAAGTCGTGAACAGGAAAAGAGCCTAGATTTCATTTTCCAAGAAATAATATTCCAAAATTGCCCTGAGATCCTAGAAGCAGAGGGTAAAATAGAAATTGAGGAAATTCACCAATCATCTCCTGAAAGAGATCCCAAAAGAAAAACTTCCAGGAATGTTATAGCCAAATTCCAAAACTCCCAAGTCAAAGAGAAAATACTAAAAACAATTCAACTATCATGACTCCATGGTCAGGCTTACACAGGATCTGACAACATCTACATTAAGGATTCATAGGTATTGGAATATGATATTCCCGAAGGCAAAAGATCTTGGTTTACAAATGAGAATCAACTACCCAGAAAAACTGAACATCCTCTTTCAGGGGAAAAGATGGACTTTCATTGAAACAGGGGACTTTCAAACTTTCCTACTGAAACAACCAGAGCTTAACACAGGAAGTCTGATCTTCAAGTACAGGACTTTGGTGAACCATCGAGGGGGTGGATGAGAAAGACTAACTATGAGGAACATAATGATGCTGAACTGTTTGCATTCTTGCATGGGAAGAAGATACTGATAACTCATATGAACTTTCTCATTCATAAGAGCTGTTAGAAGGAGTATATATAAACAGAGCACAGGAAGGAGTGGAATATAATGGTATAATATAGTAAAAAGATAGAGTCAGTGGGTGATAAAAAGAAGTACTGGGAGGAAGAGAAAGGAGAGGAAGCAGGAGCTAAGATATTTCACATAAGAGTCAAGAAAAAGCTTTTTCAATAGAGTAGAATGGGGGGAAGGCAAGGGGGAATGAGTCTTCATTCTCATCAGAAATGGCTTAGAGAAGAAATAACCTACACATTTAACAGGGTATAGAAATCTATCTTACCCTAGAGAAAATGAGAAGAAAGGAATGGGATAAGGGGAAATGGGGAGAGGGAAGGGGGAGAATAGGTGATAGAAGAGAGCTAGGATTATGGGAGAGGGTATTCAGATACAGCCCACTGTTGGACAGGGACAGGATGAAAGGTGAGAGAATGGAATAAAGGAGAGTGGGGAGGAATAGAGTGGAGGGAAATACAGCTAGTAATAGCAACTATGGGAAAAATATTGAAGCAACATCTCTGGTGGACTTAAATTATTGTAATAATATAAAGCAAATAAACCAAAAAAATGACTGGTTAAAAATTAACATTGTATGAAATTGGAAAATAAATAAAAAATATATATTTTTAAAAAAAGACTGACTCATGTTGAGACCACCTAGGTGGCTCAGTAGACAGAGTACCAGCCCTGGAGCCATGAATTCCAGACTCGAGTTAAAATGTGGCCTCAAACACTTGACATTAACTATGTGACCTTGGGCAAGTCACTTTACCACATTGCCTTGCCCCCCCCAAAAAAGATTAACTCATGGGATGATAGAATGACCCAGCAATTATTTTAATCATTTTTATAATTGACCCTTGACCCAACAATACCACTATTAGACTTGTTTCTCAAGGTTATCAGGGGAAAAGTAAAAGAACCTATATGTTCTAAAATACAACAGTTGTCTTTATGGTGGCAAAGAACTGGAAATTGAAGGGATGCCCATTAATTGAGGAATGGCTAAACAAGGTGTGGTATATGTGATGAAATATTACTGTGCTGTAAGAAATGACAAGCAGGTTCACTTTACTTTTTTAACTTAATAGAATCTTTTTCAATTGCACGCAAAGGTATTTTCAAGCATTTATTTTTCCTAATTCTTCTCCTTCCCTTCTACCTCTCCATAAGACAGCAATCAATCTAACATGGGCCATATGTGTACAATCATGTTAAACTTATCCACATTTGTCATATTGTGAAAGAACAAAAGGGAAAAACTATGAGAAAAAACATAAAAAGGAAAAATAATATGCTTCAATCTGTATTCAGACTCCAAAGTTCTTTCTCTAGAAGTGGATAGCACTTTTCATCCAAATCTTTGGAAACTGTCTTGGGTCGCTGTATTATTGAGAAGAGCTAAGTGTATCATAGCTGATCATCTCATGATGCTATTTTTATTATGTACAATGTTCTCCTGGTTCTGCTCACTTCCTTAAGCATCAATTCATACAAGTCTTTCCAGGTTTTTCTGAAAGCTAATGAGCAGGTTAATTTAGAAAAGACACATGATGACTTAAATGAAGAATGAAATGAGCAGAATCAGAAGAACACTGTAGGGCAGCTAGGTGGCGTAGTGGATAAAGCACCAGCCTTGGAGTCAGGAGTACCTGGGTTCAAAGCCGGTCTCAGACACTTAATAATTACCTAGTTGTGTGGCCTTGGGCAACCCACTTAACGCCATTTGCCTTGCAAAAACCTAACCCCCCCCCCCAAAAAAAAAGAACACTGTATACAGTAACACTAACATTGTTCAAAGAAGGAAGGGGAGAGAGACAATTCAGAATTTAGCATAACAAAAAAATTAAAACAAGATATTTCAAAAAGTTAAAAAAGAGAGAGAATATAGATTTAGAGCTTAAAGGTAACATTTGCCACTGCGTCCAACTCTCTCCTCTTACAGATGAGGAAACTAAGGCATAGGGAGGCTAACTAATTCTAGAATCACACAGCTAGCAAATGTCTAAGGATTTTAATCCAGATCTTTCTATTCCAAATCCAATGATTTATCCACTCCTATCTGCTGCCTCAATTTTGAGCAGAAGGATAAGCAGAGCAATGCTGGAATTACTATGTTAAATTTTAATTATGCAAAACAAAATAATCTAAACATTATAGAAGTTAACAGTGGATATCCAACTGCTTTTTTTCTTATTTTTCAATCATATGCAAAGATAGTTTTCAACATTCATTCTTTTTTAATTGCTTTTATTTTTTAAGGATCTAGATTCATTTTCTAGTATTACAATAATTTTGTTATAAGAGTAAACATAAATCCCCCTCCCCCCAAGAAAATGAGAAACCTTGAGAATAGTGAGAGAGGGGAAAAAATGTACTTCAGTCTGTGTTCAGATTCCAATGGCTCTGTCTCTGGGTGAGTTGTTTTCTTTATCATAACTCCACTGGAGAAGTTGTTTCAATATTTTTCTCACAATTGCTATTACTAGCTGTATTTCCCTCCACTCTATTCTTCCCCACTCTCATTTATTCTATTCTCCCTCTCCTTTCATCCTGGTCCTGTCCAAAAGTGGGTTGTATCTCCCTCAATCTTCCCTCTCTTCTATCACCTATTTCCCCCTTCCCTCTACCCATTCCCCCTTCTTCCAGTCCTTTCTTCTCATTTTTCTCTAGGGTAAGATAGATTTCTATACCCTATTAAATGAGCAGGTTATTTCCTCTCTGAGTCATTTCTGATGAGAATGAAGGCTTACTCATTCCCCCTTGCCTTCCCCCTTTCCACTCCATTGAAAAAGCTTTTTCTTGACTCTTATGTGAAATTTTTTAGCTTCTTCTTCCTCTCCCTTCTTCCCAGTACTTTCCTTTATCACTCATTGACTCCATCTTTTTACTATATTATACCATTATATTCTGCTCCTTCCTGTGCCCTGTCTATATATACTCCTTCTAACAACTCTTATAAATGAGAAAGTTCATATGAGCTATCAATATCTTCTTCCCATGCAGGAATACAAACAGTTCAATAACATTAAGTTCCTCATAATTAGTCCTTCTTTTCCACCCTCTCTATGGTTCACCAGAGTCTGTACTTGGAGATCAAACTTTCTGTTCAGCTCTGGTTGTTTCAATAGGAAAGTTTAAAAGTTGCCTGTTTCCTTGAAAGTCCATCTTCTCCTCTGAAAGAGGATATTCAGTTTTTCTGAGTAGTTGATTCTCAGTTGTAAACCAAGCTCTTTTGCCTTCTGGAATATCATATTCCAGGCCCTATGAGCCCCTAATGCTTCCAGCTCCTGTGTAATCCTGACTATAGAGCCACAGTAGTTGAATTGCTTGTTTCTGGAAGCTTTTCGTATTTTCTCTTTGACTTGGGAGTTTTGGAGTTTGGTCATAATATTCCTGGAAGTTTTTCTTTTGGGACCTCTTTCAGGAGGTGATTGGTGAATTCCCTCAATTTCTATTTTATCCTCAGCTTCGAGGCTCTCAGGGCAATTTTGCTGTATTATTTCTTGAAAACTGAAGTCTAGGCTCTTTTCCTGGTCATGACTTCCAAGTAGCCCAATAATTTTTAAATTATTTCTTCTGGATCTGTTTTTGAAGTCAGTTGCTTTTCCATTAAGATAGTTCACATTTTCTTCTAATTTTTGGATTTTTGGAAGAGTTTTATTTCTTTCTGATTTCTTGCAAAGTCTTAAGTTTCCTTTAGTTCCATTCTACATTTGAAGGAGTGATTTTCTTCAGAGATTTTTTATCTCCTTTTCCAGCTGGCCAATTCTGCTTTTTAAGGCATTCTTCTCATTTGCCTTTTGTTTTGCTTTTTCCATTAGGCCTAAACTGGTTTTTAACATATTATTTTCTTCAGCAATTTTTTGTATTTCTTTCACCAAGCTGCTGATTTGGTTTTCATGATTTTTCTGCACTGCTCTCGTTTCTCCTCCCAATTTTTCCTCTGCCTCCCTTAATCGCTTTTCAAAGTCTTTTTTGAGTTCATCCGTAGTCTGAGTCCATTTTCTATTTCTCTTGAAGGTTTTGGATACTGAAGCTTCAATTTTGTCATCATCTGATTATATGTTTTGATCTTCCATGCACCTAAAGCAATTCACTATGGCCAGATTCTTCTTTTTCTGTTGTTTACTCATTTCCTCATCCCAAAACTAATTTAAAGCACTTCCAAGGCTTTGGGGGTTGGGGGGGGGTACACCCCACTGGGACCTTTATTCCTCCAAGGTCTTATGCTCTCTTGATTGTGCTTTGATATATAGATGATCACAGCACTCCCCTTTGCCCTGGGGCTGTAAGGAGAGGCCCTGTTTGGCTATCTTAGTATGGAAGCCCAAACTGCAACCTGGATCTGAGTGTGGGAAGAGTCCTGGCCCCAGGAAAAACAAAGAAATTTTTGCAGTCTCCCCTGACCCCCTTACCGTCTGAGGGCTGTGTTCTGAAGGTGCAGGTTGGTTGTCCCCAGTCACTGCAGGTTCTGTGGCCAGTACTCCCTCACTCCACACTCATTCTGTTGTAGCAGAATTTTCTCTCTCTGCTCCTTCAAGCTGTTCCCAGGCTACACTGCCACCAGGGCTTTTTCCAATTCCCAATCCTGGTGAGACACACCTTACCCGCAGAACTTCTAAGTTATCTTGGACTGGGAAAATGTATCTCTCTCGGTCTTTCTGAGGGTTCTGCCCCTCTAAATTTTGGCTAGTCACAATTTGACAGCTTTTGGAGTTCTTGGAGGAAGGAGTTCCCAGGAAATACTACCTTCACGTGCCATCTTGGCTCCGCCCCATCAACTTTTAAATTTTTTTTCTTTGTATAATGCAATGTTCATGTTTGCTGTTTATTAAGTTCATAATAAAAAAGAAGTTTTTTTAGTGGCTCATCATCTCATTCCAGAGCAGGAAAATCTTTAAATGTTCTGTTCTCAGCTTCATCACTTCTCTTTATAGACTGTCTCCCTTGGTGATTTAGTCCATTTTCATTATTTCAATTATCACTTTAAATTACTATCCATATTTGCATCAACTGATGCTGAGTGAGATGAGCAGAATCAGAAGAACATTGTACACCCTAACAGCAACATGGGAATGATGATCAACCTAAATGGACTTGCTCATACCAAAAGGGCAACAATCAAACACAATTTTGGGGTATCTGTGATAGAGAATGCCATCTGTATCCCGAGAAAGAATTGTGGAGTTTGAACAAAGACCAAGAACTATTAACTTTAATTTTTAAAGAAGTTGTCTTATGTAATACTACTAGATCTCATACTACATGTTTCTTCCTTATCAATATGATTTCTTTTCCATCACATTCAACTTATCAGTGCATACAATGGGAATGATGTAAAGACTAGCAAACTGCCTTCTGTGGGGAATGGGGAAAGGGAAGTGAGATGGGGGGAATGTAAAACTCAAAATAAAAAAAATAAAAAGAATATTTCTGTAACACAGTTGAATGGAATTTATGATTCATCTAGGACATTTCATTAATAAATACCAGGAAAAACAATTAGCAGGATGCCAGGTGAGTGGCTCAATTTCTTTGAACCTATGATTCCCTCATCAGTAAAACAGTTGCCACATTTTGTTCAATCTACTAAAAAAGTTACCATAATAGTTCAGATAATCATTTCCTACCTGGAGTATAGCAATGGCCTCCTTACTGGTTTCAACTCATCTGTCCTCTCCCTAAACCATTCCAAAACAACTGAAAATGATATTCCTAAATTAGAGGCTTCCTCATGTAACTCCCCTATTTAAGAAGTCTCAGTGATGCCTTATTTCCTCTATTCTAGGATAAAATACCAACTCCCCAGACTACCATTTAAAACCCTCACAATCTGTCCCCAGCCAAGGTTTCTAGACTTATTCTAAATCACTTTGTGCCTCTCACATTTCTAAACTGACCTCCTTGCTCTGCTCTTTTCTATAAATAACATCTTCTCTCCTGTGTTTGTGCCTTTGCATAAGCTATTTTCTCATTATCTATCCACTCCCATCTTCCACTCCGCCATGTTTAACATGTGCTCTCTCCACTTCCACCTCTTGGAATAATACCTCACTTCCTTCAAAGCTTATCTCAAAAGCTACCTACCATGACCAACCAAGATGCAGTTCCTTGCCATCTCCCCCTCCCTGCAAAAGATATTATTTTGTACATATTTTAATGTACATATTTTGCATGGTGCTGACATTTCATCCTTTCTCTCCCTTTAAGCTGATTCACTCATCTCTAATCTGCCCTCACTCTAGTTATTCTGGGGAGTTATATCAGAGTAGAGAGGCCAATCACAATCACAACTATGCTGCTAAAACTTTCAGGGTCATAAGGATAACCCTGGTGGGTGAATGAGGGAATTAATCACTATCACTCCTTGTCACAAAAGTTCCCTGAGCCCTAAGTCCCCAGTGGTATGCTTCTCATTATACAAAATTGATCAAAATGACACTTTTAAAACAAATATATAAATTTATTAAAGGATATGGCAAACACAAAAATGCTCCTAAGTCCAGGCAGTTCTTCAGATAGTAAAGCATGCTGCCTTCTTCCAAATGGAATCCAATCCAATGATGAGAATTCAATCAAACATCTCCCTAGACCAGTTGTGTTAACTTTATTTAGCACCTGTCAGTTTTCTGTCTTCTCTAAACAACTTCTCCCCTGCTCTATCCCCCTTTCATATAACTTAGACAGTGATTATTCCATGTTCCCAAATTATTTGATTCATAGTTTATTGACTATTTCCTTCAAAATTCTGAAAGTAATATGTAAATGTGCTGTTTAAGCCACAGTACTCTGTCATCATCTTTACTTTTAGTACTTTTCTTTCAAGCAGTTCTCATAGTTATCTGAAAAAGAACTTTCAGGTTCACAAAGCAATTCATGTCTCTCCTAGAACATTTTTAATATTATAATGGCCTATATTTCTTCTTAGGTTATTTTATCAATGTTCCACACATATTCTTTTTCTATCTATTTTTAGAAACAAATGTCTACAAATTAAAAGGTCAATACCCTATATTTATATGTATATATGCAAACCCCAAAGTACTACACAAATGTCAGTTAGGATGTTAGTGTTTGGTAAAACTTAACAAAGTGATGACATAATGGACTATCATGATAAGAATAAATTTATAAGGTAAGTACATTTTATCTTTATTTCTATATGTCTTAGGTTGTCAAAGATAGTATTGCAAATTTTAAAAGATTATGATAAATGTTTTAATAATGTTTTAAAAAATCCCACAGAGAACAAGCTGCAAGTCCCCAATTCTGTAATCTAAAAGTTTAGGGAATAAATTAGGCAGCTGCTACTGGATACTTACAACATGAAATCTTGTTCCCAGCAAGGTTGATCCCCTCTAACTGCAATGGTTGTGCTCTTCACATTTTGTACTTTCAGGGTCACATATGTATTAAATTTCTCTAAAGAAAAGGATACAAAAGTTGGAGATTGAAGAGTTTAATTATTATAGCATAAATCCCATGGATCCTTTAATTAATACTGCAAAATAAGTGAATTTCATTAGAACATCATCAAGTCATTCCATACCCCATGAATTGTCACAGTAATGCCATATACATTACTTGACAAACAATGTTCTGGTCACATGCCTCTCTGAATTAGTTAGCCTGGTTTTTATAGGATAGAGAACACTTCTGGACCAGGATAAAGCATTTTCATAGTCTAATATACAACAGCAGCTTTTAAAAAGTCAGGCCACCATTATGTCATGGTAAAACACCTGCACAAGACTTTCATGGAAAAGTAAAATTATATTCCAATGAAAATATTTAAAAGTATCTAAAACTATTCATTTTTGAAAAGGAAAATATGATTAAAATATCACCTAGATTAGAAAAGAAAGTCAACAAATATTCAAGGTCATTATGAGCTATAAGCTTGAGCAGGGTACTATGGAATAACAAAGAAGCATATTACCTTGGTTTTGCTTTTAGAGTTATGGAAATAAGGCACAAATATATGAAGTTAAACAATAGAAAGTCTAACTATTCAGAGCCCAAAGAGCACTTGACTTCTCTTCTAAGATAATTGAAGTCCATGGGATTGCTTATCCATAAGGGCCATGATGGGTTTTATCTTTTTTTTTTAAGGTTTTTGCAAGGCAAATGGGGTTAAGTGGCTTGCCCAAGGCCACACAGCTAGGTAATTATTAAGTGTCTAAGGTCGGATTTGAACTCGGGTACTCCTGACTCCAGGGGCCAGTGCTCTATCCACTGTGTCACCTAGCCGCCCCATGATAGGTTTTTTAAAAGAGATAATTTATGATAATAACCACACGACAATGACAAAGGAAAATTTAGTCATCTCAGTCATAGGCAAACTAATGAGCATTACAATATCTTGCAGTATACTTGTGAATAGTCCTTTATAATTACAGTGACATGTTTTCCAAGTCAAAAATTCAGATATGCAGTATAAAAAAAATTTTCCTTTCCCAAAGTCATATTAAGAATATACTTTTTTATTTCAATTGTACTTTTTTTTTAGGTTTTTGCAAGGCAAATGGGGTTAAATGGGTTGCCCAAGGCCACACAGCTAGGTAATTAAAGTGTCTGAGACCGGATTTGAACCCAGGTACTCCTGACTCCAAGGCCAGTGCTTTATCCACTACACCACCTAGCCACCCCCTCAATTGTACTGTTTAGGAAAATTCAGGCTATATAGTTTTTATTTTATCAATAATCTACCAACTTCACGAAGACATCCACGTAAAAAGATTTTCTATATCTCCAATAAACTTTTTCAAAGATAGAAAAGAACTGCCTTAAGATTCCTTGAAGCAACTACCTACTCACTCTTCTCACACATTTCAAATTGACTGATATAATCAAGTCAACCCAACCATACACTTTGAATATTTTAAAATCATGCATATATGGTTTATCTGAGCTACTAAAATCATTTGATAAAAAAAGATTTTCAACCAATATGGCTGCCTGAATTGAAGTAGATATGTCAGTTTCACTTACCTAATCCAGGAAAAATCTGAAATTTGCACCTGGTCAAATAATTTTCAAGAAATTCAAGGAAAACTATAGTTAGTGACATTTTCTACCCCTAACCAATCATAAGAGGGAGGCCACCAAAAAAGCCAGAGCCAATACAGGCAAACAAATAGCTGACCTACAGCATGATTAGAGGTAGATTCTAAGACAGCAACTTCCAGGGGCTTCTCAATAAAATGCCTCAGAATTCTTAGAATTCCGTACAGAAAAACTTAACAAGCCTCAGGGAACAATTATAAACTATGATAGCACCCATATCAAGACAACTTAGGGGTTCTAAGGTCTTTAAGACTCTATCCTGAAATTCCACTGAAAATCCTGAAGATACTGAATTTTGAACCTCAAAAATCCAGAAGCATCTAACTATGGAAGGTGAAGATCAGCACAGAAATTTGGGTTAGAACCAAACTGGCTCAACTATTCAACACACTTGGGGCCTGGCTGTGATAAAAAGCTCCATTTCAAAAGCTAAAAGTCAAAAGAGAAATAAACAAAGAAAATACAGACAAATAAAAGAATTTATTATAGATCTACACATACCCAAGAAGATGGAAAAGAACAAAATTTTTCCACAGCAAGCAGAAGAAACAATGAATTTTCCATTTCCTTCAAGTTCTATGAAACTATCTGAAATAAATGAAGCAAAAGATTTTTTAAAAAATGTAATAAAAGGAGAAAAAACAATTTAGAAGAGAAAGTAACAGATTTCCTAACTGTCTGAATTTCACTTCTGGTTGAGCCCATGCTGGCTTCTAATAATCACTGCTTTCTTCTTTAAGGACTCATAAACCATCGATTTAAAAATTTATTCTATAATTTTTTAGGAATTGATGTAAAGTTGTTTGGAGTACTTTTCTGAGGAAGAGAGGGTTCAGACCTGTAATTTGATAGGCAGCAATCAAGGTGACAATTATTTATTAAGCACTTGCAATGCATCAGGAATTGTGCTAAGTGAAGAACAAATACAAGGCCAAAAAAAACCCCACACAAATAATCATCTACAACTTACTGTATTAGAGAATTTCTGGGGCACTAAGAAACTAAATGATTCATCCACAGTAACACAAGTAGTTTGAGTCCAAGGAAAGACAAACACAAGTCTTCTGACTCCAAGATCTGTCCTACCTACTATACGTCTCTGCTTCTGATATAATTTCAATTAGCACGTAGAGCTTGCAACCACAGGAGAAGAGGGAACCTGGTCACAGTTCTAGGGCCAAGAGAGTTACAGGGGAGCAAGGGACCTTTCTGGATAAAGACAAGAGCACAAATGAAAGGAGCAATGATCCTATCTCCTCCCCAGATCACACTGCCTTGGAAGCAATGAAAATTTGCAGACACCTCCCCCAAATTAGCTCTGAAGACAGTAGCACAAAAAGCTAGAAGCTTCGAACAGTACCTAACTACTCCCAGATAAGCAGAGACCAACTTTAACAAAAAGTTCAAAGACAAGTAACAGGTTGGAAAAATGAGCAAACAACAAAAGACCTTAAAAAGCTACTATGGGGGCAGCTAGGTGGCAAAGTGGATAGAACACCACCCTGGAGTCAGGAGGACCCGAGTTCAAATCTGGCCTCAGACACGTAATAATTACCTAGCTGTGTGACCTTTAGCAAGTCACTTAAACCCACTGCCTTGCAAAAAACTTTTAAAAAAGGTACTATGGTGGCAAAGAAGACTAAGACATAAACTGGAAAGAAGATAACAATGTGAAAAAAACTACAATAAAAGCTTCAAAGAAAAATGCTAATTGGACACAAGTCCAACAAGAATTCCTGAAAGAGCTAAACAGATAAGCATGATAGAGGAAAAATTTGGGAAAAAATATGAGTGACAGAAGAAAATTATGAAAAGAAAACAGCTTTGTAGAAGAGGCACAAAAAAATAAAGAAAACCACCTTAAAAAACAATATTGGTTTAATGTTTAAAAGAGGCACAAAAGCTCACTGAAGACAATTCCTTAAAAAGCAGAATAGTTCAAATGGATTAGGAGGTTGTGAAAATTCACTGAAGAAAAGAACTCATTAAAAAGCAAAATTGGCCAAATGGGAAAGGAAATACAAACTCTTAATGAAGAAAATAATTATTCCTTAAAAATTAGAATTGGGCAAGTGGAAGTTGATGACTCTATGCAATATCAAGCAACAACAAAACAGGGGCAGCTAGGTGGCTGAGTGGATAGAGCACCAGTCCTGGAGTCAGGAGGACCTGAGTTCAAATCTGACCTCAGACACTTAATAATTACCTAACTATGTGACTTTGGGCAAGTCAAGTAGGGGTGGGAAGAATGGAGAGAATTCAGCAATTAAAATAGAAAATAAAAAGAATGTTATAAATAAATAAAATTTTAAAAATTTAGTGGTTCTACTGTTCTATAAGAAATCATGAGGGATAGGATTTCAGAAAAGCCTAGAAAGACTTACATGAATTGATGATGAGTGAAATGAGCAGAATCAAAAGAACATTATACTCACTAACAATAACATGGGGTGATGATCAACCATGATGGATTTGTTCATTTCAGCAGTACAATAATCAAAGACAATTTTAAGGGATTTGTGATGGAAAATACCATCCATATCCAGAGAAGGAACTTGGAGTTTAAATGAAGACCAAAGCTTATTATCTTCAATTTTTAAATGTTGTCTTATGTAATTTTGTTATCTCTAATGTTTTCTTTCTTCCTTTTAGATCTGATTATTCTCTCACATGTTCAATTTTGATCTTTAGCATGGCTACAAATGTAGTGCCAGTATTGAATTGCTTTTCTTTTAAGGGGAGGAGAGAGGAAAGGGAGGAAGGGAGAAAAATTGTAAAACTCAAAACCTTGCAAAAAATGGTAAAAACTATCATTGTATGTAGTTGGAAAAAAAAATAAAATATTTATATATACTAAAAAATTTAATGATGAAATTTTTTAAAATGTGTATATCCTGATAGATGGAGCATGCATAAATAATAATTATTTTAGTAATTAATTGTTCATTTAAATTAAATATAGTTAGCCAAGCATGTGAATTTTTTAAACTACTTTATTGAAAGATCCACGAGACAATTAATAATAGGATCTAAGTGAGTAAATATATATTAATTATAGTAATCACTTTTAGGATAAAGATAGAACCTGGGTTCACTTGGTATAGGAACTTCCAAGATACGAAAGTTCCCACCACCAGTACAGGCCTGCAGCATCTCTATCCTTTATACACTCAGTATTTACTTGAAATACTGAAAGGCTTTTGACTTGCCCAGGGGTTCCACAGTGTTGTTTAAGGTAGTACTTGAAACCTAAGTCTTCCTAGTTCCAAGCTCAATTCTCTGTTTACTCTGCCACAATGCCTCTTATAATTTTTACTGGTTTGTATGTGTCTCCTTTGGTAGATATTTTATTCCATACTTTATTTTAAATTATGTACTGTTACTATTACATTTTTTGTAAAACTAGTTTCCTTTAAATTTTTTTGGTTTAATTATTTTATATTATTATAATAATCTTGTTATGAAAGTAAACATAAAATCCCCTCTCCCCAGCCCAGAAAGATGAGAAACATCAAGAATAGTAAGAGGGGGAAAAAAATTATGCTTCAGTCTCTGTTCATATTCCAACAGCTCTGTCTCTGGGATGAGTTGCCTTCTTTATCATAAGTCCACCAGAGAAGTTGCTTCAATATTTTTCCCACAGTTCTAGCTGTTTTTCCCTCCACTCTATTCCTCCCCACTGTCATTTATATTCTCTCTCTCCTTTCATCCTGTCCCTGTTCAGAAGTGTGTTGTATCTGAGTACCCTCTCCTATGATCTTCCCTCTCTTTTATCAACTACTTACCCCTTCCCTTCCCCCTATTTCCCCTTATCCCAACCCTTTCCTCTAACTTTTCTTTAGGGTAGCATAGAATTATATACCCTATTAAGTATGTAGATTATTTCCTCTCTGAGCCTTTTCTGATGAGAATGAAGGCTCACTCATTCCCCCTCACCTTCCCCTGTTCCATTCTATCAACTCTTATGTGAAATATCTTGGCCCCCTTCTTCCTCATCTTTCTCTTCCTCCCAGTACTTTCCTTTATCGCCCATTGACTCTATTTTTTTTACTATATTTTTACTGTATTTAACTACTTTATTGAAAGATCCACAAGATAGTTCTTTTTATGGTAACACAGGTAGTATTTTTTTACTATATTATGCCATTACATTCCACTCCTTCCTGTGCCTTGTCTATGTATGTACTCCTTCTAACTACACTTTATGAGAAAGTTCATGAGTTATCAGTTTTTTCTTCCCATGCAGGAATACAAACAGTTAAACATCATTGAGTTTGTCATAATTAGTCTTTCTCATTCACCCCCCTCTATGGTTCATCTGAGTCCTGTACTTGGAGATTAGACTTTCTATTAAGCTCTGATTTGAAAGTCCCCTGTTTCATTGAAAGTCCATCTTTTCCCCTGAAATAGGATATCCAGTTTTGCTGGGTAGTTGATTCTCAGTTGCAAACCAAGCTCTTTTGCCTTCCAGAATATCATAGTCCAAGTCCTATGAGCCCTTAATGTAGACACTGCCAGATCCTGTGTAATCCTGACTATAGAGCCACGGTAGCTGAAGTGTGTTTGTTTCTGGTAGCTTTTAGTATTTTCTCTTTGATTTGGGAGTTTTGAAATTTGCCTATAATATTCCTGGAAGTTTTTCTTTTGGGATTTCTTTCAGGAGGTGACCGGTGAATTCTCTCAATTTCTATTTTACCTTTTGCTTCTAGTATCTCAGAGCAATCTTGCTATACTATTTCTTGAAAACTGTAGTCTAGGCTCTTTTCCTGATCATGACTTTCAGGTATTCCAATAATTTTTAAATTATCTCTCCAGGATCTGTTTTTGTTGTTTTTCCAATGAGATATTTCACATTTTCTTCTAATTTGGATGGGTTTTTGGTATAGTTTTATTTCTTCCTGATTTCATGCAAAGTCATCAGCTTCCTTTAGTTTCAGGCTGCATTTGAAAGAGTGTTTTTCTTCAGAGAGCTTTTTTATCTTCTTTTCCAGTTGGCCAATTCTGCTTTTTAAGGCATTCTTCTCCACATTTATCTTTTGTGTTGTTTTCTCCATATGCCTAACCTGGTTTTTAACATATTATTTTCTTCAATTTTTTTTGTATTTCTTTCACCAAGCTGCTGATTTGGTTTTCATTATTTATCTGCATCTCTCTCATTTCTCCTCCCAATTTTTCCTCTACCTCCCTTAATTGCTTTTCAAAGTCTTTTTTGAGGTCATCCATAGTCTGAGCTCATTTTTTATTTCTCTTGGAGTATGTATTTTGGTCCTCCATGGGATCAAATTAATTTTCTATGGTCAGCTTCTTCTCTTTCTGTTGTTTGCTCATATCCTCAGTCTATGACTGATTTACCACACTTCAAAGGCTTTGGGGGGTTTGGGGAACACCCCACAGGGACCTTTAATTCCTCCAAGGTCTTATGAGAAGCTCTGACTGCTCTCTTGCCTATGCTCTGGGACATGGATAACCACAACACTAGGCTCTGCCCTGGAGCTGTGAGGAGAGTCCCCGCTCAGCTATGGTAATAGGGGTGCCCAAACTGTAATCTGGATCTGAGTGTGGGCAAACAGAGGAGTCCTGTTCCAGCGAGAAAAGAGAGACCTCTGCAGTCACTTCCAACCCCCTTACCATCTGTGGGCTGAGAGCTCTGGAAGTTCTGGGTGGCTCCACTGATTCCTGCTGCAGGTCCTAATCGCAGGGCTGTTCTGAGGCTGGCGCTCTACTTTGGTATGGCAAAGTTCTTTCATCACCCCTTCCAGCTGTCCCTAGTGATCCCTGGGCCAAGAGGTCTGGAAACCACCCCCTCTGCCACGGACCCAGGTGCCAGGCTCGGCTGCGCTGTGCTTCACTGTGGCTATGGCTCTTTCCAATCCCCGGTCCCAGTGAAATAGACCTTTCCTGTAGAACTTCTAAGTTGTCTTACACTGAGAAATTGTATCACTCAGTCTTTCTATGGGTTCTTCCCCCTCTAAATTCTGGCTAGAGTCACAATTTGACAGCTTTTGGAGTTTTGGGGGGAACAAGTTTCTGACTTCCAACTGAGTAAGCAAGCAGGAGCTCTTAACATATCCAAGTTCCTATTTCCAATTCAGAATGAACTTGCACCCCTGACCAGCCTGCACCAGATCTCTTTGCCTATTCTCCAGTTTCAAATGAACTTTCTATCTTATTCTCTTGTTCCGACGTCTACTTTTTTGGTTATATTCCTACTAGAATTTCTAGTTTACATTTTAATCTATTTCTATTGATCAAAGTCATTCTAATTGCTCTCATTCTATCTGAAGCTCATTCTTTGCTTAACTAAATAGTCATTTAAGAAACATTACCATATTGGTGACATCATGACCCCAGAATGATCAGTAGGCACACACATTCATTCATTCAGCAAACATTTACTAAGGGACTAGTATTTATTAGTAGATCTAGCACTGTGTTGAGCTCCAGAGATGCAAAAAGAGGCAAATGACAGTTCCTTCCCTATCTAACAAGGTCCCCCTTACTACTTGTCAGGACTATTGCAGAGCATCCTCAATGGTCCCCTTGTATCTAACTCTTCCTTCACTCCATTCTCTGTACAGCTGCTGACCATACCATTTTTTTTCTTCAGGGAATTTAAGTGTCTCTCCTGCTTTTAGGATCAAATACAAAATCCTCTGCAGAGTTTGTATTTAACCCTTCTTAATTTGGTTCCAGTCTGTCATTACAGGCTAGCTACTTGCTATTTTCTCTCATGCATTAAATGTTCCAGACACAATTGCAGTTTCCCATATGTGAAATCCCATTTCCTTTTCCTTTATCTTTGCACAAGTTATGTCCCAAGCTGGAAATGTTTTCCCTCCAAGAAACCTTTCCTGATTCCCTCATTTGTTAGTTTCACTCCATATCACCTTGTAGTTATTTTGTCCATAACCTATATTTTACTTAACTGTGAACACATTGCCTTCCCTTGGTGAAATATAAGCTCCTTGAAGACAGGGACTGTCTCACTTTTATGTTAGTCTCTTGAGTATCTAGCACTCAACCTGATACTTGCAGCCAGGAAGATCAGGGAAGAGGTGGTACTTCCCTGAACCTGACAGAAAAGAAGGTTTTATATAGGCTTAAAATGAAGTTTGAGAGACAGATCATAACAATCCATAGAGGCAAGAGGTAACTAGAACTTGGAGAAGAGCTCTTAGTTTTGTCTGGCTAGAATGTGACTGTATAAAACTAGCTTTGCAAGGCAGAGCCAGGATGGCAGCATGAAGGCAGGAATAATACACATAATAGACTGTCCATAATAGACAGTCAAATGACTGATCCTTGTTTTAGTTATTTGCTAGTTATAATTAATGAAATGATTAATTTCCCAATAATTATAAGTCACCCTTTTCATATGTCAAAATAGAATTAGCTAGCTCCCCCAACTCTGTATTCAAGATATTTAGTTTCTAAAGTTACCCCCCCCCCCCCCAAGGACCAACAGCAAAAATGGAGAATAGTGGTAGGTAGACTATAGGCAAGAGGGAATGGAATATATGTCTCTGTCTAACCACATAGTTTATACCTCAAAAACCCCTACACTGTATTAAGGTAACTTTTATTGCCTTCAAAAAGACTGATTTAAATCTATTATATATACTTAATACTAGGACTTCAGGAGGGAGGCCCCACTCTTATGGTGAAGAAGCAAAGTAAAAAAAGAATATGTTGCATTATGCCATTTTATATTAAGTATAACTCAGAGATGACATTAAGATTCTTAAGAATACCAACATTATGATATAATAAGCACATGTCTCAGCACAGAGGAATACTTTCTTTAAAAAGTGAATGTTTCAAGAACCAAAGTTAAGTGCATTTCATTTTACATAGCTTTGCACACAGTAGATTGCTTAGGACATTAATGTTAGAGACAAAGAAAATATCCAGGAAAGAACCAGGAATCAATTACAACAGAATCAGAGAGAGAGAGAGAGAGAGAGAGAGAGAGAGGTGTGTGTGTGTGTGTGTGTGTGTGTGTGTGTGTGTGTGTGTGTGTTTTCCCTCCCAATTTTAGTTCTGTATGAATAGACACAGGTTAGGTAAGTGATTTGGCCTAAGGTCAAATGAGAAATAAAAAATGAAACTAGTGGCTTATTTCCATCTTACAAAATGGAGATGAAAAAATAATTTAATTTTGTGACTAAATTGGGGTCTAGACAAATTGAATAACAAGTTGCTATTTTGTAAATTAAGTTATATCCGATTCAAATTGAGCTCATCTGGATCTTATATTATCTGGTTTTTAGGACATTCGGTCCTGCAATTTTGTTATGTTAACCAGTTGATTAACAAGTTAAAAATGTCTTTATAGACATGAAAGGCTACAAGAATGTAAATCATTTTTTGAAGCCAATTTTTTTTGTTAGGTCTTGAAAACCTATTTGAACTAACCTATTCTACAATCTCTAGCAAACTTATCATATCTGTTCCTTTTAATTATTTTTTTTTGCAAGGCAATGGGGTTAAGCGGCTTGCCCAAGGCCACATAGCTAGGTGATTATTAAGTGTCTGAGGCTGGATTTGAACTCAGGTACTCCAGACTCCAGAGTTGGTACTCTATCCACTGTGCCACCTAGCTACCCCTCCTTTTAATTATTTAAAAAACTCAAGGTTAAGATTAGGGTTACATACAGGCCCTTGTCAAATAGCTTTGAAATACTGTGATGATTTCAAAATCAGAAAGGGAAGAAACAAGATGCAAACATAAAACTTGGTGAAAATGAGAAAAGGGTCCCAATTTAGTGTAAGAGAAGCATTCAAAAATACCCCCCCAAAAACCCTATCAAACAAAACAAAACAAAAAAAACCATCTTACAAGGAACAGTAAAATGCACATAAGTCCACTTGGCTGAATATGACTAGAAAGGAAAATGATCAATGTTGGAGTCAATGTGGGAAAACTGGGACACTAATGCATTGTTTGGTGGAGTTGTGAATTGATTCAACCTTTCTGGAGAGCAATTTGTAACTACGGCCAAGGGGCAATAAAGCTGTGCAAAACCTCTGAATTGCAAAACCTAGCAATACCACTACTGGATCTGAATACTAAATAAGTCATGAAAAAGGGAAAAAATCCCACATAGTTGTTTTTTTAGTGGCAAAGAATTGGAAATTGAGGAGATGCCTATAAATTGGGGAATAGCTAAACAAACTGGTATAAGTATCTGATGGAACACTTTTGTTCCAAAAGAAATCGTATTGGATGAGATTTCAAAAAAGTTTGGAAAGACTGGCATGAATTGATGGCAGAATGAAACGAGTATAACCAGAATAACATTAAATATACTAACAACAACATGGGGTGATAATCAACCACAGCGGACTTGTTCACTTCAGTGGTATAATAATCGAAGACAATTTTAAAAGACTTGTGATGGAAAATACCATCCAAAGTCAGAGAAGGAACTGTGGAGTTTAAATGAGTACCAAAGCTTATTATCTTCAACTTTAAAAGTTGATGCCATTTTTTTCCTCTCTAATGTTTTCTTTCTTCTGTTTGGATATGACTCTTCTCTCACAACATGATCAACATGAATCTTTGTTTAGCATGGTTATAAATGTACAGCCTATATCAGATTGCTTTCTGTCGGGGGTGGGGGAGGCAAGGGAGGGAGGGAGGAAGAAAAATATAAAACTCAAAACCTTGCAAAAAATTATTGGTAAAAACTACTTGACTATGCAAGATAAACTAAACACAGATTATTATTATTCTAAGTATTGGTCAATTTAAAACACTATTAGAAATAGCATTAGAATCATATGCAATGAAATAATATACTAATTCCCCACCTAATCAGAAAATGAAAAGAATTGAGAAGAAAACACTTCCCTTTCCACCTGTTAATTCTTTGAAACTCAACTCAAATGTCACCTTTTTCAGAATGCTTTCCCTGCTCCCCTCTCATAATGATTTTCCCCTCTAATCACTATAGCATTTTGCTTCTCTCTCTCTCTCTCTCTCTCTCTCTCTCTCTCTCTCTCTCTGCTTTGTATTTTAATTATTTGTGAATGTTACAATCCTTATGAAAGGTTCATGACGGCAGTGTACCTCACATAGTACCCAACAGTCAAAAAAACATAGATTTATTATGTTCCTACCATGCACTACAGATACAAAGAAAGACAATCCCTGCTCTCAAAGGAGTTCTCAAAATAATGGGGGAAACATTATGCAAATGACAAGATACAAATAAGCTGGACAGGCCAAACTGAAAATATCCTTTGAGGGAAGGCTCGAGCATTAAAGGAGATCAAAAAAGACCTCTTGTGGGTGGGGTAGGGTCTTTAGCTGAAAAATTAAGAAAGTCGGGGCGGCTAAGTGGCACAGTGGATAAAGCACCGGCCCTGAGTTCAAATCTGGTCTCAGACACTTAATAATTACCTAGCTGTGTGGCTTTGGGCAAGCCACTTAACCCCATTTGCCTTGCAAAAAAAACCTAAAAAAAAAGATATTAAGAAAGTCAGGGAAGCCAGGAGAGCAGAAATGAGGAAGGAGAGAATATAGACAAGGGGAACAGTCATGCACAGAATTCTTAGACTCAGGACATGAATGTCAGGCAAGAGATAGCAAAGCAGTTTGTGTCTACAGACAGGTCCTTAATACATGCAATAGTCAAGAATAGTAGATAGAGACCTGGGCATGAAGTCTCAGGATCATAAGAAATCTGTGAGATCTGTGAGATAACTGGGTCACGCTCTTCATTTTATAATTAGGAAGGAAACTGAGGCCCAGGGAGGTTCAGTTATTTGCCCATTCCAAGGGAAAATGACTGAACGAGTTATGATATATGTATGTTATGGAATACTATCTTGTGTTCTGTAAGTAATCATGAGTGGTCAGACTCTGGAGAAGGATGGAAAGAATTACATGAACTGATGCTGAGCGAAATGAGCAGAACCATGAGAATACTGTACACAAGACTGTGTGGTGATCTACTATGATGGATACAGTTCCTCTCAGCAATTTAGAGATCTAGGGACAACCCTTAGGAGACAATGCCATCCACATTCAGAAGAAAAAAACTACAGAATTGAATGCAGAGTAAAGCATATTATGTTCACTTTTTTAAAACTTCTTTTATATTTTTCTTTGTCATGGTTTTTTCTTTACCCTTTGTTCTAATTCCTCTTTCATAACATGACAAAAATGTAAATATGGTAAACAAGGATGTAAATGTTCAACATTTATCAGACTATTCGCTACTATGAGACAGAGGGAGGGAAGGAATGGTGGTAGAAAAAATGTAGAATTTATAAATTTGCAAATGACTGAATGCTGAAAAGTTGCCATTACATATAAGTGAAAAAAAATAAAATTTCAATTAAAGAAAAGATTAGTACACACATAGGAAATAGCAAAAGCTAGGACTCAAACTCAGGTCTTCTAACTCTAAATCTAGTATTCTTTCCCCTACACATTATGTGTCTTAGCATGAATTTGTATCCTGGGTCTGCACTTAGGCTATAGACAGATTAACTGGTACCTTTGGGTTTGGATTTTTATGGATGATGATGTTTGGCTATTTGCTGCCTACATTCTTGATCCATAATGTGATTGCCCAAATTCCCAAGGAGCTACAGTTTATGTAGATAATGGCCATATGAAGAATGAGTTCTCTAACTCTGGGATTATACAAATGAAAGAGTCTCATAAATTGCAGTCCGTGGATGAGGAATTATTTACTCAGGGTCAAGTACTCCAACCCTCATTTCAACCATCCCATGTCTTAACCAAACATTGCCTTAGGGATCCCTGAGGGGAAAAAAAGGAAAGAAAATATAGTGGTATCAGAAAAAAAACTGTTTTTCCTATATTTTCTATATAAAGTACAACCAAATTTAGCCTCTTTTAGTCATACTGACATCTCATGAACTGATGTATGGGTCCTAACACATAGATGACCACTGATAAGTGCCATGAGATTCAATCTACTAAACTGATGACACTTTCCCCAAGTTGAAGTACCCAATAGAACCAAAGCAGAAATATCTTCTAGAACATCTCTAAGAAATAGATATCCAGCCTCTGGCTGAAGATACACAATGTATAAGAAGTCAATACTCTCTGAGACAGCAGACCATATTACTTTTTTTTAACCAAAGTATTTATCTATATTAGAAGACACAATTAGATAAAGCAAAGGCATTTAATGAAAATGTATAGTAAACAAAGTATTAATAAAAATAAATGTGGTAGGGGTGGCTAGGTGGCGTAGTGGATAAAGCAAGGGCCTCAGAGTCAGGAGTACCTGGGTTCAAATCCGGTCTCAGACACTTAATAATTACCTAGCTGTGTGGCCTTGGGCAAGTCACTTAACCCCATTTGCCTTGCAAAAAAAAACCTAAAAAAATAAAAATAAAAAAATAAATGTGGGTTCTACTCTCCCACAAATAAACACACTATCAATGGGAAAGATATACATAGGGCACACATGTAGGCAGAGCACATATGTGGAGAAACAAACTCATTTTTCCAACACTAGAAGGCTGTCACTATCTTCTGGTGATGGAATTTCACTGTTCAGTTGTTCTTGAATCCACTAGCCTTTGCCGAGTGATTTGTCTCTGTCTGAACAGTCTTCATTCAGTATATAGCCTGTTAGAAACTGCTTTGCTGGCTAGTCTTCAGCTCAAATCACTTTTAGATACCTGTTAGGGAATGTTTCCCCTTATGGGAAACCAAAATCTGATCTCCCTCTGACTTTTTTCTATTGTTCCTGGTTCTTTCTGTGATCCAAAGGGAAGTGGTAGAGATATCTTCAGCAGAGGAGAGATGAGAGTGGTATAATGAAGCACCCAGCTCTTGACTGCTATCTAGTTTACTGTAATCATAACCATCAGACATGAAGACATACATAAGAAATAGAGAAGACATACATAAAAGGGTAGGACTATATTATCTCTCTTTTATACATAAAAGACCCCACAATAATGCTGCCCAGGAGACTAGCTTAACTACATTAGTATCTGGGACTGGTTCTACCCTGATGAATACCTGTTACCTTACTGTTGAAAAAAGTGAGGAGAGTCCTGCTTTTTTCCCCCGAACTTGTAATCTACAAACCAAAGAAAGTTATATACAAAATAGCCACAGTTCTTTTTTGTTTACTTAACTAAATCTAATCCAAGTAGGACAGATGTCATTCATGCATAGCTAAATGGTGAAATTCTTGCATTTCTATTGAATTAAAGAGGAAAATCAGGTAGTAAAAGTATCAGCTTAGAATCTATCACCCCAAAAGAACAATGGAAGAGAAGAAGTGAGCAATCAACAAAGTTGGTGCTATTCATTTTCCTTCAGTCAGTGACCTCCATGTCTCTAAATGGAGAGTGATTCACACAATTCAATTATATTAATACATAAACTACAGATAAGGAAAAGAAAAGTTTTGCTTCAAATAGTGGGTATCATTCTAAACACACTGTACCCAATTTGATAGTACATCATACTAACTGAGCACTGGACTTGGAGTCAGGAAAACCAGGGTTCAAATCCTTGTTCAAATTTTAAGTTTCTTGAAAGTAGGAATTATTTCATTAATTGGATTCATATGCTTAGCAACTAGTTCAAAGTCTGGCATATGTTGGACTCACTAGTTGGGTCATTTTGCTTGAGTCTCTTAAAAATTCTAAGCTGTTTAGCTCATCTACAAATTAAATAAGTGCATATTATCTCACTAGACTCAAAATATTATGCAATATTACATAAATATAAGTTATTATCACTCAACTCATTTAAAGATGTGAAAAAATAAAAGAGGGACCAAGTAAAAATTAAAAACTAGAAACAGGTTCTGTGCAGAGAAATGAAAGAATTTGTAAGTAGGCAGAGCAGTATTTTCAGTGTCAAAAAAAAGACCATTATTACCAAGAGAACAATACTAGCATTCCTGCTTTATGACAGGACCACAAAGATTTTTCCATGGAAACAATGAGAACAGATTGGTTTTTTTTCTAACTTTAAAGTGATTCCCAGAGGAATGGTTTTCCAGAGGAAAGGTTAGGAAAGTTCTATTTCTTCCAGGGTCAGCAAGTCAGATACCTGAGGAAACACACTATACTAACATTACATACCATAATGGAAAGAAATTGAAAGTATCCAGACCAATAAATATTAAGGTCCATAGAGTCTTGATGGCAGCTGTCCCTGATACTTAATAGATGCCTATGGTTTAGGTGTAAATTAACGTAAACATAGCATCTAAATATCTAGCAGCACAAAACTAGATCTAATTTAAAGGAAGAATTGAGTTCACAGAGAAGCCAGACTGAAAAAAAATGGTCCTTGCACTGTACTAAAGGGGCAGGGATACTCCTACAATCAGAATGTTGTTGAAAGCACACTATCCCTACCTAAGGTACTCAAATTTTTATTGAATTCCTACTTTATAGAAAACACTGAGTAGGGGAAAGGCAGATTGTCAGAAAAACTCCTAGAAGACTTATTAATTTGCCCCTGCTATAATCGAGGACAAATTATACCTGTGGGAGTTCTCAACCATCCCTCTGAAAGCAAGCATACACTTGGGACTCCTTCTTCTCCTGCCCAAACCCACTCCTACTTCCAAATACACAATCCAAAATATAAAAGTGAAAAGGGCCTATTGTTGCAAAAATATTTATAGAAGCTCATTTTGTGGTGATACAGAATTGAGATCAATTGGGAATGGCTTGTTATTTGAGGTATATGATTGTGATAGAATACTATTGTGGCTTAAGAAATAGTCAGTAGGGTGCTCTCAGGAAAAACAGACTTATATGTACTGATACAAACTGAAAGGCACAGAAGCAGGACAACATTATACAGAGTAACAGCAAAATAGTATTATCATCTGTGAATGACTTAACTATTCTTAGCAATACAGTGATCCAAGACTATTCCGAAAGACTTAAGATGAAAAATGTTATCAATATTCAGAGAAAGAACTGATGGAGGTCTGATGGCAGATTTAATCACACTTTTTAAAACTTTATTTTTCTTGGGGTTTTTTTCCTCTGTTTTTTTTTCACAACATGACTAATAAGGAAATATGTTTTACATCATACACATGTATAACCTACATTAAGTTTCTTCCTTTCTTAATAAGGGAGCAGGAAAGGGAAGAAAAGAAATTGCAACTAAAAATTTTAAAAAATAAATATTAAAAATACTTTTGACATGTAATTGAGAAAATATTTTATTTAGAAGTTATAAAAGTGGATGATGATAGCAGCTTCTGTTCCAGGATGAAGGATTATTTCAATGTCTCTTTGCTTTTTATTATCCCCTATCTCTGACCTGCCAGATACTGACTCCACACTCTATCTATACAGACTTTTAAGACTGTCCTACATTTTCTGTTTCTTATGGATTCTATAATTTCTGCTTGCTTTATTGCTCTATTTATCTATCCTGAGATACCTGGTAGGTTGTATTGAGTGAGAAACCTGCTAGTCGGCCCAATGCTGCTACTATCTATGCTATGATGGACACAAACCATAAAACCTGGTGTTCCTGACTTCAAAAAGCTTCCAAACTAAGTCATACACCCGAAAAATTAATTTAAAATAAAAGCTGGGGGGGGGCAGCTGGTGGTGCAGTGGATAGAGCACAGGTCCTGGAGTCAGGAGTACCTGAGTTCAAATTTGACCTCAGACAATTAATAATTACCTAGCTGTGTGGCCTTGGGCAAGCCACTTAACCCTATTGCCTTGCAAAAAAAAACCCCTAAAAAAATAAAATAAAAACCAGACAATGAGATGATAGAACATTAAGAACTATACTGGTAAAGGGGAAAGAGGTGGAAATTAAGTGGCTTTTGAATGATAGCTTGAAAATAACCTATAAGTAGAAATAATTGGGGGAGGGCATTCTTAGCTTGGAAAATGCACAAGTTAAAAGAAAAAAACTCAAAGGCAGAAAAGTCTCAGGGCCACTTTAGAGGAAATAAATAGTCCAATAGGTTGGCTAGAGCACATAACTCATACAGGATTATAGAGTACAGAAGATAAAACTGGAATACGATTTCTTTGGATATGGAGAATTTCCATTGGTGTAGATTTTAACTCTTCTTGGAATTACAAAATTTATTTCCTACATATAAATGAAAATGGAGAGAATGTGAAATATACTGAAAAGAACAATGGATATGAAGCCAGAGGGTTCAAATTCTGCCATGTGACTTTGAGCAGGTCACTTCAATGGACCTCAATCTCCTTTATTGATAAAAATAATTTTTAAAATTTTTATAAAGAGGTTTGGACTCAATAATCTCTAAGGTCCATTTCAGTTCTAAATCTATTATCCTGTGATCCAGGCTATACAAAAGCTCCTAAATCTTTATTTCCAGCCCTATTCTTTCTCTTTCTATAGAGTTCAAATCCACAACTCTTAACAGTAAGCTTTCTAAATAGAAGCTTTCCTAATGTGTAATTTTTGGTACTTAACTTTAATGATAAACTTTACTTAATAATTTAAAATACCCAGAGCCCTGGTGCTAGGGAAAAAGCACATAATGAAAGTGTCAGAAACAGATTGCAGATTTAGGAACCCTGTCGATGATATGATGGTACTTCCAAAAGTTTTCAGAGAAATCAATTAAAGAAACAGCTATAGATAGACCTGCTGAGTTATTTTTTGTCTTCACATCAGACAAACTCAATTTAACTACTTGATTAAATTATTTTGAAACTTCAAGATAAATGAGAGTCATTTTTAAATATTGTAGTAACAACCTTCTGTTCTTAGGGTTTTCATCTATTTTGTGTTGATATATTAAAAGAACAGCCTCACTGGTCTTTCAAGGTTCAAATGAACTAAAGCCTTGATGAAATTAAGAACTGCCATTCTGTGAAAGTAACATCTTGACTTTTTGTAGCAGATGGCAAAGAAGAAACCTCATTCAGCTCCTTACTGTAATCATTCCAAAAACACAGTTATCCCTTCTGGGACTGCTAGAGGTACATTTCAAAAAGGAAGAAGTAATGAGCAGGGCAGAAGGAAAGTATGGTGACTTTGAAATAGAAATAAATGAAAGGTTGATTCTGGCCAAACAAAGTGAAGTGACATCATGTGCTCTGTGTAAAGATGGAATTCACCATCAAGTTCTGCATGACCACCGACATCCTTTTTTTCTGCATTCTAACCAAGAAAATACAGAGGAACACTGACATGTCACCAAGGCTTTATTTAATGTTGTTTATATTATCAATGACAAGCCAGCTGGATCAGTCTAAGTAAGAAGAGATTCAAAGAAATTATATGCCATCAAATAGCAGTGCGTATGTTATTTTTACTACTTTCTAAAGATAGCATGGTAGCATGTCAACAAAACAAAGGCACTGGACTAGCTAGAAACCTTAAGGCATTATTAAAAATACAAGCTATTATTGTTGTTGTTGTTGTTATTGCCATCATCATTATCAAATGATGATTAGACATCTTTCTAATGCTCAAAGTTTTTGATTCTGGAACATCATCAGTTTGGTAGGGTGAGGGGGTAAAGAAAATAGGATTGTGAATCATCGGAGAACTTGTTGATGTGAGCAAACTCAGATAAGCTAGGTCTCTTCTAACAAGAATTCTAGGGAAGCTGGGTGGTGTAACAGACAGAGCACTGGCCATGAAGTCAGAAGGTCCTGAGTTCAAATGTGACCTAAGATACGTAATGCTTATTTAACTGTGTGACCTTGGGCAAGTCACTTAACCCCACTGCTTTGCAAAATTAAAAAAATAAAATAAAACAAAATTCTCCCATATATGGATCAAAGGAATAACTTCATTCACTGAACTCAGAAACAGTCATCTCCTTCAAAAATGACTTAGGAGTGAAAATATCTTTTAGATGGTAAATAGAAATTTTAAGAAAATCCAAAAAGAGGCAAAACTCAAATAGGCAGAGATACAACCTCACAACGCATTAGAAAAAGCTGATTGTGCAATATATTGGTTCGATACAGAAATCAGTCTCACAATGGTCCTTATATAGCTCCTAATAAGAGTAGATCTAAGAAATATTCTAGAAAAAGAGTTCTTAACATTTTTTGTGTCATGGACCTCTTCACAGAATGTTTTTAAATGTATAGGACTTATAGGAGTTCAATAGAAAACAAAGGATGATGAAAACGAAGATATCAATTTTCTTGTCTTCATTCACAGATCATCTGACCCCTAGCCTACATCAAGAAATAAAGGTGAGCTTTACCAAAATATATGATTTAAGATAATTATAGCTTTGGTGCTGGAAGGAACATGAAAGGTCACCTAATTCAGCTCTCTTGTATTTACAAATTCAGAAGCTAAGCCCCAGAAAGGTTGAATCACTTGCCTAAGATTTTACAGGTAAATGGTAAGGACAGGTTTGAACCCAGATCCTCTGTATAGTTCTCTCTTTTGAACCACAGTTTTCCTCCCCTCCAAGATCTATTCTCCTCCCCCCGCTTTCCTTTACTATCTCTTCTGTTTTTGTTTTCACCCACAAGGTCAAAGCTGTTTTCTGTCTATGTTCCAAACCACAGATCAAATAAGAAGATTTATATCCTAGGTAGATAGATAAGAATTTTGTTACTTGTTTTTGAAATGTGGGTGGCTCTGTTTATGTAGACGTGTGAAAGATTTTGACCTGACCAGCAGCCTTCTTAATGCTGGTTATATTTATGGTCAGCCTGACAATCTATCAATTAATTAACTGTCCTTGGAATGGTGACTAAATACCACCTAGAAAGCATGTTTTTCAGTGCCCGCATGTCCAAAACAACGCAACCTTTTTATATTTCCTAAACCCTTCATCTGACAAATGCATATTCTGTCTGCTAGCATCCTTTTCTAACTGCTTTCATCAATTTTATAATTCCTCAGACTGTGTTTCATTTTGTCCTTTGGTGAGTAAGCTTGTGCTCTCTAAGAAGGAAACTGCAGGCAGCTTATATTACTGAACTAAATGTTTATCAAAACACTTCAGCAAAGAGAAGTCAAACAATTCAATTCAACAAACATGATTAATCATACACTGTGTGCAAGAAACTATGGTAGGTATTTATTAAGCATTTGATGTGTGGGTAAGCAAGTTAGGATACAAAAATAGATATGCTGTCAAGACACTTCTAATCTAACATGAAAGGCATGTAGCCTCATAACTATGATAACAAGAGAGACTATGATAAATGCAAAGTATTTGCACAAAGTGCTATGAAAAATATGAAAGAAATTTATCGTTTTTCCCCTGAGGGTCAGGCAAAAGTTCACAGAGTAAATAATATCTTAGTTATGCCTTAAAGAAAATGAAGGATTTAAAGAGATGAAGAATGTGAAGATAGGGAGAAATTTATTCCATACATGGAAAAAAAATATGTAAGAAAAGACACAAAGAGAAAAGGAACATAGAAAACAAAGAATAGTCCAGTTTGTCCACACATAAAATAAATGAAGAAGAGAGCAACAGAAGGTTAGAAAAGTATTTGAACCCAAATTGTGTAAATCTTAAATGCCAGGAGATTACATTTTTTTATACTATCCAGAGATATATAGTATCTCATTCATAAAATAGACTGAACATTTAAGTATGACAAGGGAATCAGATAAACAAAGGGCATGTATGGATCAAAATGAAAGGATAACAAATAGAAGAAAATGTATGAAATCTACAATGATTTTTTAAAATTAGCTCTTTGTATCATCAAAGTGTGGAGCCACCACATTTTCTCTCTAACATCAATTTCAGATGTGCTTATAAAAGATGAAGGTTTTCTCAGACTGGTGAATATGACCAGAAAGGACAATGATCAATGTTGGAAGGGATGTGGGAAATTTGGGACACTATAGTGTACATTGTTGGTGGAGCTCATCCAACCTTTCTGGAGAGCAGTTTGAAATTACGCCCAAAAGGCAACAAAAATGTGCATACCCTTTGATCTAGCAATACCATTACTAGTTCTATACCCTGAAGAGATTATGAAAAAGGGGGAAAACACCACTTGTACAAAAATATCCACAGAGACCTTGTTTGTGGCAAAGAATTGGAAATTAAGTAAATGTCTTTCAACTGGGGAATGGCTTAACAAATTCTGGTATATGGATGTCATGAAACACTATTGTTCTATTAGAAACCAGGAGGGATGGGAATTCAGGGAAGCCTGGAAGGATTTGTGAACTGATACTAAGCAAGAGGAGCAGAACCAGAAAAATATTGTACACCCTAACAGCAACATGGGGATGATGACCAACCTTGACAGACTTGCTCATTCCATCAGTGGGGGTATCTGAGATAAAAGAATACCATTGGTATCCAGAGAAAGAATTGTGGAGTTTTAACAAAGACTAAAAACTATTACCTTTAATAGAAAAAAACCTATTATCTTATTATGTAATTCTGCTATCTTTTATGCTTTATTTTTCTTCCTTAACGATGTGATTTCTCTCTCATCACATTCAATTTATATCAATGTATACCATGGAAACAATGTAAAGACTAACAGACTTCCTTCTGGGGAGGGGGGGAGGGAAGGAAGATTGGGTGGAATTATAAAATTCAAAATAAATAAAATCTTAAAGAGAAAAAAAATTCAGTTTGAAAACTCAGTTCAAAGACAAAAAAAGAGATGGTGTTGCACTAATGAAAACAAAGGAAAAGAAGTTGAATTAAAATTTTTCAAGTGCAAATCTCACTATGTCACTCCCTTCCCCATTCAGCTATTGTAGTATCCCAGTACTGGACTCCTTCAATCTTCCCTAGGCAAGCATTGGAGGGGTGGGAGACAAGGATAACAAGGGAGACAAGTACTCTAAGACAAGACCTCCACGTGCTCAGTTTATTCACCAGAATATAAGTGCTTAAATATCATTCCCACACCCTAATCCACTCCCAATCCCTTGGCACTTTGCAAAACAAGGTTATGATGCTCAAAGGCACCAGGTGACAATAATTTACAATGCTCCCAAACACAAAGGTTCCCAACAAACTATTACCTTCAGGATCAAATATTAAAGTTCTTTGATCTATAAAACCTTCTATAATCTGGTTCATTCCTATTTTTCTAGTCTTCTTACAACTTATTCTCCTGCCCTTGTATTTCTCCAGTAACACTGAGCTACTTGCTGTTCCTTAAACAAAACATTCCATCTCCCACCACTAGACATTTGCATTAGCTACACCCAAAACCTATAACTCCTTTCCTCCTCATCTCTGCCTCCCAACTCCCTTGACTTGCTTTAAGTCCCAACTAAAGTCTTACCTTCTGCAAAAAAGCCTCTCACTGTCCTTTTAATCCTTCTGTATTCCCTCTGAGATTATCTCTAATTTGTTCTCTCTATATCCTATTTGTACACAGTTGTTAGCATGTTTTCTCCCTGCTCCTTGAGAAAAGTTTTTCTTTCTTTGTATACCTAGTGCTCAGCAAATTCATTTTCAATTCTGCTGGATTCTTCACAATCCCAGTTGGGATTTTCTTGGCAAAGATAATGAAATGGTTTCATTCCCTTCTCCAGCTCATTTTATAGATAAGGAATAGAGGCAAACAGGATTATGACTTACACAAGGTCACATAAGTATCTGAGGCCAATTTGAAGTCTGGAAAATGAGTCTTCCTGACTCCAAGTCAAGTCAAGTCAATCCACTGTGCCACCTAGCTGCTCTGGCTCATAGTTGGGAATTAATAAATACCAATTACCTAACTGAATTGTGCTTAGAGGAGATCAATCATTAGTATCAACCAAGTCACGTGACAACTAGGTGACATACTTGATAGAGAACTTGGCTTGGAGCCAAGAAGACATGAGTGCAAACCCAGTTTTAGGTTACCATGTAAATCTGGGGAAGTCACTTAACCTCTCTCAGTTTCAGTGTCCTCATCTGTGAAATGAAGATAAAAATAGTAACAACCTCACAAATAATTTTCTCTGATCATATTCTCTTATATTTTCATCTCTCTCTGCCTCATTGCTCATCAACCTCTTTATTCTTACTGTGTCCTTCTGTCCTCCTTGTTATCCAAGTTTATACCCTCTGCTCTGGCCCTGATTTTTCCCTTCGTAGTCTTGATCCCCATAGTTAATCAGTTCAGCAGTCTATTATTCTAAATTCCTTTAGCTCTTTCCCCCTTATATTACTGCCAGTCATATCACACCAAGTGGCTTTCTCCTATTCTGGAGCTGCTAAAGATACTAAAGGGAGTCATAATAATGCTGACTGAATCCATGATCAGCTCATGTTAACTAACCTCAACTGGACAGTCACCACCACAAACATAACTCTTTCATTTTTCTTTGATGTACTATCATGCACCCTAAAAAAATCAGTTTGAAACTTTTTCTTAAGCCCTAAATACCCCTCCCAAGTCAATGAGTTAGCCTAATAAAACTGAGGATATTGAGGTCATCCATAATGACCTTATCTCCCCTATATGACCTCTAACTTTTCACCTGGCTTCTCCACCTTTGCTCTAGCCTTTGAGGAAAAAAGCAATCTTTGCCTCAATTCCTAATCTGTAAAATGAACTAGAGAAAGAAATGGCAAACCACTCTAGCATCTCTGCCAAGAAAACAAAAAAAAAGGGAACAAAGAGAGTCAGACATTACTAAAAATTACTGAACAACATCATCTCATATCCCATCTCTTTTATTTGTCAAACTCTTAGAAAGTATAATCTATACTTGCTGTCTACACTTTCTCACCACACATTCACTTTTCAACCCCTTGACTTGCTTCTTGAAATTACTTGTCCATTACATGTAATAAGTCTTCCCACTGCCAACAGAATGTAGGCTTCCTAAAGAAAGGAAGTGTATACCCATAACATCAAGCATGGTATCTTACACATAGCAAGCATCTAGTAAATGCTTGTTGAATCAAGTTGAATTTGCAAATGGCATGATAATATATCAAAACCAAAAATTAACCAAAAAATTGAGATATTAAATTTACTTTCATAAGCATGTAAAAGATACTATTAAAAATAAATTTAACGAAAGTAGCAATAATTGAAAAAATCAGAACTCTTACACATGGCTAAGAAAATGAAACAGAGTAAACATATCAATAATTCCTCAAATAATTTATATTTGTATTATTCAGTAATAATCAAATCAAGAGATTTAAGTATAAAGCTGCATAAACTATAGCAGGGTTGTGCAACCTTACTTTTTTTTAGTTTTTTTTTTTCAAGGCAATGGAGTTGAGTGGCTTGCCCAAGGCCACACAGCTAGGTAATTATTAAGTGTCTGAGACTGGATTTGAGCTCAGGTACTCCTGACTCCAGGCTGGTGCTCTATCCAACCTTACTTTCAAAAGGTTTTATTGAAGCAATAGACAATATATTTTGATTTGCCATTTTAATGAGAGCTTTGTAGGTTGATTCATTGACTAAAACATTTAGTAAACCCACGGGGGGGGGGGGGTCACATAAAATCGTACTGCAGTCCACATGCGACCTGGGGCTGCATTTTGGAAAGCTCTGAACTATAACAAGATTTATGTGGAGGAAAAAAAATAGGCAAAGATATCAAGGTTGAATTAGGAGGTTCTTATTCTGTGAGACTTTGAAACATTCCATTAAAGTGGTATTCTTGATCCTGAGCAAGCAAGAAGTGAGAAAATAAATCAATAGAAAATAATAAAGATTGCTTAAAAAGAATCAAGTATATACAAAAAAATTATATTTTATCAATTCAAAGATATTAAACATTGGAGAAAAGAACCATCATTCAATAAAATCAACTAGATATTATTAAACATAAAGAAATTCCATTTAAAAAGTTAAAAGAAAGGGGCAGCTAGCTGGCACAGTGAATAAAACACCAGCTCTGAGTCAGGAAGACCTGATCAAATCTGGACTCAGACATTTAATAATTACCTAGCTGCTGGATAAGTGAGTTAACCACATTGCCGTGAAAAACAAAAATAAAAACAAAAAAGTTGAAAGAAAAATAACATTTGTCACAAATGTAAAAATGGAATTTTTAATCTGTGTAACAAATAGAAGAAATTGTTAAGAAAAAATAACAGGGTCATGTATTTAAAGTTAGAAGAGACTTCAAAGTATAGCTGGTTCAAATCCCTTGTTTTTAGAAATGAAGAATTGAGAACCAAGGAAGTTAAATAACTTCTCAAGATCATATATGCAGTATGTATAAGAGCTGAAATTTAAATATAAGTTGTCTGAATCCAGAGACAGCATTCTTTCCACTGTATCATGCTACCTCCTTCTGCTTAAAAAAGAGGGAATTTCATTATGTTAAAATTTTCAGGGGCAGCTAGGTGGTTCAGTGAATAGAGCACCAGCCCTGGAGTCAGGAGTACCTGAGTTCAAGTCCGGCCTCAGACACTTAATAATTACCTAGCTGTGAGGCCTTGGGCAAGGCACTTAACCCCATTGCCTTGCAATAAACTCAAAAAGAAATTTCAACCTCTATGCAATGAACAACATAACCCAAAAAAATGTAGATGAAGAAAAATTATGGAAAGCATATTTGAAGTAAACATAAAAAATAATGACCAAACTTCTGTGAATACTCAAAGACATGAATAGGCATTTTACTCCAATAATTTAAAGATCTCATTCAGATGAGAAATCCCTTTAGTAATCCATCTGTCTTCTTATCTCATGTAATTTTTGTTTAGATTCACCTCATAAATCTTGCATGAGGGTCCACTCAGCTTAGAGGTGCCCTTCCCCTAGCCCTCTTGATACTACCTAAAAGTAGAACACTTGAACTCACCTTCTCACCTTTTGCTTAAGTCACCTATCTCTCTGATGACATTCTTTAAGTTCCTTCTGCACAATTCTTCATAAGTTACTATCTGCTAACCTCCACTATACACTTCTCTATTGCCCATGAATTGACGCTCAACTTTAACTTATCAGATACTGGTATTACATAACTCAAAACCACATAATATCCGTGGAAGTTTAGATTGTGTGTGTGTGTGTGTGTGTGTGTGTGTGTGTGTGTGTGCGCGCACGCGTGCGCGCTTTAAGTTCAAGGAGAAGTTTGGAGTTACTAGTACAATTTCCCAAAAGCAAACCAACTCATTCACCTATTACCGGGGTCCAGTTCAATATCATTGTGCACAACCTATAAAAGATCTAGATATAAATGGAACAAGTGCATAGGTTATAAATCCAACTGCATAGAGTTGGACAACAGATATTCATCATCTACTTAGTGATGGTAGAGTGAGAGAAAAAGATTAGGAGTGTCAAATACTGCACATACTGTTAGACTTAGCTGATATGTTGGTTAGTTTTGCTGAACTTTTTTCCTCTCTCTCTCCTTTATTCTTTGTTTCAAGGAAAGATTCTTTCAGTAGAGAAGGGAGGGAGGATACATTTCTAGATGTTCACAAACTATTAATATAGTCTAGAAATTTTTCAGGAATTGAAATCAAGTTCACTGACCTATGATTCATAAACTCTACTCTCTGCACATATTTTTGAAAAGTAGGAAAATAAAAACATTAAAATCAACATAATAATATTTGTACTATCTATCCTGTAAAGTCATAGATCAAACAAGATAATGTTTCCAATTGTCTGATGGATATTTCCAAATGTATTCAACATGTCCAAAATTTATCCATTCTCTTACTTTTAACACTTAAAATAAAATGTAACATAACAATTTACATAGAACTTTCTGTTCCTCACCACAACTCCATGGTAAGTGCTACAAAAATATCGATTGTTATCCTTTGTAATCAAAGAAGACCATGACATCATAGGAATAATGGCATGATTTGCATATTATACTGATTATAGTGAGGGGAGTATACAGTTCAAATTATGGTCATTTTAAAGTTTTTTTTAAATGATGGTAGAGGTATGGCCAAACAAGGTTTTAACCTAGAGCTTTTTAACTCTGAGTCCAGTATTCTGTCCATTATACCATGCTGCCTCTTATCATGGGCATTTCTCCAACACCAATCACATTGATTTCCTTCCACTTCCTCTACTTTTTTATGGCTACCATTCTAATTCAGTTCCTCATAACCTCTCACTTGAACTATTGCAATATCCTGGCCATCCAAATCTCTCCCCTCCAATCAAAATATCCTTCATGTTGATATTCATGCAATTTTTGTAATCTTCCCAATTCATTGCTCTTATTAAAAATTTTTCGTTGGTTCTCTATCATCTTCCAAATAAATGGCTTCTTATCCTGGGCTTCAAAAGCACTCCACAGTCTGACTCTAAGCTACCTTATTAGCCTTACTCTATTATAAACACTCCCAATATAATATTCTATGTTCCAGCAAATCTGGATTACTCACTGTACCCAAACATGCAAGCATGCATACACAGAGAACTGTACATTCTTCTCATACCATTCAGATTCCCAGATTCCCGAAAACAGACTTTCCCCTCCCCTCCATGATTCAACCAAAGTACCACCCTCCTCCAAGAAACTCCTGTCTCTTTCTTGCCCCAAAATGAAAGAAATTTCTCAACTTTCTCATGGTATTTTGTACCAATTTTTCCTTTGCCTTATCTGTCTAATTAGTTTTATAGTTGTTTCTGTATATTTTATTTACCCTATCAGATTTTGTAATCTCTCTGAGCAGAAAAAAATATATCTAATTTCATCAAGGCATTTACAACATTTAGCACCATATTCTACATGGAGTTAGTATTATAGGTATTGTGTTCTAAACTGAATAAGTGCACAGTGCTTTGTGATACACAAATAGTATCTTCCCTACATTTGGAGTTTTAATTTTAAAATAATTTCAAAATGTTGCACATCCTATGGTGATAGAGGTTTTGTAGTTGTGTCATGCTTTTTTTTAAATAGCCTTTGGTATGGCACCATCTCAAAGGTTTTTTAAAACTGAAGTATGCCTATAACCTTGCTCTTGTAAGCACATGCTTACTCAACCCCTCCATGACCTTTAAGTATTAGGATTCATAGGATGGGATTATTCCTTATAGAAACTCATTTCATATTCCTCCTTACTCCTTGCCACTCTTCCCACACCAAAATAATAGTTGCAAAATGAAAACTACACTAACCAGACTATCAGAAATCCTAACCCCTGAGAAAGTAGACAGTTAATATTAAATAAAATAGCAATTTAAGACATAACAATAACTTTACCACCATCTCATCATCTAATCCCCAACTTCTTAAGTATGCATGCTACTTATCTTAGGCTGAATAATCAGTCACACATGGTTATCAGTGAATAGTCCCTGAGCACACAGCAGGTTATTTGTTTCTTTAGAAAAATCAAAAGTGATTAAAATATAAATTGAGTTTTCATTTCTTCCAACATCTCAAAGAATTTTGTGTCTGGATTGCAGTACCACTTAGGGAAGCTGAGTACTTCTTCCCCAGGAAAAAAATGAAGAGAAAATGATGACCCAATTATGTGTATTCCTCCATTTTCTCTGATTTCTGTGATTACACATGGACCAGTTCTGAGCATGCACTATGAGAGAGGGTTAAAATTATTAATCATTAAATTGTAAACATTTTGGTTAGGGAAAAAACTAACTAAAGAGTGATAGAGGGGATTAATCAATCATCATCATAGCTAGCATTTACTTGGCACCTACCATATTGTGCTAGGCAGTTAGGTGATACAATTGATACTACTGTGGAGCAGGGATCAGGAAGACTTGAGTTCTAATCTAACCTCAGATTTTTATTAATTGTGTGTCCTTGGTCAAGTCACTTAATCCATTAGGAAACTAATAGTACTGGGGCAATTAGGGCACAGTGGATAGAATGCTGGCCCTGGAGTCAGGAGAACTTGAGTTCAAACCTGACCTCAGACATTTAATACTTAACTGTATGATTTGGGACAAGTCACTTGGCCCTAATGCCTTGCAAAAAAAAAAAAGAAAAAGAAAGAAAACTAATAGTGCCTACTTTCGAGATTTGTTATAAGGATCAAATGAGATATTTATAAAGTATCTGGCACAGTAGGTGCCAAATAAATTCTAGTTGTGATGATGATGACTGCTGGGAATACAAAGAAAAAATTAATAAGTCCCTAACCACAAAGCCTTTACAATCTCTTTGTATAACGTTGGGGGGGGGGGGTGTAGGAGAGAAGGAAAGAAGAAAGGAAAGAAAGTCTATCAATTGACTGAACAAATTGCAAAAGGATAATATTGTGCCATAAGAAATAATGATAAAGAATTCAGAGGAATATGGGAAGACTTGTATGAGTTAATATAAAGGGAAAAAATAAAGAACTAGTAGGGAAAATATGCAGAATACTACAAAAAGACAAATTTTAAAATAGCATAAAAAAGTTATCTGAACTTACATTAAGTACAACAACCAATCTTAGACCCAGAAAAGACGATGAAAAGCACATCTCTCCTCTCACCAAAGAGATGTGAAGAAGGGGGAAGCTAGGTGGCACAGTGGATAGAGCATCAGCCCTGGAGTCAGGATAACCTGAGTTCAAATCCAGCCTCAGACACTTAATAATTACCTAGCTGTGTGACCTTGGGCAAGTCTCTTAACCCCATTGCCTTGGAAAAACAAACAAACAAAAACAAAAAAAGAGATGTGATGGACTATTAAGTATAGAATATTACATGCACTATTGGACTTGGTAATCATTTTGCTGACCAGTTTTACTTAAATCTTGTTATAATCTTCCTTGTTACAAAGGAGAAGACAGAGTATAAAAACCTGATATCTTATTGTCTGATCTTGCTATCTCTTATACTTTGTTTCTTCCTTAAGGATATGATTTCTCTCTCATCACATTCAATTTGGATCAATGTATACCATGGAAACAGTGAGACTGGCAGATTGACTTCTGTGGGGGGTGGGGGAGGGAAGTAAGATTAGGGGGAAAATTTCAAAACTCAAAATAAATAAAATCTTTAAGAGAAGACAGAGTATACATGGTATACAGGGAAATAGATTTTGCCAAAAACAAAAATAACAAAGTTTAAAAATAAAAGTCAATAAAATACAAACACTTGACAATATGAACCCTCTACACAGATATACTGCACACCACCTGGCCAACTCAATCTTCAAAATCAAGTTTTACTGTAAAAGAAAAGGAGGGTAATGTAAATTATGTCTTACCTGGTGAACCCTGGAATTTGGCTCTTTTAACTGCAAAAGAAAAAGGGACAGAGAGTGAGTATCGTTATCAAAGATGTGTGACATTAAACATGTAATATAGAAACAAGGTTAAAAGAGGAGTGTCTGTCATTATACAAGTCCTCACAAACAGACTTACCCAAAGGGAAAAACATGAGCAGCAAAGGATAGAAGGGAGCAGGCCCTTATGGGAGGAATTGGTTGTTACAAGAACAGACAAGAACACAATGAAGGTCAAGGGTAAAAATGGCCAGAATATTGAGAGAAGAGTGACATTACTAATCATGGACTAAAAATAGCTAAGGAAGGGGTTTGGAAATGTTATAATATAAATGTAATATAAAAAATATATCAAAATAAAAATAATATCATTAACCAATAATAATTTACTTGTAACATATGTATGTAGTTTGAAGAGCATTTAACATACATTATTTCATAATTCTAATTTACATGATCACCCTGAAAGTAACCCAGGTGGGAATAAATTAGTTCAAAAGATAAATTAATAGGAATCATATGGTTACCACTGAAGTGCTGATTTTCTAAAGCAGAGATCGAAGTATGATATTTTTCTACTCAATTTAAACTTCAATGATTCTTGATATCCTTAATGATCAAATATAAACTTCTTTAGTTGCTTTTTTTAAGGCCTTTCACATCTTGGTTTCATCCTACCTTTCCAATTTTATTGTACATTACTCCCCTTTTCACACTCAGTGGCATAGTCATAACTGCCATTCAGATATAACCACATTCTCAATGAAGCTACAGGAAGTGGAAATGGAAACTCCCAGTCTAATCTCCCTCCAGTGAAGAAGAAATATATAATGTGAACTCCCCAAGGAAGCCAGGAAGGACAAAAGCAAGAGGTGTTCACTACTTTCCTTCCTTTTTCCTCCACTATCATAACTTTTGGTGTCTGGCTTTGTTTGGAAAACATAAATTAGAAAATTGAGTATGACAATATTTTAGCTGGCAGACTCCAATCCAAGCAGTAATATTTTTTCTGACTTTTTTCAACTCAGATCAAAATATCTCAGACTCCCTTCCCCCTTTCCTCACTACAAATATATACTTCTTTTCACTCAAATACATATTAGATATATTTTATTTTTTAATTTGATATTGAAATTGGTGACTTTTTTAAACCTATAATATTCTATACACTTAAAGTTAGATTATTTGGGGAGAAGAATTTCAATATTTCTACTTCAAAAACTGGTAATTTGATCAACATATGATAAGGGCACTCCCCTGTAGTAAATACATATATAGTACCTCTCTCTGCTTGAGTGTATCTTAACTCTTTGCTGTGTAGTGAACTTTTCAGGCAATCAAACTAGGTGAACATCTTTAGCTAGGTTTGTATTTTAGACAACTGACACATAATCTTCAACCAGGCCCAAGCTTGAAGACCTTCTAACTTGGTGGTATAATAGAGTAATAGACAAAGAACTAGAAGTGACTTTAAAGGTCACCATGTTCAGTCTTTTCATTTTATAGATGAGGAAATTGAGGTTCAAAGAGAATAAATGACTTACGGTCATATAGCAAATGAGTATCTGAAGTGGGACTTGAACTGTGATCTTCCTTACTCCAGGTTCATCATTTTCTCCTCATTGCCATGCTAACCTGCTAGAGCTTTTGCAGCAATAACTCAACCTTTGAGAACCTAAGGTCATTTTCTTGTCATGATACCATAAGTATTAAGTACAAAGCAGTGCCCCTATCATTTGCTGACCAAATTACCAGTTTTTGAAGTAGAAATAACGAGATACTTCCCCACAATGAGATGTTGAAGAAAATATATTTCTCCAAGTTAACATCAAATTATTAAGCTATTTTTCCAATCTTGACTCACACTTTTCCTTTCCTATATGGTCAAAATAGATGAATTTCATCCTGTCCTTCATCATCTGCAGACTGTTTTTCTGCCATAACATTTTGTTTGCTCACATCATTAAGAAAGGTAACTTGCCTAGTAGAATACCCTATACCCAGTCAAGAGAAAGCCGAATTGAAACAGGAAATAGCTCTCACAGGATGAGTTTGAGGAATCTAGTGAAAACCCCCCACCTATTAATTAAATATTGTTTAGCCCAGCTAAACAACTTGTCCAGAAGACGAAAAGGACAGTGGATCTCTGCAGCATCAAAAGCATGATTTAACTTAATTATATATGTTCCATAGATATCTGTCAGTCTACTATTGTTCTGGATCAATGAATCTACTCTTCTTACTGATGTGGGTACCTCAGATGTATAGGGAAGGGTAATATTTTGTTGCATTATATAACTTATCAAAACCTGGATCACCCCTAATATCCTTGTACTTAATTCCAGAATGTACTATTGACTAGCTAGAAGTTAAAGACAAATCTCAACTTCTTTGATGTTCTGTTTTTTCATCTGTAAAAAGATGAATGATAGTTATTCTATCTACTTTCAGGGTTGTTATGAAGGTAGTACTTTGTAAACCTTAAAGCACTATGCAGATGTGAATTATTTTTTATCCCTATCATTAGCAATCCTCCCCAACCCCAAAGAGTTTTCAATGGGTGTAAAACCCAACAAATTTATGCTATTCAATTTCAACTGGATAACCAGTGCTACCAATTTTATTCACATTATGCTTCCTTCCTTAGCTATATCCTATTGTGTTAAGTATCACCAGTAAGCAGGAACAATGCAGATATACAACTGTCCTTTATTTCTCCAAAACTAACCTAAAATAACACACATCCCCCCCACACACATATACAAACTCTTATAAGCACTGCTAAAGACAAGTGCCAAAAGGAACAAAAGTCACTAACAGAAAGACTATTTAGATACTTAAATGGGTTTGTGATCCAATTACAATATATATTCCCTCCTCTTGTGCATATATAAATCTCTCCTTTCTTCCTCATTCTGATAATTCTTTTCTATGAACAGGAGTAAGAAGGGGAGGAAAGTAAAAAAGGAAAAGAGGCAAGAAAGAGGAAACTCCATTCACTATGCCACAACTCCTCAGTTAGTATACTTCCCCTATACATAATGCTTCATGTCTTCCTTTTTTTCCCAAGCCTCTAATCCATTCCTCCCCAGTGTGGAACAGATAACAAAAAAATTACACTCTAAATAAACCTAACATGAAAGGATTGATAATTCACTAAAGTGGTATAAATGAAAGATCTCTTAATAGAGGCCATAATTATATAGATTAAATTTCAAAAAAATTAATTTGGAATAATTTTAAGGGCCTCATGCCCCTTTCTTAACAAAACTGAGACTGATACATAATCCCATTCCTTGCCCCAATCTTATACATATTTACAAATTAGAAGGAATTGTACAGTCCCCTCATTTTACAAATGAGCAAACCAAAGGCTAAAGAGATACGACAACGTGAATTGCCCAAGGTCACAGAAATATTAAATGATAGAGCCAGACCTTGAATCCAAACTTGCTTACATCAGGACTTTCCACAGAACCACACAGCCTGCATAACCCATGGAGAAAAGAAGAAAAAAGCACCTGTGCATTTTGCTAAAGTACTTGTAAACATTTGATTAATATTTCAAGTTACCAATTAGCTTTTCTCAGCCAAGTTCAGAAAGCTCTGTAATCCAATACCTAAACAGAAAGCAACACATGCCAGGCACTGGAAAAATGTTATGAAGGGAAGGGCTGAGGAATAAACTCCTAGAAATACACTGAAAATCAGTAGTGTCACACAGCTATGAAAGTAAAAGCTGGAAGAGTCCTCTCTCATAGACTGGTGAAAAATGATCAAAAGCAGTTTTATATTAAGCTACATAAATAGTAGTCCATCAAAAAGCTTCAATTAGGAACCTATGTATCTATGTTTAAAAAAAAAAGGAGAAATGAGTATGCTTCAAATGGCTTTCAGCCAGTTAATAAATGTATTCAGCATTAAAGAAGATCAAAAGGGGCAGTTAGGTTGCACAGTGGATAGAGCACTGGCCCTGGAGTCAGGCGGACCTGAGTTCAAATCCGGCCTCAGACACTTAATACTTACTTAGCTGTGTGACCTTGGGCAAGTCACCTGAACCCATTGCCCTGCAAAAACCCAAAAGAGCAAACAAACAAAAGAAGATCAAAGCAGATTTCTGAAAACAAAGCTATGTGAGGACCCAAGAGATTACATTCTTCTTTTTTGTTCTTTTTCTTTTCTTTCTTTCTTTTTTTTTAGATTTTACAAGGCAATGGGGTTAAGTGGCTTGCCCAAGGCCACACGACTAGGTAATTATTAAGTGTCTGAGGCCACATTTGAACTCAGGTACTCCTTACTCCAAGGCCAGTGCTCTATCCACTGCGCCACCTAGCCACCCCAAGAGATTACATTCTTACCCAATAAATAAATCCAAGACAGAGCTCAAATCCAGCTCTTCTGAAAAGCCTTTTTCCTTCCCCCCCCACCATGTCAGCTTAAGGGGATGTCTCACTTCCTCTGAACTAATTTAACAGTAAATGCCTTGGGGCAACTAGGTGGCTCAGTGGATAGAGCACTGGCCCTGGACTCAGGAGTATCTGAGTTCAAATCTGGCCTCAGACACTTAATAATTACCTAGCTGTGTGGCCTTGGGCAAGACACTTAACTCCATTTGCCTTGCAAAAACCTAAAAAACAAAAAACAAACAAACAAAAAACAATAAGTGCCTTTTTATAATGTAATTCAAATGCCAATGAATTATACATACTATGTAACATCTATTGTTGACAGATCTTTTTCATTGCTCATCTGTTATTTTCATCCCAATTTTATATTAGATTTTCTGTCTTCTCTTCTTCAAAACATTTAGTACCTCAGAAATTGTCTCTTCCACTGAGGGGAAAAAAAAAGACTGTTTTGCAAATGCTGAAGATAAGCTTTGAATGCAGGATTACAGACTTCCAATGGGTACTTGTTGAATGAGTAGCAGTCACATCATATTTATATGAATTAATGAATGAATGAGAGAGTTGAAGAAGGAATGGTAATATTTCTCAGTAGATATTCAAGCAGAATATAGTTCAAACCACATTATGAAGGACCTTGAAACCAGGAATATTAGAACATTATTTAGAATGTAAAGGAGAGCCATGGGAGGTTTGTTTATTTTTAAACAAGAAAGTAATGATGAAATTGTTATTTTAACAAGATAAAGAGGGAAAAGAGGAACCCATTTAAAAGATCATTATAACAAACCAAGCAAAAGGAGATGATACCCTAGAGTAGGGAAGGAAAAGAAAACATTAAGGTGAGACATTTTAGATAAAAGCATTTATTGCTTTTGAAGGAAGAAATTTTGATTTGGCATGACATATGGAACATAAGAGGAACTCATCAAAGATAATTGAGGTTATAAATATGGAATCAGTAGTACTGATAAAAATAGGAAAGTTAAGAGAAGGAACAAATTTGGGGGTGGGGTGCTATGAAGATGGTTCATTAATTGGGTATTAAACATGTTTGAGTTAAGGCAACAATGGGAAGGCCAAATAGAAAATTCTAGTAACCAGACACATATAACAAAGACCCTGATGTCATGGTCTTCTTCAAAAATAAAAGATACATATCATCAACATTTTGGTAACTATTTTCTCTGTAATTCCCTTTGTAATCCTAGACATTTTATTTTATGCATTTAAAAACCTTATTCTGACAAAGGGTTTCTTCACCAGACTGCCACTAGAACTAACAACTCCTGCTCTATGAGGAAGAACTGCCCAAAATGAGTAAATGTTCAACTGGTCAGAACCTTCCCCACAATTACATCCCCACAGTTGGCTTACCTAGTTCTAATTCTGGGCCAATTCTAGGGCTACAATTCTGTATATCAATTAACCTGGAAATTAATTCTGACTTCGATGAACTCCCAACTTGCTCTCTATTTCAGAATCTTTGGGGGAAATATGTATTTCTAGCACAAAGACAATGAAGCAACAGTCTTTTCCTAAACGTCTACTCTGGGTTAGTTGCTAAGATACAAAGACAAAATAAGTGGTTCAGGTCCACTGTTGGCTGGTCACTGGGTCTACTTAGGACTGAAATTTCCTATTATCCTAACAGGGGATCACAACCACAAAACAGCCTTAAAATTACCCCTATTTCCTCTTTCTTTTTAACCAGGTCTAAGGCTGTGTCAAAAATGAATAACTATCCCAAATACTGTAGAAAGAAAGAAATTGGGCCAGGAGACAAACTGCTAGTTAGTCCTCTCTATTCTCTTCACTTGGCATATGTGGTTTTTTAAAATGGAGTCAAAATTGCCTCTCTAAATGGTTGTTACTCCCATCAAATCAAATGTGAATCTTCTTTCCTAGTTTAGGACACTAATTTTTTTTTTTTAGGTTTTTGTAAGGCAAATGGGGTTAAGTGGCTTGCCCAAGGCCACACCGCTAGGAAATTATTAAGTGTCTGAGACTGGATTTGAACCCAGGTAGTCCTGACTCCAGGGCCAGTGCTTTATCCACTGCGCCACCTAGCCGCCCCCAGGACACTAATTTTTAAACTCCAAAGTTATTGTGAAATAGATCCATAGACATCAGACACCCAAAGATTTTATAACTTGTTTGTCATCCCCAATCTCCCTCTTGAGTAACTCAATTTTTATCTTCATGTGTACTTCCTTACCCTTGGTCCTACTGAAGTTTTCTGTTCAGGAAATCAAGCCAAGGTCAAAGAGGAGGAGGCCATCAATCCTCAAGACCATTACCTCCACAAATGGTGAAATGCAGTGGATGTTTTAAGATCCTAAGTTTCACTTTTAAAGAGGAACAGGGTGAAAGGAGACAGAATAAATAAATGGAGATGGGGATGAAGGGATGGAAGATGGAGGGAAATACAGTTAGCAATAATAACTACTAGAAAAAATACTGAAACAAGTTTCTCTGATAAAGATCTCATTTCTCAAACATAGAGAACTGAGTCAAATTTATAAAAAAAGCTACAATTGATAAATGATCAAAAGTTATGAATAGTTTTCAGATAGTTATCGATTCTATGGCCATAAAAAAATAAAAATTAACTTTCTGATGATTAGAGAAACGCAAATTAGAACAATTCTAAGGTACTATCTTATACCTATTAGATTGGTTAATAGGATAGAAAGTGGAAATCACAAATGTTGGAGGGGATGTTAGGGAAAAATTAGACATTAATGCACTGTTCGAGGAATTGTAAAATGATTCAACAATTCTGTAGAGCATTCAGAACTATGCCCAAAAGGCTTTAAAACTATGCCTAACCTTTGATCTAGCAAAGCCACTTAACACCAGATCTATATGCCAATAGAAATGAAAAACAAGGGAGGAAATGCCCTCTATGTCCAAGGATATTTATAGCAAGTCTTTTATAGTAGCAAGGAACTGGAAATTGAGTGCATACCCATTAGTTGGGGAATGAATGAACAAATTGTGATATGTGATTATGATAGAATGCTATTCTATTATAAGAAATTATGAATAGAAAGCTCACAGTAAAAGCTGTAAAGACTAACAAAGTAAAATGTACTGTGTACAAAGTAACAGCAATATGGAAGAATGGTTCAGGTGTGAATGACTTACCTTTTCTCAGCAAAGCTGTGACCCAAAACAACTCTGAAGGATTATGATAAAGAATACTATCCATTCCTAAAGACAGAGCTGATGGTCCCCAAAAACAGATTAAAGCTTCCCTTTTTTCATTTTATTTTTCTTGATGTTTCTCTTTTTTGTGTGGGGGGAAGCTGATTATATTTACTTTCCCAACATGATTATTATAGGATGTGGTTCATTACTACATATTTTTAACCTATATCAAATGACTTGGTTGCTCAATGAGGGGAAATCGGGTGAAGAGAAGGGAGAGAATTTGGAATTCAGAGTTTTTAAAATAAATGTTAAATTTATTTTACATATAACTGGGGGAAAATAAAATAAAATTTTTTAAAAAGATCCTAAGTTTCCACAGAGCTATGTAGTAGCTAGACAGGATTTCCCAACAATCAAATCTGTCAGAAAACTGAACAGAGTGCCACATAAGGAATTGTCATGGTTAAACCACTGCTATAGGAAGATCACTTTGACAGCTGAGTGGAGAATGGACTAGAATGGATACAGACTTCAGGCAGGGTAACCAACAAAGAGACTATTTCAAAATTCCAGGTGATAGGTGATGAGGACTTGTACTAGTGTGAGTGGCAGCAGCAGAGAAGAAAGGGGAAGGATATGTGAGAGATATTACAAAGGTAAAAATTGAGAGACCTCGGTAACAGATTGAATATAGTGGAGTAAGAGAAAGAGAATTGCTTTTCTCTTCACTGAAAGAAGAGTAAAAGAACTTCCAAAACATACTGATATAGTACAACCATTTTAGCAACATTTGCTGTAGTAACAAAAACTAGGAAAAGTAGTGTTTTTCAGTTGCGAAATGGCTGGTATATAGTGGCATATAAGCAGAAAAAGATATTCCACTGACACAAAGACTGACAAATATGAGGAATTCAAGGAATTCCAGAGTCTCAAGAGACTTGATGGACAGATGTAGAGAAAAGAAAGTCGAATCAGATGAACAACACAAATGCCAAAATAATATAATTGAAGACCACACTAAAAGACAACAAAAATCAAAGCAACTGAAATAAACACTAGTGGCTGTTAATAATTCATCTTACAACATATTATCTTCTTCATAGAAAGGGTAATGGACCATGGCTATGCTTTATTATCTATCAGTTTTTCTTAAATATTCTGCTTTCTTTGTTTAAAAGGAAAGAATCAGGTATGACAATCAAAATACATTAATAAAATATATTTTAAAAGACATTAAATAGACAGAAAGAAGGTGACATTTACAGTCCAGGGACTTGGAAGAACAAATGGAAATATATCACGTTAGAAATAAGAAGCACAGGGGCATTAATCAATCAATGTATAAGCATTTATTAAGTACCTTCTATATATCAGACACTAACTCAAAGACAAAACTGAAACATTCTGCCCTTGGAATATATTTTATTAGGGAAAGCACACAAACACAATTAAAACAGGATAAATTGAGGGGGGCTCTAGCAGTTAACAGGATCTGGTATGCTTTTATGCAGAAGGTTGTTCCTTGACCAGACTTTTGAAGAAATTCTACACATAAACTTTTATAGCTGACAATAACCATGACATCCAGGACAACTATTTCATTTAACTGCCAAACTAATATTCCAAAAGCATAAATTCAAACATACCATTCCCTTTCTCAAGGTGCTCAAAGTATTGCTTACTGCCTTAAGAATAAAATACAAGGCCCTTGAACACTTTAAATCCATTACCATCTGATTCCAACCTATCTTTCCAGATTTATTCCTTTTCATGTACTTTATAGTCCCACTAAACTGTTTCCTTGCTGTCTCTCAGACATGAATTATTATTGTTCATCTCTATATCTTTGCATGGGTCTCCCCATGCCTGGTATGTGCCCCTTTCTCCCTGATGCCTCTTATAAACTCCTTTAAAACTCAGTTCACAAGCTACCTCCCACATGAGGTCATGCCTGATTTCTCCAACCTATAAGAAATTCCTCCTCCCTGAATTTATTTTTATGCATAACTGATATCTATTTTTGAAGATTTGTGCTGTTCCCCCAAAAAGAATGAAAATTCTTCTAATGGAGAAATAGTTATTTTTGTCTTATATCCTAGCTTCTAGCATCTATGTGTCTGGCACATTGCAGGCACTTAAATGCTTTTTGATTGACTGATCCTAATTTTTTTGAATATTTTCTTTTCCCCAATTACATGTAAAAACAATTTTAACATTCATTTTTTTAAATTTGGAATTTCAAATTTTCTCTCCCTCCTTTCCTCCCTCCCTGAGACAATAAGCAATTTGATATGTTATACATTTGCAATCATGCAAAATATATTTCCATATTAGGTATGTTGTGAAAGAAAACACATACAAAAAAAACTGAAAAATAGTATGCTTTGATCTACACATTCCTTAGAGATACATAGCATTTTTCATCATGGGTCCTTTGGAATTGTCTTGGATCACTGCACTATGAAAACAGCTAAGTCATTCAGTTGTTCAGCATCCAGTATTGTTACTGTGTACAATGTCTGCCCATTTCACTTTGCATCAGTTCTTGTAAGTCTTTCTAGGTTTTTCTGAAAATATCTTGCTCATCATTTCTCACAGCACATGAGTATTCCATTACAAACACATACCACAATTTGTTCAGTCATTCCCTAATTGATGGGTATACTTCAATCTCTAACTCTTTGCAACCACAAAAAGAGCTGCTACATCTATTTTTTGGTATAAATTTTGTACAAATTTGCACCTTTTCTCTTTTTTTAAAAAAAATCTCTTTGGGATACAGACTTAGTAGTGGTATTGTTGGAGTAAAGGGTATACACAGGTTTATAGCTCTTTGGGCATAGATCCAAATTGCTCTCCAAAATAGCTAGATCAGTTCACAAATCCACCAATAGTGCATTAATATCCCAGTTTAACAACATTATCTCCAACATTTGTTACTTTCCTTTTCTGTCAAATTAGTCGAACTGCTAGATGTGAGGTTTGCTTTGTTATTAATTTTTTTAATTTAATTTTTAATTTTAGAATAAAACAATAATTCCATAACAGAGTATAATAAAAAGATGATGGTTCAAGAAGCTGCAAATCTACAATGCACAACTTGTTATTCTTTTCAAATATACGATAAAATTATTGTATAAATTTCTGTTTTTGCTTTTTTCCTTGCCTCCTGTACCCCCCACGCTAGTGCTAGCTACCATTAGACATAAATGTCTACATATACATAAATGTGTATACATAAAACTATTCAATACACATTTCTATTTATCAGTTCTTTCCGTGGATACAGATAGCATCTTTCTTCATATGTCCTTTACAGTTACTATGGTATTTATAATCGTCAAAATAATTTATTCACTCAAAGTAATTCTAAAACAACGTAATGCTACTATATATAAAATGTTCTCTTGGTTCTGCTGTTTTCACTCTTCATTATTTCATGTAAATCTTTCCATGTTTTTCTAAAATCACTTACCTCATCATTTCTTATAGCATAGTAGTATTCCACCACAATTACATATCAAACTTGTTCACCCATTTCCCCAACTGATAAGCAACCCTGCAATTTCCAGTCCTTTGCCACCACAAAGAGAGTTAATGAAAACATTTGCAGCATATAGATTATATCCTTTTTCCCTAATCATCTATGGCTATAGACCAAGTAGCGGTATCACCCTCAAAGGGTCTTGAGAAGTTAATAGCTCTCTGGGTACAATTCCTGGTTACTCTCCAAAATGGTTAAATCATTTTACAATTCTACCAACAATGAATTAATGTCCCAATTTTTCCACACACTCTCCAGCATTTGTCACTTTCCCCCTTCTATCACTGTAGTAAATCTGATAAGATATAAAATGATATCTCAAGGTTGTTTTAATATACATTTCTCTAATCAATAATGATTTAGAGCATTTTTTTGACTGTTGTTTTGATTTCTTCATTGGAAAACTGCCTGTTCATATCCTTTGATCATTTATCAATTGGGGAATGATTCATTTTGTAAAAGTTCTTTACATACTTATAATGTGAAATCTTTATCTAATAAATTGTCTATAAAATTTTTTCCTCTCTTTTCTACTATTCTTCTAATCTTGGTTATATAAAACCTTTTTAATTTAATGTAACTGAAAGTATCCATTATATGCCTAATTTTCTACTCTATCTTTGGTTTATTCATAAATTACTCACCTCTCCAGAAGTCTAAAAAAGTAACATGTTCCATGTTCTTCTAATTTTCTTGTACATTTTCTTTATATCTAGGTCACATATATATTTTGACCTTATCTTGGTAAATGGCATGACATAATAGTCCATGCCCTGTTTCTACTACACTACTTTCCAGTTTCCCCAACAATTCTTTTAAATAATGAATTTTTATTCCAAAATCTTAAGTCTTTATAGTTGTCAAATATTAGGTAATTGTGTTTGTTTGCTGCTATCAATTTTATGATTAGTCTACTGAGCTACTTTTCTACTTCTTAGTCAATACTAGATAATTTTGATAATCATTGTCTTATAGCTTAAGATCTGGTACTGCTAAGCCTCCTTCCTTTAGACTTTTTTTTCAATATTTCCTTTGATATTCTTAATTTTTTTGTTTTTCCAAATGAATTTTGCTATTTTTTCTAATTCAGTAAAATAATTTTAGGGGTAATTTAATAGAGATAGAGTTGATATATAAATTTGTTGGGGTTAAATTATCATTTTTACTATATTGGTCCTGCCTATCCATGAACAATTATTATTTTTCCAATTATTTAAATCTTTTTTTATCTGTATAAAAAGTTTTTAATAATTTTATTCTTGGGTTTGTTTTGGCAGATTTAATCCTAGGTATTTTACACTGTCTAGAAGGCGGGGAGAAGCCCAACAAAGGAAGATGTCTATAGAACACTTTGGGTGACTGGAATTTGTCTAAACATAACAAGCTCTCAACAATCAGAAGAGACTTCAACTTTGACTTCTTTTCTAGCCCAGGTACCTGCCATACACAGATAACCTTAAATACTATTATCTTCTCAAATGTGAATATGAGCTTCAAACTGGTTCTTGGCATCAATCTAGAAATGGAATTACAGAAAGAAAACTTTCAATTACCCTGACCCTAGAAAGGCAAACCAGAAACGTAACTCCCATTCTTACAAGATACCTGCTAATTTAAAAATAAAAAAGACATAATGGGAATGGGGAGATCAACTACTTCCATCCCTGGTTACTTATTCTTCCCTCTTCAGGGAGAGAACTTCAAAGAATACTAGTTAAGACTTTCAAATTAGATATCCTATTACAGATATTAAGTAATAAAGCCCCTCCAACTTATTTCTCTTTTCTCAAAATTGTTGTGGAACTTAGATTTACTAAATAACAGTATTTAATTGTATAAGATTATATAATGACTGAGTCTCTAATATTTGAGGACATCATACTAATATATTTATATATTATATATAAATATGAAATATTTATATATTATACTATACATAGTATAGTATATATAGTATATACATATACATAGTATAGTATATACATAGACTCTTTATCCCTATAAGATTAAAAAATTCATAAGACTACATATAGTATAATATAGAGAGAGACTTTTTATCCCTATAAGATTAAGTGATTCATGAAGGCAGTCATCGTGCAAAAATTTTTCATTCTAATACTTCACCCCATATTGTCTAATAGCTATAGATGAGAAGAGAAAATTATACATATTAGGTTGGATATGTCACATTATTTCCCACAAATCAATCTAGCTTCTACAAAACCTGACTGTGGCCTCTAATTACTATATGTTAAAAAAAAAAAAAGAATGTCTACTTAAAAGATGGAAACTATACTGGAAAGAAAGTTTTTTGAATCTATTACCACTGACTTCAAATAATAATGATCCAAGACAATCCCAAAGGGCTAATGTTGAAGCATACTATCTACTTCTAGAGAAAGAACTGATGTTAATTGAATATAGACTAAAGCATGCTTTTTAAAAAGAAGTATAACATGCAAGATAGTATATAATATATTGGATATATATTATATACAATAAATATATTAATTAATCATATATTAAAATACTTTTTAGCTTTTTAGCTTTTCAAGCTAAAGGTCAAATTTTAATTAAAAGACAAATGTATTATATAGCCTATACCAGATCACTTTCTGTCAGGGGGAGGGAGAAAAATGTGTAACTCAAAACCTCGCAAAAAATGACTGTTGGTGGCAGCTAGTGGCTTAATGGATAGCACACCAACTTCAAGTCATGAGAACCTGAGTTCAAATTCAACCTCAGATACTTAATACTTACTTAATTCAGTGACCTTGGGTAAGTCACTTAACCCTATTGCCTTGCAAAACCAAAAACAAACAAAAAGTGATTGTTGAAAATTATCATTGTATATAGTTGGAAAAATAGATTAAATAGCTTTTAAAAAATTTAAAAAGAAAAATGCATATTGCTATATGTTATATAGCATTTATATACCTCTCTTTTAATTTCAGTTATATAATGTATAGATACATATATTTATATATAAACAAATATAGATATGGGCAGCTAGGTAGATAAAAGCACTGACCTTGGAATCAGGAGGTATGAATCTAGTCTCAGACATTTGACACTTACTATCTGTATGACCCTGGGCAAGTCACTAAACCCTAATTGTCTTGCATTCAGGGTCATCTCTAGTCATCTTGATTCATATCTGGCCACTGGAACCAGATGACTCTGAAGTGAGACTGGTGACTTAGCACATCACCCCCCCATTCAAATCCAATTCATGTGTTTGGATGTCCTCCTCTTCAAGAATGAAGAACAAACTCATCACATATAGATATATGTGGGATGTATATGTCTATTTTATAAACCACATATATGTTTGCATACACACATATATGTACATTCACACCCTATAATTTGAGGAAGGACAATAATACCAAATAGGGGAATCATATGGCATATGAGTTGGACCTTAAAAGAAAGCAGGAGTTATAAGAAACAGAAATGAAGTGACCAGTCATTCTAGGCACTTAGCAGTAAGCATGGTCAGACTACATAAAATGCACAAATAAAAGAGGGGAAAGGAATAGAAAGAGAAAGAGAGAAGAGTATGACTAAAGAGGGATAGAGAAGGGGGGGAGGAAGAAGTAGGGAGGGATAAGGTAAGATAACCAAGAAAGAGCTCTAAGGAATATCCACTACTTGGGGACAAGAAATAGACAGTGATTCATCAAAGGAATGGTCATAGGTAGGAAGGGAAAGTAGAAAGTAGTATGTTGAAAACTCAGTAAGGAGAAATTGCCGAGGAACAGATAATCAATAGCGCCATAAGCTACAGAGATGTTAAGTTTGAGGTCTCTAAGAAAACACCATCATATTTAACAACTGAAACTTTAACAGTAACCCTGAAAATAGATGTTGACATTGAATGGTAAGGTGAGAAGCTAAATTGGAATAGCTTAAAAAGTGAATGAGAATGAGAGGTTGTAAAAAGATTGCTTGTTTCCAGGAGTTTAGCTATGAAAAAATGGACATTTAAGATAAAGTTTGAGAGGATAGTAGAATGAAATAAAATTCATTTTTGGAAATTTGGGAGAGGGAATTAAGTATGTTTGCAGGCAACAAAGAAGGAGTTTTTAAAATAAGAAGAAACTGAAGACTGGGGAAAGAGAAAGGAATAAGTATATATACATATATATATATATATATATATATATATATATATATATATATCAGCTACTATGAGCTAGGCAGTTTTGATCTTCACAACAACTCTGGGAGGGAGGTATTGGAAACTGAGGCAGACAGAGGTTAAGTGATTTGTCTAGTGGCATACCTTGAGTGTCTGAGGTCAGTTTAAAAGGTCTTTCTGATTCAGGGTTCAGAACTCTATCTACTGTCCCACCAGTTGCCTTAGAAATGGGAGGCAAGTCAAAGGAATACAATTTTGGAAGAGAGAAGAGGACAGAAAATCCAGCAGATAAGTTGTAAATTACCTCTTCATCAAAAACTGGAACAAAAAGCTTAGGGATGAAATTATGAATTTGGAGGAATGGAACAGGAAGTTTGTCTTACAGAGGCAGGTCTATGTTGATTCTGAGCCTAGGATTCCCATTGGGCTATATTCCAAGGGGAAGGGAATACTCTCCCAAGGTATGGAGGAAGAGGGAAAAGTAAGACCATTCAAAATTTAGAGCAAGGGGGGGTGGCTAGGTGGCACAGTGGATAAAGCACCGGCCCTGGAGTCAGGAGTACCTGGGTTCAAATCTGATCTCAGACACTTAATAATTACCTAGCTATGTGGCCTTGGGCAAGCCACTTAACCTCATTTGCCTTGCAAAAAAAAAAAAACCTAAAAAAAAACACTTAGAGCAAGATTATCCTTTTAATATGATAGTACAAGTTACACATTTTAAAAAACCTCAACTCTCCTTATTCTAAAGCCTCCTATCTCTAAGAAGCTTTCCCTTATCAATGTCAAATAGACCTTGGTCATTTACATTTTATTATCATGTCCTTGATAAGTAGTTTTGCAGTATTTCTCATGTCATTTCATGAGCTGTGTTTAGCATTTCAAACTGATTCTAAGTTCTTCAAGGGCAGATAAGAATTATATTACATTTTGTATGCTTTCCCCTACAATGAGTTGAGTGCAAAATTCTGCACTAGCAAGACTTAAATAAATGTTTAGCTATTTTATCATCAATAGTTTCATTACCAAACCTTAATTTATTACCTACAATTTGCACTGAGGTGTGACTATCACTGACACAAAGACAGGCATTTATTAAGTCAACACTTAAGGTTTTATTTTTCTTCACCTTCAGATAAGAAACAATGACAACACTTTTCAGTGGTGTGATTAATCTTTGTACTAGTTTCTCCTTTAATCCTAAGTGTGTCCTCAAATTGAATATCTATGACATTCAGATACTTTTATCTAAAGTAATAATAACAACTTATATTTATATAGTTCTTTTAAAGTCTACCAAGAACATGTAAGGTAGGTAATCAAGAAACTATGGATCTTATTTCTTGTATTATTGATATTATTCACTGCACTAGCTAATAAAGAAATAGCTACAGAATCAACGAACCCATAGCTGCACATTTTCTATTCTAAAGTGATATACTGTATGGTTTAAAACTCTTTATGCAGTTTTTAAAATGACTGTCCTTTGGGGTGTGGCTTCAGTCACTGTTTACCAACCATACTATGGCTGGCAATTGATATCTATTGCCTAATAATTCTGCTTGGAACAAACCATTCTCCATGCGGGCTCCAGGCTGCAAAAGGTGCTTCTATTTACCAGCAATCCATAGTACTACAACAGTTACATGTACACTTCAACATCTTTTTTTAATGATTTCTTCCCTCTCCTCACTCCCCACTAGCTCTCTCTCTCTCCTTCAATCTGAAGCATCTGCTTGCATATCTTCTTGTCATCTGTTCTACACACATTATCATCACATTTCCCCCCATCAAACATGGTTTCTAAGTAAGGGAATCATTACTGTTACACTCTTTCAGAACCTTTAGGATGGTGAATCTGTCACAATTAGTATAGCTTAAATTTTAAGCTGAGTTGCTAAATGATAGAAAAATTTAGAAGGAACAACATTTTAAGCATTGACTGGCATCTTTCCTATGACATCCATGCACACATATAGCATCAGAATTTCTTCTGAAATCATTTAAAATGGAGATGTGGCTGATATAGAGTAGCACGGTCTTAACATATTAGGGAGATAAAAGCTGTCTCAGCCTACCTATGAGCAAAAGGTCCCTTGGGTGCTGAACAGATGCAGGTGGAAGGCAAAGATATCTTTGGACTAACTTTTGGGTCACTAACTATATTAATTTCAGGTAATGCCAATCAGCATACAGAGAAATATTTAGAAATTCTAAAACTCAATACAAATTCATTGAGGAACATGGAAGTGAAGATTTATAGATCTGAGGAGAGAAGACAGAACCAAAGGGACACAGGACCATAGATAAGAACCACTGTCCTTTTGTCTTCTGGGGAAGCCAGGAGAAAGAGTATGGGATTGGACCAAGAAAAGTTCATCTGGGTTGAAGAAAGTTTGCAGAAAGAGTCAAAATACCCCAATAACAGCTCTGATTCCAGAAATTCCCCAGGGAAGTTGTATTGTGAGCCTCTATCCCCAGCAGCACAATTTGGAGCACAGAGGACAGCCAATCCCAGTTGAGTATGGTCATGCCAGAAGAAAGAAAATCCCATTCCTAAAAAATTCAACATACTCCTCATAGCATGGCCTATGGCCCACAATCCCCAATCATATAACCCTGGAGAAGGTAGGGAAGAAGATGGGAAAGAAAGGCAAAGCAGTGAGGTAAGGTGAATCCAGGAAAAACTATGCCTCAAAAACTAGACTCTAGGGATGGAGACCTGAAACTGGGCACAAAAGCAGTTATGTCATTTAATATTGGCAAATTCCCCAAATGGCTACATTAGTCAGTGTAAAACTCAATAAAAGTTAACTTTGACAAAATTAATAGTAAATTGTATTACTCTGCCACATCAATAGATTGGTAATCTCATCAATGCTGACATTTCTTTAAATTAAATACAGTATGCAAATCATCCATGCCTACCCACCCTATTGGACTCTTTTATACATTCTCCCATAATTCCACTTGGGGGGGGGTGTCTTGATAATATAAGAATACCAATGTCTTGGGGGCAGCTAGGTGGCACAGTGGATAGAACACCAGATCAGGAGTACCTGAGTTCAAATCCAGCCTCAGCCACTTAATAATTACCTAGCTGTATGGCCTTGGGCAAGCCACTTAACCCTGTTTGCCTTGCAAAAACCTTAAAAAAAATACCAATATCATACAAAACTGTCTATCAATTATCCATTGTTCCTGCAATATTACATCTTATCTTCTTTTTTGATAATAAAATTCTTTGATAACCATTATACCACTTGCCCTACACAAATATTTATTTATACTATATTTCTGCCTGCTCCAGCCCATCCTGTATCTCTCATAATCCTCTGGGTATTGCTTATCTTCAATTTTTCATTATCTGTAATATTTCATGACTTGTTAAAATATTGATATTAAAAAGACAGATCTCTTTTCCAAGGATAAACTTGGAGTAATTAAAAAGAATCCTCTAAGTCTTTTGCAGACCAGTATGTTTTCCTCAAGTTCATTTCTGGATGCAATTCATTATACATGTGAAGTATTTATCCTAGACATATATGCTGAATTGATGAACTCTAATGTTTATACAACTAAACATCATAGTCTAAAAAATAGACCCTTTTTTATCTACTTTTCCTCTGTGAAGTTATATCAAACTCTTTTCAGTGATTACGGATATTATACTCTACAATATTCCAGGATTTTATGCAATCATCATGAAGTAATTCACAAACAAGAGCATCTGGAGGAACTCATGATCAAGAGGGAATTTCTCTTTGCTTTGGATTCTCCACTGTACTTCCTCTTGTAAGTGGTGCTCCTGGTTTTTCTCCTTACTGACTCTGAAATTCACCCCCACTCCTAATCATTTTTGTTAATTTTCTGGTCCTCTGCTTGTTTAATCTCCTCTTAAAGTTTGTTTCCTCCAAGCAACAGACCATACATCTCCACCTCTGCACCTGGATAATAGCACTTCCCTCAGACTTCTACTCAATCCCTGATCCCATGCCCCACTATGCCCCAACCAGAGAGTTCGATGTGCCCTCCCCTTTCTCCCATTCCTAGATGAAGTAGGTATTAAGGATATTAGGGATGGATATAAGGGATTCATGGAAACTGCCAGAGTTAACAACCAACTCATTGCTCTCCTGGAGGAGCAGCAAATTCAATCCCAATCCCTAGCTGTCAATGTTCTTCAAATCTACTGGGTCATAGACACTCTAACTACAGCACAAGGCAGTACCTGTACCTTTCTTTTTACAACCACACTGTGCAAATGTGTAGTATCCTGAAGACTGCTGGGGCAAATTCCAAAAGATGGAAGAAGGAACCAATTCACATAGACTCCTTCTGACAAACCTAGTTTATCTCCCTTTTTGTCCCCTTTAAAATCTCATTTAGCCTGATTCTTGCCCTAGTAGTTTGTAATCACCCTTTACTTAACTCTTTGGCCTCTCTCATAAACTCTCAGCTAGCCCAAATTAAAGTGCTTTCCACTCAGACCCCCAATCCCACTTCTTGTCCTTGCAAGGCAATGCCTTTAGGTACATCTCTCATTGCCCATTCTCAATACAAAACAGTTCCAGAAGATAAGATCTTTACCCCTCTGCTACTAACTCCCCAATTTAAAGCAGAGGGGAATGATAGTTAACTTGGACTTTTGAGTAGCAGACAATAGATAACTAAATTCTGTGCCCCTCCAAAAAACTGTTAAATTTGGTACTCTAGCTAGTCTGATTTTGTGAAGAATAGATTATAGAAAAAGGCTTTTCTAATTGTTCTAAATCATTATTGATTAGAGAAATGTAAATAAAACATCTCTGAGGTACCTCACACCTATCATATTGGCCAATATTACTAGAAAGGAAAACCATCAATGTTGGAGGGAATGTGGGAAAACTGGGACACTAATGCATTGTTGGTGGAGTTGCAAACTTATCCAACTTTTCTAGAGAGCAGTTTGGAATTATGCCCAAAGGGCAATAAAACTGTACATACCCTCTGATCCAGCAATACCACTACTGGGTCTATATCCTGAAGAGATCATGAAAAAAGGGTAAAAATCCCACATGTACAAAAATATTGATAGCAGTTCTGTTTTCTTTCTTCCATTTGAATCTGATTCTTCTCTCACAACATGATCAATATGTATCTATTGTTTAGCACAGTTATAAATGGAGAGCCTATAGTAGATTGCTTTCTGTCAAGGGGAGGGAGAAGAGAAGGGGGAAAAGGGAGAAAGATATGAAACTCAAAACCTAGCAAAAAAAATGACTGATAAAAGCTACCCTTGCATGATATTGGAAAAAACAAATAAATAAAATATTAAGAAAAAGAAAAAGAAAACCGGCTTTTCTCTCACTCATGAGAATGTATCTCCCTACTATTGTCAATCACTATCTATGCCTCAGGAGAGGAAAGGGAGCAGAATTGTAGACTCAGAAATGCATACAAGTTGATCTCAGCCTAAGAAATCACTGTCTCACTTCTCTATGATACCCAGCATGAGAAGACTTTGATTTCCCTCCCCTCCTCTTTCCTTTGAACTCCAATTTTAGGAACTTTACAAGTGGAAAAATACTGAGTCAATGGGTACCTGGTTGACCTCCAGAATGTCTCCTTAAATACACTTCTCTCCCCTTCCCTAATCTGTCAGTTAATTAATCCATCTATTGACTCCTCTTTTACTAAGTGTCAATAAAGACTTATAAAATATGGAGGCAAAAAGACCTGAGTTCAGCCACTTACTAGCTGTGTGACCTTAGGCAAGTCATTTAACTTCTGTCTGCCTCAGTTTCCTCAGTTGTAAAATGTAGATAATAGCACCTACCTCTCAAGGTAATTGCAAGAATCAAATGGGATTATCTGTAAAGTACATTAAAAATGCTTGTTCTATTCTCCTTATCCCACTCTTTCTGTACAGGATATTGTATTTTCTCTCCCTTGATTGTGTGACTGTAAAGATGTGATCTATTATAGAATGTCTATTCCTATCTAATACCCTTATTACCTAAGATACCCTGGATTGCAGGTACAGTTTATTCATTTTTTTAAAATGTTATATAGATGGGGCAGCTAGGTGATGTAGTTGATACAACAGTAGGCCTGGAATCAGGAAGATCTTAGTTCAAATCCAGCCCCAGACTCTCATCAACTGTTTGGTTCTAGGCAGAACACTAAATCCACATTTGTTTCAATTCCTCCATGGAGACACATTGAAGAAAGAAATGGCAAACCATTTCAGTAACTTTGCCAAGAAAACTTGGACTTTGTCCATGAGGTCACAAAAATATAGCATATTGAAAAAATGAATTATACTATAGACATAGATATGTGTATGCATGTATTTATGTGTGCCTTTATACACACATATTTATATTTAAACAAACACACAAATAGAAATGAGAGATGACAGAGAGGTAAATTTGATAAGCCTTCCCAAAAGATTGAATATGAGAAATAAAGGAAACTGAAGAGGGGAAGGATGACTTCAAGATTTCAAAACTGGATAACTAGGAGAATGGTAGCAACCTCAATAGAAATAGGGAAGTTTTAAAGAGGGATAAATTTAGGAAGAAAGAAAATGGGTAAATGAATGAATGCTTTTAATATGTTGAGTACCTTGAACTCCTCTAAGGAGAAAGAAAGTTATGGATTTCGAGATGCCCAATTCACACAGAAATCAGAGACAGATTGATCTACAAGTTAAAGGTAGAGCTAATCAAGAAATAAGAGCTACAGCAAATCATATCTTGGCTTGCTGCTTCATTTCTCAAGTCTTTCCTCTAGCTACTTCTTTGAGCTAAGCAGTGAGGATAAGAATCAAATATTTAATTCACATTCATGAGATTATGAGACAGTAATCCTATTAACATTGACATTGCACAGACAATTGTGACCAGTGACCTAGTTCTCTAAACACCCACAGTCTTTCTTACTCAGTAGGAAAAAAAAATCTAAAAGGACAAAGTCATAAAAAAGCAAAAATAATTTTAAAAACCTAATAAATTAGTGTAGAGCAAAAACTAGGATACACATCCTTACTCCAGAGTATCTATCAATCAATAGTTCTATGGCTCCAAAGTAGATTATTCTCACAGTAAAAAGAGGAAAACATTAGTTTTAACAACTGATAGTACTAGCCCATCCACAAACACACTCAAGGATAAGTAAATTAAGGTGATGGGAATTTTCTTTACAATGGGAATACAACTGGAAGAAATGTGGAGAACTCAGTTATCACAGCCAAAGTCACACAAGTAATGCAGCCACATCTGCATTCATTACATCTTGCTGCCCTTTTTTTTTTAAGTTTAGGGAATAGGGAAGAAGGTGCAGAACAAACCTGTCTTTGGTGCTTCTGGTAGATCACCATAGTTCTGGCATATAGACAAATTCCTTTCCTGAAGGACTCAACTACTGACCTCCCTGAAATCAGAGACCTAGACCTATGATTTCACTAGTATAGGGAACTCTCCTAGTAATGAACTTCCTTTTACCAAAGCAATTAACAGTCATAGAGAGTCACTTTAGGGCTTGGAGAAGTAAAATGATTTATCTAGAGTCACAACATATAGCATATTATCAGAGTTAAGATTTAAATTCAGGTCGTTTTCTTAGCTCTAAGGTCCCATATATCTAGCCACACTGTCATGCTTTTCTATTTTTTCTTCTTTTCCATGCTCTTCTTTCTAGGTATTTTTCACATAAATAAAGCAATAAGAGAGATCTAACTTTGTCACTCATCTGCTCAAAAACCTTTGAGGAAGGGTGGCTAGGTGGCACAGTGAATAGAGCACCGGCCCTGGAGTCAGGAGTACCTGAGTTCAAATCCAGCCTCAGACACTTAATAATTACCTAGCCGTGTGGCCTTGGGCAAGCCACTTAACCCCACTACCTTGCAAAAAAAAAAAAAAAACACCTTAAAAAAAAAACCTTTGAGGGCTCTCCACTCCCAGGGAAAATACAAATTCGTCTTTCTCCTGGTATTTGATGTCCTCAGTGGTTTGGTTCCCATCTACCATTTTATGGTTATTTCATATTATTGTTCTTCACCAAGTCAATGTATCAGCCAGAGGGGACCACTAGACATATCCCAAAACTGATATTCCTTCTTCTGGTCCCATACTCTCATATAGAATGATTTTTATGTCTAGAAAGTTCTCTATCCTTACCTTCTTTTCTCAAAATCCTTGAGTTCCTTCAGAACTTAACTCATCAGTATTTTTTGAGGGAATATGATTAGTCAAGATTTTGTTTTATTTGACTATGCATTTTCTTTTTCTTTTTTTTTCATTGTAGGGAGGGGAGAAGAAAATAGATTTTTGCTCATTGAAAAAAATTAAATTCTTTAAAAAAGAATTCCTTCCCTCATACCTTTTAATTATCAGTATTTCTTTACCTCCTCTATACTTTTTTTTACTAAATTATTTTACATGGTCTTCCTATTCAGTGAAATTGTAAGTTATTTGGAAGTAGGGTCTATTATACTGGTATCTACCTTGGTATCCCAAGCACCAAGCAGGTATTTAATATCTGTTTGCTGAATTGAATCCAGTAGTCTTGAAACCACCAAAAAAAGACAAATGGTTCATTAGTCGTGACTTTTTCTTAGCAGCCAAAGTTAGTTCCTGGACTCATTGCTTCTTTAAGTGAATTAAGTCAAGAGAATAATAATGCAGTCTAGAATTTTTCTGGTAGTAGAAAAATGTTCCTGTTTTGGAAAGGGATAAAAATGATAAATAAGCTTGTTGTCTGACCCCTGTATTTCCCTACTACTTTTGCTATTATGCAAAATAAGCAGTGACTATACTGAGTATATACACACCACTAACTTTAGTGTTTAATTTAGAGTCAGGAGACATGAATTTGACCTCTAGCTAAAATACTTAAAATGTGACTATGATAAAGCAATTTTAACCCTTCTAAGCCTCAATTTCTTCATCTGTAAAACAGAGATAATAGTATAATAGAATCATCAAGCTAGAAAGGAATTTGAGAGGTTTCTAGTCCAACTGATAGGAGACATATTTATTAAAATAATATGCTAGAAATATGAATCATATTCCTCAGATATTATAACATAATTCAGTGATCATATTTGAAGTTTTTTTTAATTTTTCAGTCCCGTGGAATATATCTGGACCAAGAGATATAAATTTACTTAAAATATTTAAGTGTTTTCTTATCACATCCCCTCTTTTATCTTGGTTAAGGCAACAGAAGTTCATGTTAATTTTCAGTTTGAAATATATTCTCTTTGAAAGAGGTGAAAGCAAAATAACATTTGAATAATTCTTCTTTATCTGCCACTTGTTAACCATCTTCCTCAAGCGGGACCTAGTCTTTCTTTACTCTTCTTGTTCCAAACTTACCTTTAAAAGTCCTTTTGTTTATCCTTAGCATTTTACATAAATTTCAGCTCATTCTGAACTTGATCTGCCCTAATATGTTACAGTTCCATGTAAATTTTTTGTATGTTCCTTAACTGTACATCCTTCCTTTCTTGTGGTTCAAATATCAGATCCTGAGACCTAAAAGAACTTAAGGGAGGGCAGATAGGTGGATAGATCACTGGACCTGGAATTAGAAAGACCTGAATTCAAATCCATCCTCAGACACTTGATACTTACCAGCTATGTGACCTTGGGCAAGTTACTTTAACCCCACTGCCTTACAAAGAAAAAAAAATAACTTAAGGGAGAATGGTCATCTAGTTGCTCCAGATTGCCAAAAGGCACATGACCCAAGTTTATCAGCTATGAATTTTCTTATTTCTCCTGGCAAAGCTCCCATGATCCTGATAGCACTCCTGGGATCAGCTACCCAACCAAGCCATTACTGCCCTCTGCTACTTCCAGTGAAATAAATGTATGGACTTAAAGCAACAACAGTACTGGCTAATCTGCAGTGTCTATTCTAAAAACACTGGGCTGCTTCCAGTCAAGACAGCTAGACAACAGTATCCCCATCTTCTCTTTTTACCATAGCAAAGTCATTATCAACATCCATGCCTTGGAGGTAAAAAAAAAATTGACCCTATGAAAGGAAATTATCAACTGAGAAAAGATCAGGTAAAAAAAAATTCACCCTGTATTGACTCAGAATTAGAAAGAATCCGAAATAACAGAATTCAAAATCATAGATTTAAAGCTAAAAGGGAACTCCTTCAAGATCACATATGCCTATACCTCATTTTAGAGATGAGAAAAGTGAGTTCCAGAGAAGGCTTACTCACATAAGGAACTTCTCTAATTGCAAGTCAAGGAAAGTTCTCAGTCTATGACAGTCTTTATCTTGTTTTATCTAACATTCAATAAGCTCTCTAAGAAGGTAGATGAACTGGAGCTTCCTGGAGTTCAGAGTTATAACTTTGGCTCATTCCATAAGTGCAACAATCAGGGACAATTTGGGGCTCTCTGCAATGGAGAATACCATCTGTATGCAGAGAAGCAACTGTGGAGTTTGAACAAAGACCAAGGGCTATTACCTTAAATTTAGAAAAAAAAATATCTTATTGTCTGATCTTGCTATCTCTTGTACTTTATGTTTCTTCCTAAGGATATGATTTCTCTCTTATCACACTCAATTTGGATCAATGTATACCAAGGAAACAATGTAAAGACTGACAAATTGCCTTCTGTGGGGGGTGGGGGGAGGGAAGTAAGATTAAGGGAAAAAATGTAAAACTCAAAATAAATAACTTTAAGAAAAAACAGAGTTATAACTTCACATTAGTTTCTGACCCATGGGCATGTCTTCAGAGTGTTTGAAATATATAATTCTTTCTCCATTGCTTCACAAAAGAAGGAATCCTCTAAGCCATTCAGTACTTTAATAATAATGTCCTGTTGGACCAGTTTGAAGACTTCTTAATTCTGGAAGATAAACTATGATCTCTAGTGAAAGGAAGCCTCTAATCAGTATATTTAGATATCATAGAAAGAGTTATTAACTAGATTATATCAACATAGTATAGTTCAACTAAGATCCAACATAACTCTCATGGATCAGTCTTAGAAGGATATAATCAGGGCAGCTAGGTGAAGAAGTGGATAGGGCACTAGCTGTGGAGTCTGGAGGACCTGAGTTCAAATCCAGCCTCATATATTTAATAATTGCCTAGCTGGCTGACCTTTGACGAATCACCTAACCTCACTGTCTTAAATAAAATAAAGTCCTCTACAATTTGAAAAAAAAAGGACATAGGCAATCTCAACTAGGATGACCTAGCTTAAGGAGACTAGTGACACATCCCACAATCTCATCTAGTAATGCTTATATATTAAAGCTTGTCAAATTCCAAATTAGGCCTCTTTTGCTCTTGCCCACAGCAGAGTTTCACCATTCCTCCTATATCTTGTTGCCCTTTTACCACCCAAAGGATATCCATGTAGCTCAGAGGGGCATGTCTTCAATTATCTCCCATGGGTCAAGGGCAAAGGCTAGAGGGTCTCTGCTTATGTAATCAGGCTAGTCCCTGTGATACCCTGTGCTGCCTACCAAATTCCCCTCCCTGGAAATGTTTTTTAAAAACTCAAGGGGATTACTATTGTAGAGGAACCAACTAAATGATCTACATACTATTCCCTTTACATTATCACCTATAGTTCCACCACATCTGTAACTATTCTATCAAAAGCCTAATTTCACTCCCGAAAACTGAGCCCTAAATCACATGATGCTCCAAACACAAGTCTGATCAATTCAAGTTATTATGTGCATTTAGTTTAGTTATTCGACACCACTCTTATCCAGAAAGAATGGAATCTTCCAAGTCCCTTAAGTTTTACAGTTGTAATAGAAAAGATTAAAGCAGAACCAGTTACACAAGAAAGTCATCAGTTAAAGAATTTTTAGTTCTAGAGATAGAATACCCTTCACTGTCCCAAGTGGTTATTCAGGTTTTCTGGTTAGAACAGGATCCAGCTATCACATAGAACACCTAAGAATTGGCTTTCTGGGTCTCATTTCTCAAATATATAGAGGAATGGATCAAATGTATAAAAATACAAGTCATTCCCCAACTGTAAAATATTTAAAGGATATAAATAGGCAGTTTTCAGATAAAGAAATCAAGGTTATCTTATAGGCATATAAAGAAGAGTTCTAAATCACTTTTGATCAAAGAAAGGCAAATTAAAACATTTCCTGAGGTACACTTCATACCTATCAGACTGACCAATATGACAAAAAAAGGAAAAAGATAAATGTTTGAGAGGATATGGGAAAATTGGGATACTAATGCACTATTGGTGGAGTTGTGAACTGGTTCAACCATTCTGGAGAGCAGTATGAAGCTCCGCTCAAAGGAAAACCAAACTGTGCATATCCTTTGAGGTCTGTTTCCCAAAGAAATTATAAAAAGGAAAAAAGGAAAAGTAGAAAAATATTTATAGGGGCAGCTAGGTTGCGCAGTGGATAGAGCAATGGCCCTGGAGTCAAGACTATCTGAGTTCAAATACAGCCTCAGACACTTAATAATTACCTAGCTGTGTGGCCTTGGGCAAGCCACTTAACCCCATTGCCTTGCAAAAACCTAAAAAAAAAAAAATATACGTATACATATATATATATGCATATATATACCTACCTAGTTCTTTCTGTGGTGTCCAAGAACTGGAAATCAAAGGGATGCCCATCATTAACTGGGAAATGACTAAACATGTTATGTGTTTGAATGCTTCTATGCTTTAAAAAACGATGAGCAGATCTCTTATACTTTATTTTTCTTCCTTAAGGATATGGCTTCTCTCTCATCACATTCAACTGAGATTAATATATACCATGGAAATGATGTAAAGAATGCCTTCTGGGGGGGGGAAGCAAGAATGGGGGGAAAATTATAAAACTCAAATTAAATAAAATCTTACTTAAAAAAGTATGCAATTCAATTAAAAAAATGATGAGCAGGAGGATTTCAGAAGAACCTGTAAAGACTAGTATGAACTGATGCAAAGTGAAATGAGTAGAACCAGGAAAATATTGGACACAGTAACAACAATATTGTAGAGTTGTAAGGTAATGGGTTTTGAAAAGGAATTTTTGCAGAGTGTAAGTTTTGCACACCAATAAAAATGTGTTGCAGACTAACAGTTGAAAAACCCTGATCTAGTCTAATCCCAACTCCTTAAATTTACTGATTAGATGATAGAGACTCAGAAGATTAAGTGACTTCTCTTAAGAACACTCACAATCATTAGTGGCAGAAGAGGAACTTGAACTTTGACTCTTAGTTCTATGTTCTTTCCACTCCACTCTCCAGGAAATTACAATAGGTACTGAGTATTTACAATATTAATTATGGGGTTTGGGGGTGGGGTTGCAAGGCAATGGGGTTAAGTGGCTTGCCCAAGGCCACACAGCTAGGTAATTATTAAGTGTCTGAGGTCAAATTTGAACTCAGGTACTCCTGACTCCAGGACCGGTGCTCTATCCACTACTTCACCTAGCCGCCCTGAGTATTTACAATATTAACTTCCATCCTCAACCCCTACTGTATTAATTTAGTTTTTATATATTATAATCAATATCATGATGGAGTTCATTGGGATTCCAGTCCAAGCTTTTCCCCTCCCTGTGTGACTTTGTGTAAGTCACAAACTCTCAGAACCTCAGTTTCAAAGACCTATAAAAATGCAAAAGGCATATAGAAAAGTAAAACAAACTAAGAAAAGGAGAACAACGAAACCAGAACAGTATAAAATACAACTTTACAAATACATACACATTGAAGAAAACAGAACAAAAGCATTTTTGTTTGCTGTTCTTTTAATTAGTCTGGTCTTAACTTTGCTTAAAAGGGTCAGGATAACATGTAAAAGAATCTTCTTTTCAGGTTTGTTTTTGTATTTAGTTATTGAGATTATAATTTAAGAAAAAGTTTTAGATACTATTGATCTATATCAATAAGATAAAAAAACAAAGTTATGTCCAAGATTATTTCAAAATGCATAAATTATTTGGTAGTAAATACCTGAAAACACACTAAAATCTGGAAAGCTACAATTATGAAATTCTACTTAAAGAAATAAAGAACTTAAATAACTGGAGGGATATTCAGCACAAAACGTAAGATATTATGCATTTTGTATGTGGGCATTTTCGTTACTGAAAGGAACAGAAAGAAAATTGTGTAAGGAAAACTAATAAAATTAAACTGAGAAGAAACAACCTCTCAGATAAAATGTTGAGATGAAAACCTAAGAGAACTGTCTCCTCAGATAAATGCCCTAGAAGAATCTGTTTGAAAATAGAGCACTGAAGTAATGCTGGCTGTGCAGTCAGATGAGATTTTCAGAGTTATGAAGGTTAAAACTAAGATAATATAAATTGAATAACTTTGGGGAAATATGGGAAGCATATATACGAACTGTTGGGATCACACTTAACAAAAAGGTAGAATTTTTGAGTTTCATACAAGTTAGAGGTGGGTCACTACTTATGAGGAAGTTTTGATATATAAGGCATTAGAAACCACTGTACAAAAATAACCAGATAAAGATAGAAATAGAATGAACAGCTGGGTGTAAGACAATTAGAGTTGACCCAGAGGAGAGCAGTTACTTCAAACAGGAAACCAGAGACAATCATGCTCTATTGATTGTAAGTCATTGTTTTGTTGAGAGCTGAATGACTGGGTAACACAGAGAGATGAGTAAAGCATAATTAAACTCTGGAACTGCTGAAACTACTTTCTGATGAGCTTATTTCCTTCTAATCATCCACAACCTGAGAAAGGGAAAAGTTCTCAAGGATTGCTTGTGTTGCCCTTTACTGACACTGTAGTTTGACGATATACAGAGACTTTGCATATACTACTTGTCTGTGAGCAAAGACAGGGATTTGTTGATAGTTGATTGGAGAAAATAGAATGCCCTGCTATTTGAGGAAGTTTATGGCCCTATTACTATCTACAGCTTGAGAAGGAAAAATACTTCGAGGTTCCAAAACAGATCCAGTATACTTAGCAGTTCTTTGTTTTAAGGGAACTAAACTATGAGGACTAGGAACAGATAGAATGGTTGGGTTTGTTTTTTTTTTTTACCCATCCCCCCAATTCAGTAAAAAAAAAAATTGTTCAGACTATTCTCTAAAGAGACCAAGCACATCAAGATCTACTGTCTCAACTTCCCACTATAAACATGAGTTTTCCTATGAATGTGCTTATCTGCTAGGTTTCCCTACCCCCCATAAATAATTTATGCATTGATGTAGCAGTATAGACTGTTATATTTGTATTATTCCTGCTCTTACCTACTACTCAATAAATGCTACCATTAACACTCTTTTTCTTATATATCATATTCTATCTCACATCTTTGAAAAAAATTCCACCATTCCTTGAATGTTTTTCTTCCTGAACTCCACCTTTTGAAATCCTTAGCTCTTTTTAAGTCTCAGCTCAGTGTTCCACCTTCTTTAAGAAGCCTTTTTGATTCCTCCAAATGTGAACTTCCTCCCAAATTAATTTCTAATTTATATTTGAATATTTAATAATAAAAATAGCAAACATTTATATAGCACCTTAAGGTTTATAAAGTGCCTTATATAGATTATCCCATTTGATCCTTACAATAATTCTTTGTAATAGAGCTATGGAGTGGCTAGGTGGCGCTGTGGATAGAGCACCAGCCCTGGAGTCAGGAGTACCTGAGTTCAAATCTGACCTCAGACACTTAATAATTACCTAGCTGTGTGGCCTTGGGCAAGCCATTTAACCCCATTTGCCTTGCAAAAGCCTTAAAAAATAGAGTTATCATTATTCTGATTTTACTGGAGGGCAGACTGAGGTTAAGAGATGTTAAACGACTTTTCCAGAGTCACATAATAAACAAATACCTGGGGCAGAATTTGAACCTAGGTCTTTCTGGCTCCATTCTACTCACTACATCACCTAACTACCTCTAGGAAATCTCTGATGACTGAGATTGTCTCATTTTTCTCTTAATATTACCAGTACCCTTTTCAGTGCCTGGCTCCTAAAAGATGCTTAGTAACTGCTTGTTGATTGACTGAAGGTGAAAGGTTGAGAATCTCTTCAGCAGGTTGTAAGAATACAGTCACAAAGAAAATTCCTTAGAAGGGCAGCAATGTAGAATAGAAGGATCTTTAACCTTGGAAATGGAAGAAACCTGTGTTCAAATTTTGCTTCCAAGGCTTGTGAGGTTACCATGAGCAAGACATTTAACTACTATGAAGTCCATCAACAAAATGTAAAAAAAATAATAGCATCCTTTTCATAGGATTGTTGCCAGGATAAAGTATGTAAAATTTGTAGGCCTTAAAACATTATACAAATCCCAACTAATAATATATGGTTCAAAAGAATCTACCAGTCCTTGGGGGTAAAGTATGTTTAATAGACTCCAGAATTCTAGAATTAGAATTTTATTAAAATTCTGGGACTAAACCTGCACATAGGTAGTAATGAAAGAATACCAGGAAAGGTACTGCTATTCCCTCTGCTATTCATTTCTAAAAGAAATGTTAAATTTTCTCTGTAAGAAAAATTAAAATAATAACACTGCCATCTCACATTTGTAAAGTACTTTATAGTGTTTTTACATATATTATCTCATTCAAAGGCCACAGTCCTTTGACACAGACAGGGCAGGAAATAGTATCTTCACTTCACAAAAGAAAAAATTCTCTTCAAAAGTGATACACACTGCTGTGAGGCACTAAAATCCTAATCCAGTTCTCTCACTTTGCCACACTCTATCAGTTAAGTTTTCAGACGTGTTGTTTAACAGTTCTATGTTCATCTATATTTACAAAGATATACATATATAATATATATCTAGATATATTCAGAAGTATAAAATCTACTGATATGATCTATAGATAAAAGAAAACAATGACCATATAGTTTGGATATATGAATCAAAGTATTAATGAGGTCAAGTATTGAAGATAAAAAGCAACAACATTGCAGAGAATTATCTGTATAGGGGGTTTGGGGATTTTCTTTTGGTGGGGCAATGGGGTTAAAGTGTCTTGCTCAAGGTCATACAGCTAGGAAGTGTCAAGAATCTGAGACGGGATTTGAACTCAGTTCCTCCTGACTCCAGGATTGATACTCTATTCATGTACCATCTAGCTACCCTGAGAATCATCTGTATGGAATGATATTTGAATCCATGAGAATATATCTTATTTAAAGAACTGAGTATATAGAGAGAAGAACAAAATGTCATTACTATACTATATGATAAGTCACTTAGACTCTTTGGGTCTCATATATAGAAGAAGAAATTAGACTAGCCAATCTCTTAGATTTCATACAGTCATAATGCTTTATGATTATGTGATTCCAAAATTGTCCATTGGACAGACTCCAATGAAGGAAAGAGAGAAAGATGGTGATCAGAGTTAATCAGGAAGAATCATGATAGTATATTGAAGCCATGAAGGGGAGGGGAAGAGTGTGTAGAAGACAGGATTGGCATTAGTAATCTATGCTTAAATCTTAGTTTTGCTTCTTACTACTTACCCTGAGGCAATTCTGGGTCTTTTTTCTCATCTGTAAAATGAGAATGTTAAACCAATTAAAGGGCTGCTAGGTGGCATAGTGGATAAGCACCGGTCCTGAAATTAGGAGTACCTAGGTTCAAATCCGGTCTCAGACACTTAATAATTACCTAGCTGTGTGGCCTTGGGCAAGCCACTTAACCCCATTTGCCTTGAAAAAAACCTAAAAAAAAAAACCCAAATAACTTCTCTAGTCCCTCCTGATTCGAGATTCTATGATCTTAAAGAAAGAACAGCCAATGAGTGTCAAGTTCACATAATAAGGAAAGCAATGTTGGCAAATGGCATTTGTCTAGATACTGAGTAAATCACTAATGACCTTTCAGAGAAAAGTTTCAGTAGAGTGATGAGAATGAAAATAATAATTCAAGGGTTAAAGACTGAAAGAGGAAATCTATCAAATCATCAAAGATAGATGCATATACACAGATGCATTTGTTAAGTCCCAGATTCTAGAAATAGGAGCAACCTACTAGGAAAATTTAGATATACTACTGCTCTAAATGAAGGGAAGTACTATTTTAAACAAAGGAAGATAAATTTAGAAAACACAGAGAGATTAAAAATACAAATTAGCCTTGAAAGTGCTTGTTTACTATTGTTCTATAAGAAATAATGAGGGATGGGATTTTAGAAAAGCCTGGAAAGATCTGCATGAATTGATGCTGAGTGAAAAGAGCAGAACCAGAAGAATATTGTGTATACAAGCAGCAACAAGGGATGATGATCAACCATGATGGACTTGTTCGTTCCAGCAGTGTAATAATCAGGGACAAGTTTAGGGGACTTGTGATAGAAAATACGATCCATATCCAGAGAAACTGTGTAGTTTAAATGAAGACCAAAGCTTATTATCTTTAATTTTTAAAAGTTGTCTGATGTGGAGTTCATCAGGGGTAGAACCAAGATGGTGACATGAAAGCAGGCATTCCAGGGAACTTGTTCCTCAAAAAACTCCAAAAGCTGTCAAATTATGACTCTAGCCAAAATTCAGAGGGGCAGAGCCTACCAAAAGACTGAGTAATACAATTTCCCAGTCCAAGACAACATACAAGTACCGCAGGAAAGGTCTGTTCCACCGGGACTGGTGGTTGGAAAAAACCACAGCCCAGCGCAGCTGGTCTGGGTGCCTGGGTCCATGGCACAGAAGGCAGTTTCCAGAAATCATGAGGGATGGGATTTTAGAAAAGCCTTGGCCCAGGGATCATGGGGACAGTGGGAAGGGGTGGTGAGAGGACTCTGCCACACCACAGTGAGTGCGGAGAAGAGCTCCAGCTTCAGAGTAGCCCTGCAGTGAAACCCAGCAGTGGGAGTCAGCAGAGCCACCCGGCATGTCCAGAGCTCTCACCCCACAGATGGTAAGGGGGTCAAGAAAGACTGAAGAGGTCTCTCTGCACTCCCCGGGGCAGGATTCTGTTGTTTGCCCACACTCAGATCCAGGATACAGTCTGGGCCCTCACAACACTACGATAGCCGAGCAGGGACCATCCTCACAGCTGCAGCAAAGAAGAGGGCCTGAACACAGGCAAGAGAGTAGTCAGACTCTCTCATAAGACCTTGGAGGAATTAAAGGTCCCTGTGGGGTGTCCCAAAAAAACTCCAATCCCTTGAAAGTGTGGTAAATCAGTCATAGACTGAGGAAATGAACAAACAACAGAAAAAAAAAGAATCTGACCATAGAAAATTACTTTCATCCCATGGAGGACCAAAATACATACCTAAATGAAGACAAAATCGAAGCTTCTATATCCAAAAACTCCAAGAGAAATAAAAAATGAACTCAGACCATGGATGAGCTCAAAAAACACTTTGAAAAGCAATTAAGGGAGATAGAGGAAAAATTGGAAGGAGAAATGAGAGAGATGCAGATAAATCATGAAAAACAAGTCAGCAACTTGGTGAAAGAAATGCAAAAAAAAAATATTGAAGAAAATAATGTATTAAAAACCAGTTTAGGCCAAATGGAAAAAGCAAAACAAAAGGCAAAGGAGGAGAAAAATGCCTTAAAAAGCAGAATTGGCCAGCTGGAAAAAGAAATAAAAAAGCTCTCTGAAGAAAATAACTCTTTTAAATTCAGAATGGAACTAAAGGAAGTTGATGACTTTGTAAGAACTCAGAAATAAAACTACATAAAAAAAAATTAGAAGAGATGGGAGGGCGGAGCCAAGATGGCAACAAGAAGGGGATCGAGTCTTAGGCACTCTCTGATAAAACTTGAAACTAAGGACTCTAACTAAACTTTCGAGAGACAGAACCCACAAAGGGACCCAGTGAGGCAGTTCTCCTACTCAAGGCAACCTGGAAAAGAGCAGAAAGGCTCTGCACCCCAGGGTTGGAGGGATGGCCCACCAGAGGGGCAGCCCGCCAGAGTGAAGAACTTCAGCCTCCCGGAGACAGCCCCAGGGCGCTGAGAGCACCGGTTCACAACAGCGGGGGACTCTCCTGAGCTGCACCCTGGGAAGCACTGGCACAAAGTGGGGGAACAGCGGGGGACCTCTGCGAGAGAAAGCATGTGGAGCCCAGCCCTCAGGACACACAGTGAGCAGCTTGGTCTTTCGGCAGCCCATATCCAGAAACAGAAGCAGGCAGAGCCGGTAAGCAGGAGTCCCTAGGTCATAAGCCCATTGAGCTGAGGGAGGGGAGTGAACAGAGACTGCACAGCTCTGTCCTCCACCTCTGGAACAGAACTCTGAGGCTCTAACCACATTCAGATCCTGATCGAAGTCTAGGCCCCCCCCATAGAACAGCAGGGCCCCCCCACCTTAGCCCCATGGCAGAGGGGGGCGCTTATGGTCATTCACAGACCAGGAGGGAGGACAGAGCCTCACACACTGAAACCCTTGTGGGAGTGTCCCAAAAGCTCAGGAAGCACCCCAAAACCAGGCCCAGGCTGGGAAAATGAGCAAGCAGAGAAACAAGAGGAAGACCATTGAGAAACATTTTGCATATGAGCCCAAGAAGGATCAAAATATTCAGTTTGAAGATGAGGAAGCACAAGCTCCTGCATCTAAAGACTCCAAGAAAAACAGAAACTGGGCTCAGGCTATGAGAGAGCTCAAAAAAAGACTTTGAAAATCAAATGAGGAAGTTGGAAGAAAAACCGGGAAAAGAAAGGAGAGAGATGCAGGAAAAACATGAAAATGAAGTCAGCAGCTTAGTCAAGGAAATCCAAAGAAATGCTGAAGAAAATAGCATGCTAAAAACCAGCTTAAGTCAAGTGGATAAAACAGTTCAAAAAATTATTGAGGAGAAGAATGCTTTAAAAAGCAAAATTGGCCAGACGGAAAAAGGGATAAGAAAACTCTCTGAGGAGAACAAATCCTTCAGACAAAGAATAGAATTCAGGGAGATTGATGAATTTACCAGAAATCAGGAATCAATACTTCAAAACCAAAAAATGAAAAATTAGATGAAAATGTGAAATATCTCATTGAGGCCAAGATGGCGGAGAGAAGACAGGCACAGTTCCAAAGTCTCCTGATCTCTTCCCCATCTATCACATGAAACAAACCTCTTAAAAGAAATCTGAACCAGGAAACCCAGAAAGAAAAGCCAGGAGAGGAAAATTTACCTCAGGATTTGTCTCCCGCAGCAGCCTTGGCTGAATACCGGCAGGTGAGTCTGAGCTCCGAGGGAAGATCAGCCCGGGATCAGCCAGATCAACAGCTGAATTGGAACCGGGAGTCTGAGGGCCCGAGAGCCGGACCTGCTGGATCAGCTGTGGGGCTGGACGAAGGGGGCTTGGGTCCGTGGGGAAGCAGAGGCACTGGTGTTGGTGCTGTCCCCCTGGAGCTTGGGGAAGGGGTTGCAGGGAGAGGTTTGGTGCAGGAGAGCTGTGGATACCATCCCTGAGCTCCTCAGGTCTGAGAAACTCTGAGTCCACGCCTCCATTGCACTGAGGACTCTTCTCAAACAAATGCAAATTACTTCTGCCTCAGGCCCAGGTGTGTGAGCAAAAGAACCAGGCCAGCTGAGGAATCACCTCAGGCCAGGGTAAAGCCCACCATTGATTGAAGGCAAAAGAATTCAATAGCTACAATTCCCTCCCTCAAGCAAAGGGAGAAGGCCTGCAACCAAGGTCACAGACACTCCAGAGAAAGCAACCAGCACCTCCTACTGGCCAGCCAGAGATACTGCACTCAGTAAAGCCTTTAGAGATCCCAAGCCCAGGTGAACCAGCCCCACCCAACTCAAGGTCTTAGCATAATGAAGAAGGGTCAGTGGAAAGGTGGATCCATAGAAAAATTCCTGGAAGGGAAAGACCCTAACTCAGAGAGACCTGGAACATCTGAGGAGAATACAATCTGGTCTCCAGCACAGAAAGACTTCCTTGAAGAAATAAGGAAGGAGTTTAAAAATCAACTGGAAAATTTGGGGGAGACAATTAATACCTTGCAACAAGAAAACAAAACCTTAGAAAGTAGAATTGGACAATTACAAAATGAGAATTCTCTCAGATCCTCAAATGAGCAAATGCAAAAAGAAATTAATTCTCTCAAAACCTCAATTGGTCAAATGGAAAGCTCTTTCAAAAGTAGAATTGACCAATTGGAAAAGGTTAATGAAGAAAACTCCTCCCCCCAAAAAATAATGGAGTCTACAGAAACTAATGACTACATGAGACAGCAAGAGTCAATTAAACAAAATCAAAATCTAGAAAAAATAGAAGCAAATGTAAAATACCTCATCAACAAAACTACTTACCTCGAGAATAGATCGAAGAGGGACAACCTGAAAATTATAGGACTTCCTGAAAACATTGAAGAGAAAAAAATCTGGACTTAATATTACAGGATCTAGTGATGGAAAACTGCCCTGATATCACGGAATCAGAGGGCAAAGTAGTTATTGAAAGAGTACATCGATCTCCACCAGAGAAAGATCCTAAAATGAAAACACCAAGGAATGCTGTGGCCAAATTCCAGAACTATCAGATAAAAGAGAAAATCCTGCAAGCAGTCAGAAAGAAACAATTTAAATATCAAGGAGCCACAGTAAGGTTCACGCAAGACCTGGCTGCATCAACTTTAAGGGATCGAAGGCCCTGGAACAAGATATTTCGAAGAGCATGGGAGCTTGGAATGCAGCCAAGAATCTACTTTCCTGCAAAGCTGAGCCTTCTCTTCCAGGGAAAAAGATGGACATTTAACGAAATGGAAGAATTCCAAAAATTTCTGATGAAAAGAACAGAGCTAAACAGAAAATCTAGACATCAAACAGGAGGTTCAAGAGACATATGAAAAGGTAAAAAAAAAGGGGGGGGTAAAAGGAAAAAAATGCAATCCAGTAAGTTGAAACTGGCTATATCACAGCATGGGGGGGGGGGGGGGGACCTCTCATAAATCCTGAGAAGTGTAACTCTAACAGAGCGAATATACCTAGCCAGAAATGATGGACATCCATGACCTATCCATGAGACTGATATCTAATGGGATGTAACTGGCTTTAACTCCACTGGGGAGAAAGACTCTAATAACTCTCAGGAATTTTTATTCTATTCAACAGAATATACTGAACTAGAAGGGACAGACACTCAGAATTTTCTATGACTTAGATAGAATGAGCTAAAAAAAAATACACTACCTCCCTAAAAAGGAGGACAGGAAAGAGACGGGAGGAGGGAGGGGATTGAATGGGACAAATCTCATTACCCTAAGAGGTACAAAAAACCTATGGTAATAGAGGGGAAGAAGGGAGCAGAGGAAAAACACCTGAATCTTCTTCTCATCAAACTTGGCTTAAAGTCAACCTACACATACTCAGTTAACTTATAAACCATCTAACCTTTCAAGTATTAAAAGGGGAAAAGGGGAGGGGGGACAGACAAATGGAAGGGGAGTGGGGTAAAAAGGGGAAAATAACAAAAGGAAGGGAAGAGGGGAAAAGGGAAAGGAGAAAGAAAGCTGAGGGTGTGATAAAGGAGGGCAAACACACTGAAGGGGGTGGTATTCAGAAACAAAATACTGGGCAATATTGATAAAGGGGAGAGAAAGGGGGAAAAATAAAAAGAGAGGGAAGATAGCACGGAGGGCAATAAAAAATTAGTAATCATAACCTTGAATGTGAATGGGATGAACTCTCCCTTAAAACATAAGCAAATAGTAGAATAGATTAAAAACCAGAATCCTATAATATGCTGCTTGCAAGAAACTCATTTGAAGCAGAGAGATACATATAGAGTAAAGGTAAAAGGATGGAGCAAAATATATTTTGCTTCAGCTGAAGTAAAAAAAAGCAGGGGTAGCAATCCTTATCTCAGACAAAGCAGCAGCAAAAATAGATAGCATTAAAAGAGATAAGGAAGGAAACTTTATCCTCCTAAAAGGTACCATAGACAATAAAGTCATTTCAATATTGAATACATATGCACCCAGTGGGACAGCACCCAAATTCTTAGAGGAGAAGCTGAAAGAATTACAGAAAAGACACAGACAGCAAAACTCTACTAGTAGGAGAACTCAACCTCCCACTATCAGATCTAGATAAATCAAATCATAAAACAAACAAAAAAGAAATTAGGTAGGTAAATAGATTGTTAGAAAAATTAGATATGGTAGACTTATGGAGGAAACTGAATGGGGATAGAAAGGAATATACCTTTTTCTCTGCAGTACATGGAACTTATACAAAAATTGACCATGTACTAGGACAAAAAAACCTAATGATCAACTTGCAGAAAGGCAGAAATAGTGAAATATCTCATTGAAAAAACAACTGATATGGAAAACAGACTTAGGAAAGATAATTTGAAAATTATTGGAACACTTGAAAGTCAGGATCAGGAAAAGAGTCTTGACATCATTTTCAAAGAATTACTACAGGAAAATTGCCCTGATATTCTAGAAGCAGAGGGCAAAATAGAAATGGAGAGAATCCACCGATCCCCCCGAGAAAGAGATCCCAAAAAACCAACCCCTAGGAATATTATAGCCAAGTTCCAGAACTCCCAAGTCAAAGAGAAAATATTACAAGCGGCCAGAAGGACACAGTTCAAATGTCATGGAGCTGCAGTCAGGATCACACAGGACTTAGCAGCAACTACATTGGAAGCTCATAGGGCTTGGAATACAATATACTGAAAGGCAAAAGAGCTTAGAATGCAGCCAAGAATGAACTACCCAGCAAGGCTGAATGTCCTCTTCCAGGGAAAAAGATGGACTTTCAATGAACCAGGAGAATTTCAAATGTTCCTTCTGGAATGGCCAGAGCTGAACAGAAGGTTTGATCTTCAGATACAGGACTCAGGTGAAGCATGGAGATTGGAGGAGAGGAGGAAAATATGAGGGACTTAAAGATGATTATGAATTGCATGTATTCCTGCATAAAAAGATGACACTGATAATACTCATATGAACCTTCTCAGTTAATAGAGCAGATAGAGGGAGCTTTTATAGTTGAAGCACAGGAGAAAGCTGAATTGGAAGATAAAATATGGTGTAAAAATGGAGTCAATAGAAGAAAAGGGTAATGGGAGAAAGAAAAAGTAGAGGGAGAATAGGCCAAGATATTTCACATAATAAGATTTTTTTTATTACAATGACCTAATTGCAATGATATGGAAGCGGGAAGGCAAGGGGGAATGAGGGAACCTTTGCTCTCATCAGAGGTGGCTAGGAGAGGAAACAGCATTTATACTCAATGGGGTATAGGCATCTGGAGTAAGAAGGAGGGGGAGCAGGGGGAAGGGGTGGGGATGTGAATAAAGGAGGAGAGGATGGACCATGGGGGGAAAGTGGTCAGATATAACACATTTTCTCTTTTACTTCTTGCAAGGGGCTGGTATTGGAAGGCCTGTCCAGGACCATGGGGCCAGGTGGATTCTGGGCCTAAGGGGTGGTATGGGGGCTCAGGGCTTCTTGGCCCCAGGACCAGGGATCTGTCTGCTGCGCCACTCAGCAACCCTACAGCAGAGTCAGAGTGAAAGGAGAGAGAAAATATAGTACATGGTAGTGGAGAAATAAGAAAGGAGGGAGTTGCAATCAACAATGGCAATGTTGGAAAAATATGGAAGTAACTTTTATGATGGACTTACCATAAGAATGCGATCCACCCACAACAGAGTTGTTGGCGTTGGAACAAAGACTCAAGCACAATCATCATCATCATCATCATCATTATTATTATTATTATTATTATTATTATTATTGGGGGGGTGCAAGGCAAATGGGGCTGGGTGGCCTGCCTGGGGCCACATAGCAGGGTGATCCTTGGGTGTCTGGGGCCGGATTTGGACCTGGGTGCTCCTGGCTCAAGAGCCAATGCTCTGTCCACCACCCAGCTATCCCTACTATTATTGCTATTTTATTTTATTTTGGGTCTTTTTTTATTTATTTATTTATTTTTGGTTTTTGCAGGGCAGTGGGGTTCGGGTGGCTTGCATATCACACAGCTGGGTGATTGTTGGGTGTACGAGACCAGATGTGGGCTCGGGTGCTCGTGGCTCCGGGGCTGGTGCTCCATCCATTGTGCCACCTGGCCATACCTACAATTATTACTATTATTTTTTTTAATTTTAATTTTTTTCTCTCCCCTTTACTTTATTGCTGAAGCAAGTCTATATTTATGGGGGGAGGGGGTATCTCGTTTACTCTTAAACAAGAATATTTTACAAATGTAAAAATAACATTAATTGTACAAAATGAGAATAAATATTAAATAAAAAATAAATTTTTAAAAAAAGAATGCGATCCACCCATGACAGAGTTGTTGGTGTTGGAACAAAGACTAAAGCACATTTTTTATTATTATTAGTTGGGGGAGGGTGCAGGGCAAATGGGGCTGGGTGGCCTGCCGGGGGCTATATAGCAGGGTGATCTTTGGGTGTCTGAGGCCGGATTTGAACCCAGGTGCTCCTGGCTCAAGGGCCAATGCTCTGTCTGCCACCCAGCCACCCCTACTATTATTACTATTTTATTTTATTTTGGGTCTTTTTTTTTCCTTCTTTTTTGTTTTTTGCAGGGCAGTGGGGATCAGGTGGCTTGCATGTCACATGGCTGGGTGATTGTTGGGTCTACGGGGCTGCATGTGGGCTCGGGTGCTGTGGCTCCAGGGCTGGTGCTTCGTCCATTGCGCCACCTGGCCCTATCTACAATTATTACTATTATTTTTTTTATTTTAATTTTTTTTCTCTCCCCTTTACTTTTTTGCCCCAGCAAGTCTATATTCATGGCGGGAGGGGTATTTTGTTTACTCTTAAACAAGAATATTTTATTAATGTAAAAAAACATTTGTACAAAATGAGAATTAAAAATATAAATAAAATTTAAAAAATTAGAAGAAAATGTGAAATAGCTCATTGGAAAAACAACTGACCCATCATGAAAACAGATTCAGGAGAGATAATTCAAAAATTATTGGGCTGCCTGAAAATCATGACCAGGAAAAGAGCTTAGACTTCATTTTTCAAGAAATAATACAACAAAATTGCCCTGAGATTGTAGAAGCCAAGGATAAAATAGAAATTGAGGGAATTCAATCACCTCTTTAAAGAGATCCCAAAAGAAAAACTTCCAGGAATATTATGACCAAACTCCAAAACTCCCAAGTCAAAGAGGAAATACTAAAAGCTACCAGAAACAAGCAATTCAACTACTGTGGCTCTATAGTCAGGATTACACAGGAGCTGAAAGTATTAAGGGCTCATAGGGCTTGGAATATGATATTCCAGAAGGCAAAAGAGCTTGGTTTACAACCAAGAATCAACTAGCCAGAAAAAAATGAATATCCTCTTTCAGGGGAAAAGATGGATTTTCAATGAAACAGGGAACTTTCAAACTTTCCCATTGAAACAACCAGAGCTGAACAGAAAGTTTGATCTCCAAGTACAGGACTCTGGTGAACCATAGAGAGGGTGGAAGAGAAGGACTAATTATGAGGAACTTAATGATATTGAACTGTTTGTATTCCTGCATGAGAAGAAGATACTGATAACTCATATGAACTTTCTCATTTATAAGAACAGTTAGAAGGAGCATATACAGACAAGGCACATGGAGGAACTGAATATAATGGTACAATATAGTAAAAAGATGGAGTCAATAGGAGATAAAGAAAAGTACTGGGAGGAAGAGAAAGGAGAGGAAGAAGAGCCTAAGATGTTTCACATAAGAATCGTGAAAAAGATTTGACAATGGAGTGGAATGGGGAAGTCAAGGGGGAATGAGTGAGCCCTCATTCTCATCAGAAATGGTTTGAAGAGGAAATAACACACACACTTAATAGGGTATAGAAATCTATCTTACCTTAGGAAAAAATAAGAGGAAAGGGAAGGGATAAGATAAGGGGGAGGGGAGGGAAAGGGGTATAGGTAATAGAACAGAGGGAAGATTGTGGGAGTGGTACTCAGATACAACACACTTCTGAACAGGGACAGGGTGAAAGGAAAGAGAGAATGGAATAGTTAAGAGTGGGGAGGAATTGGGAAAAATATTGAAGCAACTTCTGTGGTAGCTATGATGGAGAAGGCAACTCATCCCAGAGACAGAGCCACTGGAATCTCAACACAGACTGAAGTACACTTTTTTTCTCTCTCTCTCACTATTCTTGAGGTTTCTCATCTTTTTTTGGGGGGGAGGGGAGTTTATGATTACTCTCACAACAAGATTATTGTGATAATATAAAATAAACAAAAAAGTTGTCTGATGTATTATGTAATCTTGTTATCTCTAATTTTAGTGTTCTTCCTTTTGGATCTGATTTTTCTCTCAAAACTCATTCAGTTTTATTCTGTTTTGTATGGTTATAAATGTAAAGCCTATATCAGATTGTTTTCTGTTGGGGAAGGGAAGGAAGGGAAAACATGAAATGGGTGAGCTATGAGAATGGTCAAAAGCATTTTCAATGCCAGTGGATTTTCTCAAGCTTCATTTTCCTTGACTGATCCATACCAATTGATGCCATTAATCACTTTAGGATTTAGAGCTGGAAGGAACCTTATAAGCTATATAGTTCAATTACTTGAACAGAGCAGTAACTAGCAAAATTACCAATTGTGTTAAACAGATGAAGGTGAAAGTGTAGGGAAGTGGGGGAGAGAAGTGGAGAAAAAAGAAGACAGCAGTACACCTTTGGAAACCTCAAAGTGTCTACCTTGCTTTTTTGTTAATTAAAATTGTTTAGTAGGATAAGTCTTGAACCAACTTAGAAAGAATACATAGGTATAATTAGATTTGACTATATAAATATAGCTATTTCTTCCCAAGAGCTTTACTTCAAAAATGTGATTTAGATGCAGGCTTCTCTTTTGAGTCACATACCATTTGTTTCCCCTTCCATACAATTTTTGAAATATCATTCTATCTTGCATTTTAAAATAAATACTTTTTCATCTTCCGCAAGGCAGAAATGCCCACAAAACAGTCAAATGGATTTCTCCCTAACAGGGTACAAACAGAATAACTTTGCTATCTCTGAATTTGTCCCGTCATTTTTGAATCTTATCAAAATGCACAAAGATTTCATAGAATCTGCTTTCCAAGAAAGATGCTAAAATTCCCTAGGCTTTGAGATAATCTTTGCAATAATCACAGAAAAAGACTCAAAAGCATTTTCCCTTAATTTTTATAATATAAATTACTTTATACATGCCATTGTAAATTTCTGTATTGTACCATAATACTATACCATAAAACTATCTTGGTTGGAAGGAATGTCTTTTACATGGTCATTGGTCTGAAAATAACTAGTCATTATATATCGGTCAGCTGTAAGACAGTGATATAGCAAGGATACTAATGAAACCCCACAGACATTTCATTAGGAAGAGTTAGGCAAGAAAAAAGAGCACCTGTTGAAGACATTAATAAAAATCAAAGGCTGCTTCACACTTCCAAGGAAGATGCTGTCAGGACCTATCAATTAACTGTTCTAGGCAAAGCCATGCCTACCCCAATTAAACTACAGCTTTGCTTCCAGCTTCCAGTATCACCCATATACAATGAAAGCAATATTTCTGAAGCCCAGATCTGCCTGTGTCTCTCTTCTCAAAAAATTTCTGGAGCTTCCCCATTTGCTTTTAGGATAAAATGCAAAATATTCAACTTGCATTTTAAAACCCTCTATAATCTGGCTCCCATCTACCTTTACAGTCTTATTTCCTAGTGCTCCCCTTCATGTACTCTCTACTACAGTCAAGCTGACCTGCTAGCTACTCCCTGCAAATGAATGACATTCTCTCTTATGTCTCTGTGTCTTTGCAGAGGTGACCTTATGGATTCAGTCCCCTCTCCTCACCTCTGACTCCAAATTCCTATGTTTCTTCAATGTCCAGTTTAGGCACTATCTTCTCTATAAGACCTTTCCTGATAATTCCCCATAGTTAGGGTTTTTCTCCTTTTTAAAACTCTTTTGTGTCACTTGATGCATATTTTATATTCACTTCTCTGTTATAAATATATAATATCCTCTAGTACACTATATGTTCCTAAAGGGCAGGGAACCTTTCCTTCTTGTCTTTGTATTCCCAATTCTTTGCTCATAGATGCTTAAACAAGTTATTAAATTGAATAAGATTACATATCTCAGACTACCTATTAAGCAAGGAAGGGAAAGAGATGAGGAAAAAGGGACAATAATATTCATCTTCCTGAATTCAAATCTGACCTCAGACAATTACTGACTATGTAACCCCAGGCAAGTCACTTAACCCTGTTTGCTTCATCCAAATATCATTTACTTTAATGTCTCAGGGAAAGACACTAGTTTCAGCCACATGCTACAAGGATAGAAGAAAACATGGTTCCTCTCCTCAGGGAACTCACAATCTAGTAGAAGAGAGATGACAGGGCAGCTAGGTGGCACAGTGGATAGAGCACTGGCCCTGTAGTCAGGAGTACCTGAGTTCAAATGCAGCCTCAGGCACTTAATACTTACCTGGCTGTGTGGCCTTGGGCAAGTCACTTAACCCCATTGCCTTGCAAAAAAAATCTAAAAAAAATTTTAAAAAAAGGAAAGAGATGACATAGGTAGTTAAAATATAGGGTGACCCTGTATGTACTTGTTTCCTTTAAGGGCAGCAAAATTAAGGTGTTCTAAAAACTCAGAGACAGTGAAGTTTTCTTCTTTCTTGATGACTAGGAAATGCTTTGGGAAGAAAGTGGTATTTGAAATGAAAATTTTTTTAAAGAGCAAGATTTGAATGAGTAGCAACTGGGGGGGGGGGGGAGTTTAGATTCTACCCGAAGAGGAAAAAATCAGAAATAGAAAAGGATCAAGTATCCAGGTTAGCTGAAGTGTAGAGTTCCTCTTAGAGAACGTTGGCAATAAATGTCATTTTCAAAGCTGTATCATAGCTTCTGTATCATCTTCAATTCCCTTGGAAATTATCCTATGAAGTAAGTAGGATAGTCATTCATTTCACTTTACAAATGAGAAAAAAATGAAGCATAAAGCATAAATGACTTAGCAATGGGCAGCCGAGCCAAACTAGAAGCCAGTTTGAATTTGGGTCTCTTTCTGTTAGAAAACCCTACCTTGCTATATCACCTTACTTCTCATACTACAGTTGACTTTCCTTATTCAATGGAATATATGTTATTGAAATATTTTGAAAAATGTTATCACAGAGCTATTTTCTCATTTTAAATAAGCACTTTCCAAATAAATAACATCTTAAGTTGACTTCAAAATTCCTTTAAGAGTCACCTGCAGGGGGAAGCTAAGTAGCACAGTGGATAGAGAGGACCTGAGTTCAAATCTGAACTCAGACACAATAATTACGTAGCTGTGTAACCTTGGGCAAGCCACTCAAACCCCATTTCCTTAAAACAAATTTTTTAAAAGTTTTTTAAAAAGAGTCACCTGCAATCCCTACAGATATCTTAGACCACCTATTAAGAAGGGAAGAGGAAAGAGAAAGGGAAAAGGGACAAAAAGACTCATCTTCCTGAACTCAAACCTGACCTCAAACAATTACTTACTGTGTGACCCTGGGCAAGTCACTTAACCCTATTTCTTTCAGTTCCTCATCTGTCAAATGAGCTGGAGAACAAAAATGACAAACTACTCAAGTAATTTTGCCAAGATTATCTCAAAAGAGAACATGAAGAGCCAGGCACAACTAAACAACAACAATAACAATGCCAGAAACTATATTAAACACTTTATAAATATTATCTCATTTGACCCTCACAACAACCCTGGGAGATATCCCCATTTTACAGCTAAGGAAACTGAAACAGAGAAGTTAAGTGACTTACTCAGGATCACAGAGCTAATAATAAATACCTGAAGCTGGATTTGAACTTCCTGACTCCAGGTTCAGAACTTGAAGGCAGGAAACAGACTAAGAGCTAATGATTTATAAAAAGAGAACAATCATTTAGATTTATGGTAGTAGCTATCCCTTCCACATCACAACTTTCTTCAACATGATTTTAGCATATCTCAGGTTGGCATAAGAAATCAAAGGGGGAATTTTTCAGAGTTTTGCAGAAGTTGCAAATTGCATTTGAAGGCCAGCAGATGACACAGAAAAAGTTTATTATCTCAGAAAATAAAATATATGCACAGTATTATATATCAACACCCTATAAAAGAAAAAGAAAAATTTCAGACTTCTTCTCTGATAATGAAGGGAAGGCCAAAAAATTTCCTATCAATTTTCCACATTTTGGAGCACCACACCCCAAACCCTCATGATATGGAAAGGATAACTATTTTATATGCCTATAGCAATTTACAATTTTCCTCATTCTTCAAAAGTGCCAGTAGTAAATATCATCATGTTCTTCATTTTCCCTAGAAGAAAGGAAAGGATATAAAGGAAGGTAAAGGAAGGTCTAAAATATGACATTTCCTTATACAAAGAATGGAAAGGGCAGTGGCTGTCTCCTAGTTCCAAAAAATGGAAAAGTTAGTGAGCCTGGAGCTAGGAAGACTCAAGTTCAAACTCTGCTTCAGATTTTGACTGTGTGACTAAGCATATTTAATTTCCATCTGTCTCAATTTCCTCAATGGTAAAAATAGCTAGCTAGAATAACTAGGCGGTGCAGTGGATAGAGCATGAGGCCTGAAGTAGGAAGACTTGAATTTAAATTCAACTTCAGACACTTACTAGTTGTGTGACCCTGAATAAGTCATTTCATCTTGTTTTCCTTTGTTTCCTCATCTGTAAAATGAGCTGGAGAAGGAAATGGCTAACCACTCTAGTATCTTTGTCAAGAAAATCCTAAATAAGGTCACAAAGCTAGAAACGACTAAAAAATGATTGAGCACCAACAACCAGATTCTTCATATGATAACAAGGCAGATTCATTATTTCTTCCATACATTTGCCAAACACTGTGGTATAATATAATAGGAAGAACCCTATTTCTGGGATCAAAGGACCTGAGTTCCAATACCACTACTAATGTTTATTACATTGGTAACTGTAGACAAGTCATTTAATGACCCTTATGCCTCAGTTTATTCTTATGTAAAAGGAAGGGAGGTATTGGATTATATCTCTACTCTACTGCAGCTCTAGATCTATGACTCAAGGAAACATATTAGGACAGTTCTGATTGATTCAGATTTTTTTCCCCTAAATGTAGTACCTATAATCAATATTCTTTAAAGTTCAGATTTCAAGTCATATAAAACAAATCAATTTTCTATTATCTTATCTATACAGTGTTCAACACAAAATGGGCACTTAAGTAATTTATTGATTTGATTTTATGTACTTGAAATTTTGTAAACTGCATTTTGATGAGACCAAAAATACCAACCAAATTAATTTAATTAATATTTTGGTCTCATCAAAATGCATTTACACTGCTTTCAGTGGAAGGCCTGGAATTGTATTGCTAAATATGTCTGGCCTCAATTCCTAGAAAACTCACTGTTCTCTATATCCCTAAATAATATACCTTCCTTAGAGAAGTTTTTTTTTTGATTCTACTGATTTTTTTTCAATAAGATAGTTCTTCCATACCCAAGAGCAATTTAAGTTAACAAAAAGCCTTTTTATAGTCCTTGTGATCAAGACCAGTTCTATTTAAACACAGCTGAATGGGACCAGGGCCAAACTTTTCTGTCTGGTTCCCTCAGGAGCTACCTTAATTTGACTTGTTTGGAGAATCTAGGACCATATCAGAAACCTAGAAAATGTTCTAATGAACAAAGGTAAAAAATTCACCTCTGTATAGACTTCTAACAAGACAGATCAAATTTGTTGAAAGTGCTTAGTCATAATACTTTCAGAAACTTTTACAAATTATATACTCTGGATTCATACTCTTCACAGACATTTAAACACAATAAAGATTTATTCAGCGTCTCCTATATAAAAATCATTAATGTTTTTGAATTAACTTTTAATTAACCATCCATTTTTTGCTGCACTTCTTATTGCTATTCTGTTTATAATGTTTACTGCTTAACTACTATAATTTAGTGAGACTATTAACATCACATCAAAAGAGATTAGTATAAAGGAATACATATATTTACTATTAATTAATTTGTCACATATACAAGAAAATATCTTACCATTTCTATAAAAACAAAATTTATTAGCTATAAAATCCTTCTCATAACAAAAGATAAACAATAAGCACTTACGTCAAACCTCAATTAGCCAAGTAACAAAGCCAATGACTAATTCTAAAGTAAACATTCTGCGGGTTATAATTTATCTCTCCCCCCGCCTTAAATAAATACACCTTAACCAGAGCACAATTTACCTTAATATACAAACTGGTTTCTAAGGGAGCCACTGTTAGAAATAATTTAAGCTTGATTATTCAATGATATACCAAAACCAGCCTGTCCATCTATCTCTCCCCTACATTGTATAACAGCTAAAAATTATAACCACTCAGTCAACTGAGAAGAAGAAAAATGAGGACAGAACCTATTGAACTATCCAGTTTGGTGTTTTAACTTTAGTGCCCAAAGTTTCATTCATAAAACCACCAAACTCAACTCTATTTATAATTCAGCTATAATTATCTGCCAACAATATAAAAATTCGTTATTCTGATTTAATATGTTGGGCATTGATTAAGCATCTGTTACATGAAGAGCACTATGCCAGATGTTAGAAGTGGTATAAAGATAAATAAGACACATACATTCTCTACCCTCAAATAACTTACAGCCTAGTGAGAGGGATAGACTATGTATACAAATCACATATTATAAAATAATTCATGATAAATGCAAAGGAGATAAAGAAATAATTATTAAATATACTATAAGAAAGGCCAGTGGTCATAAATGCTGCTTCACACAAATATACATGTAGAAATTTATTGAGGATATATTGTGTGGGCAGCTAGGTGGCACAATGGATAGAGCACTAGCCCCGGAGTCAGGAGGACCTGAGTTCAAATCCAACCTCAGAAACTTAATAATTACCTAGCTGTGTGACTTTGGGCAAGTCACTTAACCCCAATGCCTTGTAAAAAAGAAAAAAAAGAAAGAGAATATATTGTGAATTCAGGTTTCATGTTGGATCCTGTACAGGCTACAGACTAATACTATATAGAACAGAATTGCTGCCCACAAGAAGTTTACAACCTTCTAAGGAAGACTGTAATTCTTAACATTAAATAGCCTAATCCCTGAGAGATCAATATAGATCTCTAGAAAGGAAAAGGGAAAATATTTCATATTGCAAAACAGTAAAACTTCTTTTTAAAATTTATGTATTTTGTATTTGGGGGAGGGTTGCATATTTTCAACATTTTCTTTTAAAACTTTCAGTTCCATATTTCATCCCTTCTTCCTATTCCACATCCCCCATTGAGAAAGTAAGCAATTTGATATAGGTTGTAAATGTGTAGTAATGCAAAACACTTCCATAATAGTTACATTATGAAAGAAAACATAGCCCCCTCCCCAAAAGAAACCTCAAGAAAAATAAAGGGGGCAGCTAGGTGCTGCAGGGGACAGAGCACTGGCTTTGGAGTCAGGAGGGCCTGAATTCAAATCCAGCTTCAGACACATAATAATTACTTAGTTGTGTGACCTTGAGCAAATCACAACTCCACTGCCTTGCAAAAAATATATAAAAATAAAGTTTTTAAAAAGCACACTTCAATCTGTATTCAGACATCATTAGCTCTTTCTCTGGGGATGGAAAGCATTCTTTATCATAGGTCCTGCAGCATGGTCTTGAGTTACAGTAATGCTGAGAAGAGATAAGTCATTCACAGTTCATCATCCTATAATATTGCTATTACTTTATATACACTTTCATTTGGTATCAGCTCACACTCTTTCCAAGTTTTTCTGAGAGCATCCTGCTGATCATTTCCTATGGCAGAATAGTAGTCCATCATAATCACATACTATTAATTTATTCAGCTATTTCCCAACTGATCAGCATTCCCCCAATTTCCAACTCCTTGTCACCAGGAAAAAAGCTGTTAAAATGGAAAAACTTCTAAATGGAAAATGGAAAGAGTATTCACATTTGGCAAGAGCACCTGTCACCACTCTGAGGAGGGCAGACAAGGATAGGGAATGTAAGTTGGGCAACAGCAAAATTACTCCAAGAAATAGGTGTTAACAAAATAAATAACTATTGGGCAACAAATCTTCAAATAATATTAGTTCTATATGTAAGTTTATTTCATTACAGTAATTTACTAATAGTGAACATATTGGAATATTTATGCAGCAGCATCTAGTCCCTTCTGTTTGACTTTCTGGTCACAAGAAAAACATGTTTTCAAATAGCTCCCAAAGGAGCTTAGGCACTCCCACTATCATTTTAAATGACTTATTAGATTGTCAACTTAATCCAGCCCATCTGATTTCACTAAATTTGATTGGCACTATTCCCAAATCTAGGATATGCCAAAACCAGAGGTTCTGCCATATTCTAACTAGAAACTTGGTAAGACTGGCATAGTGTAATAAACTCTAGTTCTGCAGTTTAAGGACCTGAATTTGCATGTCAGTTCTACTATTTGCTATCTTCATTACCATGAACAAATCACTCTAAGCCTCAACTAACTCACTGAAAATAAAGTAGTAGATAGAACCTTCCTTCCAACTCATGATACTATGTCTATTCTATGTTCTCCCTACAGGTCAAGGGACTCAAATTATATTTTAGACCATATATGTATCAAAAAATTCATTCTAGTCCTTTTTGTGGTAGCAAAAAAATGGAAACAAAGGAAATATTCATTGACTGAATAGACCGACACAAGAATGAAATAAAATATTATATCTCTACAAGAATTTATTAATATGAAGAATTTAGAGACATATGGAAATATTAATATGAACTATTGCAGTGATACAAGTAAAACCAGGAAAGGATAGAACGACGGAAGGAAGGAAGGAAGGAAGGAAGGAAGGAAGGAAGGAAGGAAGGAAGGAAGGAAGGAAGGGAGGGAGGGAGGGAGGAAGGGAGAACATTATATAATTATGATTAAATTTTTCTTGCCCCAGAAAAAAGATGTGAAATGCATATCTCTCCCTTATTTGCAGGTGTTAGAGATTCTTATAACAGGGTATATTAATATATTAATATTGCCAAACTTTCTTTTTTTAACCTTCCTGGTTGAGGGTGGAAGCTTATGTTTGAAAATAAAAGCAATATAAAAATGAAGAGATATCAGTAAAAATTAAAGAAAAATAACAAGTCCAAAATTTATTAAAATGGAAAAATATAACTAACCATCAAATTAATACTATAGGTAATAAGTATCAACTGGGTATGCTAAAGACCTTCTTTACTTTCTAGGATTGACTTAACTTTTAAGTTAAATATTTGTTATATTTATTATATATAAACCTTCATTCTACGTCAAAGCTTCTTAACCTGTGACCTAAGGATAAATTTTAGAGGAAGATGACTCTTATTGATTCTAGGCCCAGCACTCTAAACACTGTGCCATCTAGCTGCCCTTACAACATATATGACTTAGTAAATAAGTCCTAGGAAGTTGCTTGAGACAAAAAAAAAAGTTAAGTGACTTGCCCATAGACATACAGCTAATTCGTATCAGTCATGATTTTAAATCCATTCTTCCAGATTCCAACTTCCACACTGGCTTTCATAGAATTGAGTTAGAATACTGCCACCATTAAAATGATCTTCCTTTACAAAGAACTATAATTACACAAATCTTTTCCAAATTAAATCTAAATTTCCTGAGTCTTGCATTGAAGGTTATTGATAATTTTACTTTGCTTCCATCTCTCCTCTTCTACTTTTATATCTCTGTGGTAGCTGTCAAATTCTTGCATTTTTCATATGCTATAATCTACTGACCATAAGAAAAAGAGCAATTTGTATCTCTTCATATCATAACTTTCTTTGAGTAAAATCTCATTAGGTAAAAATACAAAACTTTATTCATTGAGACTGTCAATTTGAAATTTCCAATGATTTTGTCATGGTCCAAGTAACTTTTCATTAATTTGTTTTTTAAAAAAATAGAACCCTAAGGTTGATGCACTAAAAGGGGAGTTCAAAATTCTTGTCCACTCCACTTATGTTAAAGATATCCAGAATGTAACTTTGCATGATTTACGTAGTAGTAACTGCTAGAACTAGAATTTAAAATCAGGTCCTCTGATTTGAGATTTAATTTAATAAGAAACATAACTGGGTTTAACAAAATATGGCAAAAATAGATAGCAATGTATCTGAAAAAGATCAGAGGGTTTCAATAGAATCAACACCATGATACAACATTCAACAAAACTAAAGTGACTTTAAGGGAGTCATAATATCTAAAACAAGGGAGATGATAGCTCATTTCCCAGTGTTCTGTCCAGGGCAGTAATTAGTTCTGAAAAGACACTAATTAATTTGAAGGGTGCCCAAAGAATGGCCAGGATGGTAAAGGGTCTTGAGATAAAGCCAAGGAAGGGGGGGAAGACTGTTGCTTTCTTTATGTATTTATCTGATGGGTTATCATGTGGAAGAAGGATCAGGCTTGTTTGACTTGGCTGCAAGAACCAGAACTAGGAACAATGGGTGGAAGTTACAGAGAAGCAGATTTTGGCTCAATATGAAGAAAAATTTCCTGATAATTAAACCTGTCCAAGAGTGGACTGAGTTGTCTTTGGAGGTAGTGGGTTCCCAGTCATATGAAATCAAGCTAAGACTGAAAAACCAAACATTTGTCAGGTATGTTTTAGAGAAGTAGAGTATTGTTAAAATATCAGTTGGACTAGATGACCTAAGACATCCCCTTTAGCTGTAGATTTTGTGTTCTTGATTATCCCCCTTCCTAGAGAGAAAAATCACAGCATAAAGTTATGTAAAATTTTTTATTTGCCCTAAAAGACACTTTTATACATTGCCCAAAATAATAAAATGAGTCTGCATTTCCTTAATATATAGTCTAATAAATGAGAGGGAGAATAGGAGGAAGAAGTGTGGGGTATTCAATAATGGAAATTATTATTAAAATTATTCAATAATGGAAAAGATTCTGGTTTGAAGTCAGAGGATTTGGATTTGAATCTCTCTCGGTTCTAATCTAGTTCAAATCCATGATCTTTAGATCCTTTTTGATCCTATACAGGTTAACACAAAGCCAAATTAATTTACAAATGGGGCAATTAGGTGGTTCAGTGAATAGAGCCTCAAAAAACAATTACATATGAAATCTCACATGATAAATAGGTCTTCAGAGTCGGAGAACCTGAGTTCACATCTCATCTCTGATACTAGAAGTATGATTTTGAACACATCATTTAATTTCTCAGAGCCTCAATTTCTTCATCTGCAAAATGACAGGATAAACAGGATGGCTTCTGAGGAATTTTGATTCTGAGATCTAATAAACAAACAAATCTACAAACTACCAGCACATAGGGGCAGCTAGGTGGCACAACAAATAGAGCACTAGTCCTGGAGTCAGGAGGATCTGAGTTCAAATCCAACCTCTGATACTTAATAATTACCTAGCTTTGTGACCCTAACCCCAAGGCCTTACAAAAACCAAAATAAAAAAAACTACCAGCACATATAAATACGAATAATTCTATCACCTGTGCACCTTAGTCATACCTAAAGATTGTTCTCCTAGACTTTTGAGAGCCATAGAAATCTTGAGAAAATAACCCCCAGGTATGGATAGAAATTAAAGTTTATCATCCTATGCAAACAAACCTGTTTTGTTTAGGTTGTTTCAGTTGAGAAAATAGCCCCCAAATATGGAAAGAAATTAAAGTTTATCATCCTATTCAAAAAAAACCTTATATCTTTTTGCTTTTATTTTTAAATAGCTCATTTTCTTATGACTAATATTGAAATGAAGGAAAGAACCAAGTAGTACATTTGAAATATTTGTTAATTTATCATAAAACGGTCAATTCTTAATCTTAGAGTTCTATACAATGGTAACTCTGACTTCACAATTAGAATCCACATCACAAGAAAATAAGCCACATAAGTAGCTTTTAATTCTTAGTTATATTTCAAGAAAAAGTTAATCTTAATTTAGTAGAGCAATATGATTACATAAATGATGTTAGAAATAAAAATATAGCAGTCTATACTTCCTCAGGGGAGGAAAGCCTAGAGACAGAGACTATCCCCAAAAGGAAACTGATGCTGCAAGAGACAGCAAATGTGATTTGGTTCTAAGAAAATAAGGAAAGTCAAGTCACTAGAATGAAATTCAGAGGGTTGATCAATTCTGGAAGGCTTATCACAAGAAATCATCTTAAGAGAATCCAGAAGGGATTTTTTTTTTTGGGGGGGGGAGGTTGTGGAGGGAGAGGAAGTGAGCAAGAAAGAGAAAGAAGTAAAGAGAAATTTCCATTAAAAAAGATACCATGAAACCACCCCAGGGCTCTTTTTTTTTTTAGTTTAGTTTTTGCATGGCAATGGGGTTAAGTGGCTTGCCCAAGGCCAGGGCCTGTGCTCTATCCACTGCACCACCTAGCCGCCCCCCCACCAGGACTCTTGACAGAAGGAAAAGCATTACCCAATGTGAACTGAAATTAAGGAACAAGTTTTTTCCATAGAGGTAATTATCAAATAGTAACAAGAACACTGGATATGAATCATAGATTCAATACCATTTCTGCCACTTCCTATTTATACGACTATGAAAAAACCACTTAGTCTTTGTCAGCTTCAGTTTCTTCACTTACAAAATTAGGGAATAAATTAGATGAACCTTCTAGTTCTAAATTATTCTATGTGCAAAAGATCCATGGCTGGCCTTACAGTTGCAGAGTAAAACAACTCAGTGATATGGTTTCAAGGAGCACACACACACACACACACACACACACACACAAACACACTCCTAAGTCTCTACCGATTTCATTATTGTCTGAGATTCTACAGTAGATCAATTCCTTTAGTTTAAAACTTTGTCTTTTGGTTAAATACAAATACCACTGAAAGATGTGTCTTTTAGGGCAAGTTTTTTTATTCCCCTTCCATAATTGGGTTTTAATGAGTAACAATAATACATTTATAGATTTATTTCATATAGCACAATAAGTGAAAGTGATTGAAAGCAAGGTAAAGGATGATAAAGATAATGCAGAAGTGTATGTCCTGTAGACTAACTTGAACTATTCCGTAATTTTGCCCAGACTGTATCAATATTGCTCACCATGTGATTTCCCCATTCCTAAAGAATTTGAGTGCCTTCTCTGCACAAAGTGCTGCACTGGATAGTAGAAGAGACAAAAAAATTAAAAGAAGCAAACTTTTAAGGATTTTACCATTCATTTGGAACAAAGAAGGTATACACAAATGTAGCACAAAAACTCCTGCATAGTGTTCACAAAGCAATGAATGACTGCAAAGTACGAAATAGATATTACTAAAATGTTTTCACCTAAGAGTACACAACAGTTCATCTCTAGATTCCAAAAATTTATTTCCTGTAAATTCCTAATATTAGGCTCAATAATAGGTCAAAAGCCCCACAGAACGTAGCACATATAACAGAAATCTGAGTTAGTCCCACAGTTGTACCAATTTCCATGCTATTGCTAATACTTTCCCCAATTTTCCAAATGATGATTCAGCTCTCCTCCATATAGAACCAAGTGGGAAATCTGTTATTAACTTAATTTTCTAACTTATCTCCCAAAAGAAGTATTGTATATTTCCATGTTTAAATTATTATCAGTTATTATTGTCTATAATAATTTTGGTTTATATTTTTATGTGTTTTCATAAAACACATTCACATCCATTATCTAATATAATATTTATAAATCTGCATTAGATGAGGCAAATATCGTCACCATTTATAGATTAGAAAACAGAAGCTGAAAGTGGATTGTCCAGTAAAAAGATTCCTATTTCTACTATACCACACTTTAGTACACATAGTATTTTGTGGGTTCTACAGTAGTTTCAAGTCCATAAATGAATGAATAATATTTCCTCCTCCTATTGACCAGAGAGTTGCCCAAAGATTAGATGAGGCCTTTTTTTTAGGTTGTTTTTTTTTTTTGCAAGGCAAATGGGGTTAAGTGGTTTGCCCAAGGCCACACAGCTAGGTAATTATTAAGTGTCTGAGGCTGGATTTGAACTCAGGCACTCCTGACTCCAGGCGGTGCTCTATCCCCTGAAGCACCTAGCCTCCCCAGATGAGGCCTTTTTTAAAGTCAAGGTACAACAACTCAATTTGCCAAGGATTTAGTTTACCCCCATTCTATTAATCTCTGTTATTCTAGTGTTGGATAGGCATTCAAATAACCTTAACAAATACAGTAGAATTGAAAATATTTTCTTCATTTTGATGCCTCTTGTTTTAACATCACATATCACCAAATATATGACCTACTTTTTGTGATAAAGAGTTTAAAAGGAGAAAGAAAAGTGCTTCCTCTAAACCAATATATGACCTAGTCTGACTATATATGTAATATTCATATATATGAATATATTACATAATATATTCATATATGTGAATATATCATATAATATATAATATGTATTCCACACTGACTATAAATATATATATATATATTCATGTGTGTGTGTGTGCACGTGCGCACAATATTACTCCACTTCTGCTATGAAGGAAAGGATATACTGATCTATTTTCTATAGATCTTCAGAATATATTTATCTATCATAAGTAACAAGCAGCATTTTCTTCCTCTAGTTCATCTCCCTTTCAAATTATCTGGACCAAAGCTTATCTTTAATATAGAAATAATTTGTAAGCCAGTTAAATCATTTGACCACCTTTGTCCCACTTCACTTTTGCTTTAATTAACCTCTCACATGTTCTACTCTTCATCTTTTCCCTAGTTGCTAGGCAGATCATCTTTACTGTCCTCTACTTCTACCATCCCTTCATCATTCACAATTAAACACTGAGAAACTAATAAGGCAAACAGTCGCAAGAGAAGACTAATAACAACATAATATATAACCACATCTGGCCTCCTGAGTCACCAACAAATTCTTACTATGCAAAAACTAAGTAACAGAAACAGTCACAGAAATTAGATTTTCTTTTATTTTGGATATGTAATTCCTATGAAAAGTATGTTTAACCCTATTTACATTTCATGTAGTACAGTGAATAAAATGCTAGATCTAGAGTTGGGAACTAAATTCAAATTTGGCCCCAGGGACTTATTAGCTGTGTGTCCCTGAGTAAATCATTTAACCTGTCTGCCTTAACTGTAAAATGGAGATAATATCACCTAGCACATAGGGTGGCAAATTTTATTTTCAGTTCTAAATATTCTTCCTCTTCTATTCCTTGCCTTTACATTGAGAGGATATAAAAAATGATATCCATTATACACAGATGTTTCCACATTAGCCATGTTGGCAGGGGCAAGGGGAGAAAGAAAAATAAAGGAAAATATGCTTCAATCTGCACTCTGAATCCATCAGTTCTCTATCTGGAGGATGAAAGTATTTTACTTCATGAGTCCTCTGGAACTGTAGCAGAGCACTTGTATCATTACAGTGCTCAGAGTAACCAAATATCTCATAGCTCATTATCTCTACAATACTGCTGTTACTTTACAATAGTGCTATATAGATTGTTCTGGTTCTGCTCATGCTATAAATATTTTTTTTACATAGAGATCATTTTCCTTTTCCTTTGATCTCCTAGGGCAGGGCTGTCCAACCTTACTTTTAAAAGCTTTAATTGAAACAATAGACAATATATTTTGATTTGCCATTTTAGTGAGAGCTCTTCGGTAGCTAGATTTACTAAAGTATTTAGTAAACCCACAACGGGCCGCATAAAATTGCAGTGCAAGTTCCCGGAGCCCTGTCCTAGAGTATCCAGATCTAATAGTAGTACTGCTAGGTCAAAGAGTATGCACCTTTGGACACAGCTTCAAATTGTTCTCCAGAATGATTGGACTAGTTCTCTGCTGTACCAACCGAACCGTAAGTGGACCCTAGGATTGTTTCGAGGATCAAATGAGTTAATATTTGTAAAACATTCAGCACAGTATGTGGCACAAAGTGCTTATTTCCTTTCCTTTCCCCCTCCCCCCCTTCAAATGCTTTATAAATCCAAGATGAAAGTTGAGTCCTAATCCATCATTGCTGGAAAAAACTGAAGTTGGGTTCCTTCTAAGCAAAAAAACAAACCAAAAAACCAGGTTTCTGTTCTGCTCCAGATGCCTTTTCTCCCTTTAAACCAAAAGGTCACCTCCATACTTTGAAGTTAGCAAGAGACTTTCTTCCTGGAGAATGAAGGGCAGACAACAAAAAGCCTCCAGGGAAATAAAATTTCACTTGCCACAAAAACAAATACTAGTGAACAGAAATATTCATTTATTGACTTAAATACAATATTTTATCAAATGTCTCCACTATATTTCTTGATAACCACAGAACAGATTCACATATTCCTAAGATGGAACATCTTCAGTAGAAGTCATCTAGTCTATCACACCTCAATGTAAACAGTTTCACATAAACTATTCTAAACAGAAGAGCATAAATCTTGTGGGATTTTTTTAATAACTTGGAAAGTTTCCTTTAATAATCCATTTCAGTCCTCACCATGAGATTTTTTTTTAGGTTTTTTTTGCAAGGCAAATGGGGTTAAGTAGCTTGCCCAAGGCCACACAGCTAGGTAATTATTAAGTGTCTGAGACAGGATTTGAACCCAGGTACTCCTGACTCCAGGGCCGATGCTTTATCCACTGTGCCACCTAGCTGCCCCTCACCATGGGATTTTGATTCAGGTCTATTCTAAATCTCTTCTGCGATAAATTTTAGGACTTCTGATTTCCCCCTAGTTCTAATCCAGTTTGTATGCCAATGCCATCACATTATTACCTCTGTCAAAGTGGGTCCTCCCTCCACTGAAACAGATAACAATGTAACAGAATCTTCTCATCCTGTGCAGTTCTTACCCATGACTTTCTCATAATTTCTCCAAAGAAGATCTATCAAAGTCCTGGAGACCTTTCCTCCCTAAGTCTTTTTTACATTTTGTGGGTTCCAGTGCAGTAGTTGGCATGTCCTACAAAGTGATTGGCCCACTTTCTTTCCAATTGCATATCACCTGATAGGTATCCCCCCCCTTACTCATGATGGTGACAAACAAATCTTTCTAAATCAGTGCTTTTATCAAATAAATTCTTTGTGCAAAATCTATAATGGTTTCTCTTTGCCTATAAGACTAAATCCTAACTTCTTATTCTATCATTAAGGCTCATAATATGGTACTTTACCACCTATCTAAAATCCATTTCCCATTATTCCTCAATAGAAAACCACTGCTCCAATCAGGTTAGTCTCTCAATATCTTCAACTTAAATCACAGCTCCCTTCTAACTACAAGCTAGTGTCTCTCCTGGCTTTCATAATAAATATTTCTAGATATCACAAATTCTAAACATTTAAAAGGATAGCCCAGAATGATACCCACCAAATTCAATTTGACATTTCAATCTTCACCAACTTTTTGCTGGCACCACTGCTTTTCCAAGTTTCAAATGATGAGTCATGGCTTATAACCCCACATTACCCACATACCTCCCATCCAACTTGCTCCCCCAGAATACCTTGCAAGTTTATAATACCACAAAAATAGTAAGCATACATAAATAATTCCATAAAATCTTCAACAGTATAGGAAGCTATTTCATTACAATGTACACATATACTCCTAGAGACCTACTATAAATTATCACAAGTAAATTTGCTTACTGGGATTTTCCAGGTAACCAAAATTTAAAAACTGCCTTAGACTGGTGTATTTTCTGTTTGTGCAAAAGATTTAGTTATCCTCAGCCTTCTCTTCTGTCTAAGTAATCTCAATTCCTTTAATATATATATCTTGGCTTTATATAATACTATTCTTCCTAATTTGCTAATTAATACCAAATCTATTCAGTTGCCTTCTCAGACTTACTAATAGGTATATTAGTAATATACTAATTATATCACAGGTGGTACTCACTGGTCATTATTTTTCCTCCTCTGAAGGAGTCTGAACAAGAGTTCTTGGAAATCACCTTCTTCCCAAATCCTCTACTTTCCAAGGAAGAATATTCAACATAGTATCTATCTCACTGTGAGAAGTGTCATTCACTTTCAGGTTGACTCTCTGAGGACTTGAATCTGCAGTTCTGGATTGGGGAAAGAACCTCTAAAAAGAGGCTTAACCCCCAAATTGGAGAACACTGATGATTCTAAGGCCCTAAGCATTCCATATTATTGAAGAAAACAGAAGCAATTTGGTTCAAATTATCCAGGTCAGTGCCACAAAATTATTCCATAAAACTGTAAAATATAGTATTCATTCACTACTTCCTTCACATAAGGGATTCTAAGATAAGTGAACAATTTAGTAGGAGAGATGAAATACCCAAAAGAAGTAATAATAGTGTAAAGTAACAGTGGCTGTTTAGGGCCTCCCTAGGATGTGAGAGTATTAGGAGACTTCATAGTCAGTCTGTGCCATTAGGTGCTCGGTGAACACTCTTGGCAATAGCAAAGTATCATCCCATCATCACCCTCTGCACCCATCTGAAATATATCAACAGGTGAACATGCAAGGAGAATCAGCAGCCACAAAGGACTAATTACTATAGTACCTATACAAGCATTTTTAATGAGTATATATTTTAATAAATGATGTCACTTTTAAAAACTAGTTATAGCACAACACAAATATTAAGTTCTTTGCCAGTGGATATTGTTTCTTTCATCATATCTATATTCTTAATATTTAACACAGAGCACTTTTTTTACTTTTATTCCCCTCCCCAAAGACAGTGGCTCTGTTACACTAAGTTTTGAAGCAACAATTTGCTGTAATACTTAGACATACTTAGACATGCTTTAAGATGTTTCATATATTTTATACAAATAAGCTATAATTTTGCAATTCAATATTAAGTAACAATATTGGAGGTAACAATTCATTACCATAATGTTTCCTTTATATTATGATCAAACCAATGACTGACAGGTTCCAGAATTAGTCCTGGATAGCTGTGTCTGTTTCCAAGCCCTGTCACTAGCACAAGTATAGAGGCTTAGCAGAGGCCCTCAGGGATAGTGATTACACTCAAAGCCCAGGAACACTCAATGCTTCAAAATAACTGATTTCACAATTATGATATTCCCTACTCCAATGCAAACTCAGATCATGTAGTCTCACTTCTGAGTGGCAAAAGCATTCACATTCTGATTCCTCAGCTCTGGTCCCTATTCTCCTTAAGCTGTGCTTTATCAGATATAATAATTCAATCTCCTTTGCTTACCCTCTGAACAGCAACCATAATTCAAACTTCTCTTGTTTAAGTGGTCAATAATCCACAGATTCACCCTTGGTGTTTCACAGCAATTATACAAACAAAAAATTAGGAATGCTTCAAAATGTATTAGATATTTGTGTCTACCATAATTTGTACAAATTCTGGTTAAGGTTTCCATAACGTAACTTAGAAATTGATTGAGAAAATATATTCCACATCAGAGCTTTCACTTACTTATGTAACTTCTTTTTAAAAATAATTTTATTTAATGTTATTTATTTTTTACATCACTTAAATTTCCTCCTCTTTCTCTCTTTGCCCTCAAAAAGTCAAATCATACACAATAACAAAGAATGTTTTTAAAAAAGAGAAAAAAATCAAAAATCAATCAATATATATTTTAGAAATCTGAAAAAATATGTAACATTTCACACCTAGGGACCTCAGAACTCCAAAGAGTGATGAGAGAGAGAGAGGGTTTTATATCTCTTCATTGGGGCTATGCTTATACTTTGTAATCTAACATTCATTTTTATTGTTGAGTAATTTTATTAATTGCATTTACACTGTTGTAGTTATGTGTATATTGATTTTCTGGCTCTATTTACTTCATCATCCTGCATCAGTTCATCTATAGCTTTCCATGTTTTTTTGTATCATATTATTTCTTATACCATAGTAACATTTCATTACCCTAATGTGCCATAGTTTGCTTAACCATTGACCTAATTGATAAGCATTTAATTTGTTTCCAGTTTTTTGCTATCATTAAAAGGTGCCAGTGTTTTGGCATCAATAGGGACCTTTTTTTAAAAATCACTGACTTCCATGAGATATAAAATTATAAAGGGAATATATCATTCAAAGAGTTTATATAGATTTTAGTCACTTTATCTGAATCATTCCCAATTGTTTTTCCAAGATTAGCTTTATTAATTCAAAGCTTCAACAACAATGCAATAGTGTGCCCATCTTTACACATTCCTTCCAAGACTGCCTTTTCCTATCTTTTGTCATCTTCTGACTTCTTAACAAAGGCTCAAATTTCTCTTAAATTTGAAATGATATCAGCAACTATTGAGCACACTGATGGACAAAGGCTTACCTAATTTAAAACAAAAGCAATTAGTTACAAAACAAAAGTAATTAAGTAAAGATAGTACTTGACACAAAGCATTTGTGAAGTTTGGAGAAGGGAGAGAAGAAGAAAAGTGTACAGATTTCAAGTTGGGAAGATCTCTTTCCATGTCACCTCCCAACTCTACATGTTATCATGACCTGAAAACCACAGATCTAGAAGAAATCTATTTGTTCACAATACAAAAAGTTACTATTCTCCTACATTAGAAAACTTTAAGACTGGAACAAAAGCAAAAATATCATCTTTGGTCCCTGGTAGAGGATTTTGTATTCTTGGTGGATCTAGTTACCTTCATATCTGAAATTTTATCATAAAATGCATGTCCACCATGTCTTAGAAAACAATCTCAACAGAACTACAAGTACCAGTTCTGAACATAATTGACAGAATCAGCCAGAACTTGTGTTAGTTTTCAAGAAAACACTCATTACTATACCACATTTTGGTAACAAAGAGTGTAATTACTGAGTAAAGTCCAACAGTCCTGGATATGGGTATCTTATGGTGGTCAGTCACATCACAGTAAATTGTTCGGCTACTTCAGAGCTACACAGAATCAAAACAATAAAATTATTCATTGAAAAGGTCTTATTTACTAGCCAATGTGGAATTAAATACAAACACATATAAGATATTGGTCCCTTCTCTGAAAGACTTTATAAATTAACTCAGGGCACTAAACAAAGGCATGAAAGACTAATAGTTTCTGCCCTCAAGGACCCTTTAATTTTGTTGGGAAGACTATACATACACATAAACAGTTAACTAACAAGAGTTAAATAGAATCTTAGATTCAAAATTGGAAGGGGCTGTGGAGATTATCTAATCAAATTAGACTGCTTAAATATTTCCAATGAATTCCTGTCCCAAAAGAGCCATGTTTTTTTCCCCTTTGACAGCTCTAAATACTTAGAAATGCATCCTTATATTGAATTGAATCTTCCTCCCTAGCACTTCTCATTTATCCTCATTCTGTTTTTTGAAGCCACAGAAAATGAGTCAAACTCCTCTTTCATGTGACAGCCCTTCAAATATTTCAAAATAGTTATCAAGACCCCTAATTCTTCTTTTCCAGGCAAAACTTTCTCCAATTATTCTTTATATACCATGGTTTCCATAATCATCATTATCACCCTAGTTGCTCTTCTCAGGGTACATTATAATCTGTCAATACTGGTCCTAAAATGGGGTTCCCACACTGAACAAGAGACTCCACATGTCTTCTAACCAATTCCCTTATCACAGAGATTAAACTGTACAGTACAAACTTATACAAAGTATATCAAAAGGAGAATGTGATTAATTGTTAAGTAGAGCAAACAATAAATATGATAGGAATTCAGATGCCTGTGGACTGAGGGAGTCAGAAAAGACTACATAGTGAAGGTAAGATTTAAACTGTATTAAAGGATGGATAAAATTTCTATGAAATAATTAAAAGGAGATCCCACATCATGGAAATAAGGTGAACAATGTTCAAAGTCAACAATTAAGAAGATAGGCTTTGAGACAGTGAACAGACAATAAAAGCAAAGCAAAAGATTCCTATTGAAGAGTTTTGGGTAATAAAATTAGAAGAGGTAGTTTGGTGCTAGTTTGAACCCAAGAAAGAAAGTTGGCTTCACCCTCTAGGAAATGAGAAGCTATTAAAGGATTAGCAAGGAAAATTTCACCATTAATGCATCATTTTATTCTGGTGATACACAATCAAGACTAGCTGTAAGTAAGGTAGGCAGCTATCTAGGGTATAAAAATATGCTTTTTAATTTTACATTTTAAAGATGCACATTTTAGTGCCAAAAATTACTTTTCATGGCATATTGTTATTTATTTTGTGATTTGTCACATATTTACAGTGAAAACTCAAATCTTCCAGTGAAAACAGTAAGGGGGGGCATTCTTTTAAAATGCAGGGGAGTTTAACTTTTAAATCTTGCCTAAGGTATACAAATACTTTGTTTCTGATTAGATGTACAGAATAAATTGGAGAAAGACTAGAAGAGGTGTTAAAATCCCAATGTAGCTTTTCTTTTTAAAAAAAAAAATCTTTATCCTACAGGACAGCTCTCTGGGACAGAAAAGTAGATAGAGACTCCAGGGGAAATTTGGATTATATTAATTATGTCAATAAAAATTTAATTTTTATGGGAAATATTCTTTTCACCTACCCATACACAACCAGAAGAATGAATCAGGATGGCAGAAGTTATATGGAATGCAAGTCAGCAAGATTTTATGACAGATTTAATTGGGGTGAAATAAAATGAAAAAGGAATCTTGCATCATTCATCTATAGGGGGTACATGGGCAAGAACTGATGCACCAACAATGATGATACTTAATAAATAAATTAGCTATTGCTTGCATCTGACTGCTGCTACTCCAAAGTTATTTGAAGTGAAATTGTGTTAAACAGTATTACCACAGAAGGTTGCTTTTAGAGTATACTTAACATTCATTGCATTATCATAGCAAAGGTTTAAAGCTGAAAGGGAAGCTAGAGATCATATAGTCCAAACTCTTCATTTTATAATGATGAAATACTCAGAGAAGTTTAATGACTTGCCCATGGTCACCATGGGCTCTAAAACCAAATCTTCCTGATTTCAAGAGCAATGAGTTAGCTTCACTGTCTATCCAATGCATTCCTATCAAAATTAAACACATACAGTTTTGAAAGAAATTTTGTTTTATTCTCCATTCTAAAAGCATTTTCCATGATATTAAGTAACACACTAAAGTGACCTTTTTCTTAAAAGATAGCTGCTTTCATTTGTATATAGGTCAATGGTTTAAAATTTACAGATTTGCATATTTGATCTATATTTGTATAGCTATATGCAAATATGATTTGATTGACTATCTAATAATCTTTTGTGATATAGGAAATGTTACAAAGGTAACATTCTGAAGATAAAACAAGAAGCACAAAAACAATGTGACAACAGAAGTGATTGAAGAGTTCTAGACGATAAACTTTCCATATGATAAGTGTTGCTAAACTTTAATTAGGTATCAAAGAAAATTGAAATCTAAGCAAAGTTTTCTCATTAATCTAAGAGAATTTAAGAATGTTTCTTTTTGATAGTCTTGTCATAAAAAAATTATGTTTCTATCACTGGTAACTATACGCATAGATATTTGTGTCATTATAGTAGTATCCTTAAACATAATTACTGCAGGAGAATCAAAATAATTCAAATCATGCAGGACATTTTGTCACTGTTGTCCTTAAAAAAAAATAAAAGGAAACATGGTACACCATGAAATTGTTCTCTATTCAAACCTTGTTTCTTACATGTCAGTAATTCTCCTTTGTATCCAAGAATCCCCAATTATTGGGGGGAGGGGAATACCCTGAAATCAAAGCAATATCCTCAGCAATGAAAGATCAAGATTAAAATGAAAAAAAGGAAAAAATCCTCAGTGTGTTATATAATCTCTAGAAACAGCCAAGGCTCAGTTTTGGGACTGAGTTAATGGGGTTTTAATAATCCTGTGGGAGAGAGCAGAGTAAAGATGAGAAGGGGGATGGGAACTTCCATCTGCCAGCAGAAGGGGAAACAGGACCTTCAAGAGTAGCGAAACAACACTTCAGTGAATATAGAACACATGGAAAAGCTAAATCTAAAATTCTCCCATGGAACACTCCACCAAGAGGTTCCCTAAAGGAATAAAGAATAAAAATTTCATACAATCTGCTCCCTGTTCGGAACACAGAATAAGTCAGGAGGTCTTTACTATCAGTGGTTACCAATGAGTGCAATCAATGAATTTTCCAAATTTTAGTTGTAAGATGAGACCAGATATATAACCTCCTAAGACCAAATACCATATCTTAGATCAATTCAAGCACATTTTACCTCCTAATATCTGTACCCACTACAAAAAAAAAAGGTCACTAATGAAATTACAGCAGCCTGAGTTGTTCTGTACAGACCTTCCTAGACTCTTCCAAGAAAGGACAAAGAGAGTTTCACAACACCTTACCAAATCATACCAGGGAGTAATCTTGACTGAAATCTTACAAAAGTAAGAGGAAATAATAAGAATAGAGATGGGGTATAAACCCAGAAAAACAATGGTGGGAAAGGAGGGAAAATCATGCATTTATGGTTAGGACAGACTTTTGAGGTCATCTAGTACAATTTCCTTGAACTCCCTGAAGAAACTAAATCCATATAGGCAGATAGTTGGATTTGAACCATTTTTTTAAATTTAGACTTTAGGGCTCTTTCCACTGGGTCATACTACTTCTTCACTAATCATAACATCTGTACTATAAACAGATAAAGCTCAAGGTAATAGCTGCTCTAAGTTTTTCTTATGTCTTGAGGAAAAGTAGTGGAGAAAGAGGAGAAAGAACAAGAACGGAGGCAAAAATGAGGGAAAATGAGCCTTATCAATTTTCTAATCACTTCACCACTCAGCCACCCACCGAGGCAGAACCACCAACCACATAGAACAAATGTTACCATATAGCTAGCCAACAATAATATACCATAGGAAAGCTTGGAACAAACAGGAAACTTGACAATAACGAATTGTCCTGCACAATTGTTTTAAAAGAAAGAGGAAGGGGGAAAATAATGTTTTTACTCTCCAGAAGGGAAGCTACAAAAATGAAAAAATATCCCTCCACTAAAATTACTGTAGCCTTTTGTTTTCAGCGTCTGTGTGATTGTATTTGTGTTTGTGTGTGTGTGTCACACCTGAGTCTGAATCCCACTTCTGAAATATACTAGTTATGTGACTGTGGACAATTACTAGTTTTGTGACCGTGGTTCAGTTATTTCACTTCTGAGCCTGTTTCCTCAGAAGCAATACAGGGATAAGAAGACGTATCATGCCTACCTCACCCGATTGCTGTGAGGGTTAAATTAAAGAAATTATGTAATACGCTTTACAAACTTTAAAGTAAAGTATAGACTTCAGTTAGTATAATAACTACCATAACTCGATTCTCTAAAGAATTGAAACCCTACTCCTCAAGGTGTTCAGATAGGTAAGACCTTGTAATAATAATACCAGAGTTGCTGCAGGTGTTTATAGGAGGGAGTGGAATCTGACAACGTTCGGCTCCCTCGGGGGAGTTCCGATGGGAGGATGGGGAGAGGATCTTCCAATAATCCAGCTTCCCCCGGAGCTCAGGAAGATAGATGTTCTCTTATCCCAGAACTCCAGAGATCCGGGTGGAGGTCTCTAACAACAGCCCCCTCCCCGGGAGCTCCTGTGGGAGGGAAGTCGCGGTAGCCCAGCACCCCAAAAGTCTGGGAGGAGGTCTCTAACAATAGCCCCGCTCCCCAGGAGCTCAGGTGGGAGGGATGCCGCCGCCCTCCAGCACCCCTAGGTCCGCGGAGTCTGGAGAGGGGCAGGGAGGGTAAGGAGGGGCGCCGACCTCACTCACCCCGCACACAGAGCAGAGACATGGTCCGGCAGGGGCGCGGGCGGACTCCCCGCTTCTCCGCCTCAGCAGGTGCAGCCGCCGCTCGGGCTACCACTCGCGTCCCCGGCTCCTGCTCCGGCTCCAGCCGCTCCTCATGGCTCCCGCCCCGCGCGGGCGGCGCCGGAGCTCCCCGAGATCCGCCCCCCGCCTCAAGAGCGGAGTGGGCTCCGGGCGGCCTCGACCACCAGCAGGAGGCTCAGGGGCGGGGGCGGGGGCAGCCGCCACGGCGCCATCTCGAAGGGAGGCGGGAGCAGCCGGAGCTCTCTCACCTCGACCCCACCCCCCCGAGCCCCCCTCCTCCTGGCCCGGCTCCGGAGTCCCGGCCCCGCCACCACGCCCCGTCCCGCCCTGTCCCTAACCAATCAGTACCCGAGGGATGGCCTGACCCCGCCCCACAGGCGGCCGAACTGACCCCGACAGGGGCGGCTTGGGTTCGTGCTGTCCGTCTAGGTGCGGCTTGGGCAAAGAACGCGCCTGTATTACAAGCACGCAGGCACCATGCAGCGCATATGCCCTCTCCTCCCTGCCAGGCTTCTCCAGGAGAGGGGCGCAGCTCAAACGCACAGCTGGGTGCAGTCTCTCCCCTCACCTGGAGAAGGAGCGCCCAAGGCCTTTACCCCTCCCACTTCGGGGACCGGGCTTCCAAGGCTACCTCCCACCTTGGGGCCGGGTTTCTGGGCTCGACCAGTAGAAAGAATCTAATCTCCGCTTGTCGCCCTTCTGTTCCGGCGGGGTTTGATGGCTCTACAGGTGTATTTCCGTAAAGTGCCTAGCTTCCACTGCCCTAAGAAGTAACGGAAGATACGACGGCCCATCCCCCTCAGAACAAGCTTCAGAATAACCTACGCAGGGAGTTGTGCAGTCGTTTCTGTTGGATTCGACTCTTTGTGATCCCATTTGAGGTTTTCTCGGCAGAGATACTGAAATTGTCATTTTCTTCTCCAGTTCAGGAAATTAAGGCTAACAGGTTAAGCGACTTGCCCGGGGTCACATAGCTAGTAAATGTCTGAGATGGAATTTGAATTCAATTCTTCCTGACTCCAAACCCGGTGCTCTATCCACTGAGGAGAGTTAGCATTACTTTAGTCCAAAAAATTATCAGTGAAACAAAAAAAGTATATAAAAATGATTGGAGAAGCAATATAATACAATGGAAAATGCAGAGTCTGGGATGATGCTTCACCTTGGGGAAGCTGGACTAGATCCCTTCCAGTTCTAATACTGTAAACTCTCCTCAGCTCCTTTCTCTATGCTTGTCAGGGCTGAAGGAATAGAAGATGCTTTCTCAGAAATATTTATTTTAACTGAGAGAGCTCAAAGAGCCCCTAGAAATATTCTCCTTTGAAAAAAGGAAATTTGGCTTCTGCTGATTTCATGCTGAGAAGACATAGCCAAGAATGTCCCAATCTCTATACTTCTAGATCCCTATCTGGGAAATGGTCCCTCCTTTTTCCCTATTGGAAGACTATAGAATGTGTAGCCTTAGGTGAATCATTTACTCTTCATGAACTTCTGCAGCATTTGGGAACTCTTTGTGATATCTCTCATGTTCTAACTTGTATTGCATTTATTTGTATCTTATTCCCTCTTTTCTTCAACAAGTTCTTATTAAATACTATTAGATAGTATAGTGATGTGCCAAGCACTTCACTAGCCTAACTAAACAGAAACCAAATTGCCCTTCTTCAAGGAGTTTGACTTTTCCTGGAAAAAAACATGTAAATAATGAAGTAATTCCTGAAGGGAGGAGAGGTGGAGGAGAGAACCAACACTTCTGGGAATCAGGAAAGACCTCTAATTGAGGTAATTGAATTGAACCTTAAAAGGAACTCAGAGTTCCAAGAAGCAGAGGTAATGAGAGAGATCCTTACATGAATAGAGAGACAGTCATTCAAAGGCAGGGAGATGGGAAATGGAATGTCCCACTTGAGGAACAGCAAGTAGACCTATATCACTCCAGCTAGAGTATATCTACTCTAAGATCCAAAAGAAAGGGATAGATTTAAAAAAAAAATTTACCACCCAGCCACCCCTACTATTATTACTATTTTATTTTATTTTGGGTCTTTTTTTTTCTTCTTTTTGGTTTTTGTAGGGCAGTGGGGATCGGGTGGCATGCATGTCACATGGCTGGGTGATTATTGGGTTTATGAGGCTGGATATGGACTCGGGTGCTCGTGGTTCCAGGGCTGATGCTTCGTCCATTGCACCACCTGGCCATACCTACAATTATTACTATCATTTTTCTTATTTTAATTTTTTTTCTCCCCCCCCTTTACTTTTTTGCCCAAGCAAGTCTATCTATATTCAATGGGGGGGAGGGGTATTTTGTTTACTTGTAAACAAGTATATTTTATTAATGTAAAGAAAAACATTTGTACAAAATGAGAATAAAAAATAAATTAAAAAAAAACTTTAAATGTCCATTAAGAGACTTTATATTCAGTCCTAAAGACATAGAGCCACTTGAGTTTATACTCAGCAGAATAACAACCTAATTTAGGAAATCACTGTGTCAACTGTAAGGAAAAGGAATTAGAGTAGGGAGAGCTGAGACAAAAAGACCACTTTGAAGGCCAATGCAACACTCTAGGTGATATGGCCTTACTCTCGGGCAGCTTTTTACATGTAAGGAGAGAAAGTATACAAAGGGATTTATATATCTATATCAGGATAGTTAATGATGTATGCTACTTACATCCTACAAGAATAAGGTCTAAGGTGCAAAATGAGACATACATTTTTGGACATAGCAAATGTGTAAATTAATTTTTCTTGATTATGCTTCTTATATAATGTTTATACTATCGATATGATACACACACACACATATACATATATATATATATATATATATATATATATGTGCCTGAGTTGTATAGAAGAGGTCTGCATGTAGAGACCCACCCATAGTGAGAGCTGTCTCAGAAGGAATACAGAATAGATATCTCTAAACTCTTCTCTCCCTACCCTTCTCCAAGGGAGACTTATTTCTGCTAGGAGGGAAAGCAGGAAATTGGGGTCAGAGGTCATTTTGCTCTCCTTAAAGAGAGAGGGTACCAGACTAAAATTATAACTATCTGCTTCCTTAAGTATTATTAGTCTAGGGTATATGTTCAGGTTCAATATACCTTCTTATTATTCTGTCTCATTATTAATGGGGGGAAGGAGGACCTCAAGCTCCAAGCTTAATATCTTGTCCCACCATCAAATAACAGTTTCAAAATGAGCACACAATGAATAGCAAAGAAAACCCATTTAATAAAACTGGTAGCAAAACAGAAATCAAAGAAGAAATACATAGGAGAATATATACCAGACAATAGACAGAAGGAACTCTCCTACAGGGAGTAAGATAACTCAGCTCAATCAAAAGAGAATTATGGATCCCACCCAAAGGGGGAAACTCCTTAAGTCTCTACTATAGATGAGAATAGGAATATGATGGGGGACTTCTAGCTCCTCTCATGTTTTCCCAAAGTAGTTTTCTTCAGCAACCTTAAATGGGGTTGACCTCTTTCCAAATTCTCTCTCTAACCTGGAAGCCAGAAGCACCTTAAGTAACTCAAAATTCAAAAAAAACCTGAATCCTGAGAAGTCTTGAAGAAAACAACTCTGACCTGTCCCTCACACAAGACAGGACATTCATCTCCACCAATAAGGAGAGAGTCCTATGCTAATGAGCTTTGGACAGAGGTTACAGTTGCATAAATGTGGCTCAGTTATAAGCTGAAGTCTGAAGTACCTCTGAGGTAAGGAAGAGAGCCAGCATTATAACTAAGGAGAGATGCTGTCGTTGGTGTTGTTGTTGTTGTTGTTGTTGTTGTTGTTGTTGTTGTTGTTGTTGTTGTTGTTGTTCAGCATTCATTCTTGAAGGGGACCAATGATATCAGGAGGGTGATGTTGAGATATACAGGTGAGTTGGATTTAAGTGAGGTAGGATTATTCACAGTCATCAACCTCACTCTCTCCTCCAGAGTCATCAGAATTCAATGGCAACATAAGTCTAATGACTGGCAATGGCTTCCAGAGCACCACCAATTGAGATCTCTGTTCTCCAGTCTCTGAGAAGGTTATTGAATTAGAATTATATCTATCTGCCCTCCTAAATATTGCTTTTCTAGGGCTAGAATAGATTCAAAACAAAAATGTCTAGCTTCTCTGGCCACTCCTCTCTCTTAAAGGAAGGAGGTACCCCTTTGTTTAAATTCATGTTTGATTCCTCCCCTCCAAATGCTATTTAACCATCTCAAATAGTGAATGGCAAGTAAACCTATATAGTTAAGCAATACCAAATAGAAGTCAGAGAGAAATGTTATTTAGAATATAGACACATAGGGGAAATAAGTCTTTTTTCTTTTTGGTTTTTGCAAGGCAACGGGATTAAGTGACTTGCCCAAGGTCATATAGCTAGGCAATTATTAAGTGATTGAGGTCCAATTTCAACTCAGGTACTCCTGACTCCAGGGCCAGTGCTCTATCTACTGTACCACCTAGCCACCCCTAAGTCCTCCTTCTGGGAACAAGATATCTCAGTTCAAACTAAGAAAGAGGTGTCTCAATCTCATACAAGGGATAAATCCCCAAAGTCTCTAGGAAGATAAACTGGAAGGAGTCAACTTTCTCTAAATATATGCTACTTCCAAAACATATATCTCTTTCTTCACTTGCCTGGACTGGGTCCCTAAAAGTGTCTGATATAACAAATATTTCGAAGAAGAAAATCTCCTCTCTAAAGCTCTCATACCAACTCCTCTCACAGATTGAAGCAATGTTGTGTCAACATTCTCTCTACCTATTAAAAGAGTTCCAGTCTTGGCTAGAAACCAAGGTTACAGTTACAAGGATCATGGATTTTGGTTTGTTTTGTGTTAGTAACAAGGAATTTTTTTAATTGGGAAGACTTCAGAATAGAACTCTAAACAAAACAGAAAAAAAGAAACAAAAAAGATCATGGAAGCATTTCTTAATACAGAGTAGAACCAAAAGAAGTTCAGAAAGAAATAAAATAAATAGGACAAGTTTGGAAGTCACAGTGAATTTATTATTTTTTTTAAATCAATCCCTATGCTGAGTGAGATGAACAGAACCAAGAGATGAGCAGAACACCCTAACAGAAACATGGGAGTGATGATCAACTTTAATGGACGTGCTCATATCAACAGGGCAACAATCAGGCACAGTTTTGGGGTATCTGTGACGGAGAATACCATCTGTATCCGAGAAAGAATTGTGGAGTTTGAACAAAGACCAAAGACCTTTAATTTTTAAAAAAATGTTATCTTATTATGTAATTCTGCTATATCTCATACTTTACATTTCTTCCTTTAAGATATGATTTCTCTCTCATCACATTCAATTTAGATCAGTGCATACCATGGAAACAATGTAAAGACTAACAAACTGCCTTCTGTGGGGGGTGGGGGGAGGGAAGCAAGATAAGGGGAAAAATTATAAAATTCAAAATAAATAAAATCCTTCAAAAAAATCAATCCCGGGGAAGCTAGGTGGCACCAGCCCTGGAGTCAGGAGTTCTTGAGTTCAAATCTGACCTCAGACTCTTAATAATTACCTAGCTGTGTGGCTTTGGGCAAGCCACTTAACCCCATTGCCTTGCAAAAACCTAAAAAAAAAAAATCAATCCCTTTGCAATAGTGATTGTGCTATTTTTGAATGGCAATATTCTCTTTTTTCAATATTTATTAAATTCAAAACAAAAATGAAAAAAAATTCAAAGGCATGCAGTTCTTTATTGCTGAGGGTTAAAAAAAATGGAGCTGTTTAATTTGGAAAAGAGAAATCTTTGTCCCAAAATTATAATTGTTTTCATTTATTTATTTTTCAATTGTGGGGGGTTGCAAGGAAATGGAGTTAAATGAAGTGCCCAAAGTCATGTGGGATTTGAACTCAGGTCCTCTTGATTCTAGGACTAGAGCTCTATCCACTGCATCCACCCCTAGATGCCCCTAGGCAACGAAAGGACTAACTAGAAGGAAGAGGAGGGGCAGCTAATGGATAGAGCATGGGCCCTAGAATCAGCCGGAACTGAGTTCAAATCCGACCTCAGACACTTAATAATTACCTAGCTGTGTGACCTTGGGCAAGTCACTTACTTAACTCCACTGCCTTGCAAAAAAAATAGGCAGTTTCCCCCTATCACTGTAAGTGTTTAAGGAGAAGTTGAATAACCATCTAGCAGAGATGCTGTAGAAATAATTTATGCATGGGGAGCAGTTGAATCATATAACCTCTTAGATCTCTTTCAACTTTAAGATTCTAGAACCCTGAGGAGACAAGGTAAACCTGGACAAATGGAATGTATATATGAATTAGAAGAGACAGTTTCCAAAAATTCTTTCCAATTCTAAAATTCTGATTCTGAGAATGTAGAACTGCTGCATAAACCTCACTTGAGACAATAGTTTCAACCTCTCTATCTCAAGAGAATGATTCCCTGTCAGAGATGTTTGGATGTGAATCATGATTTCAGTACAAGTTGGTCCAAATTATTTCTGAAATCTATTCCAAGAGGGAAACCATGATTCTATCATACTTTTCTTGTAAGTGCTGCTGACATTAAAAGAATGAGGGTTATCTTGAAAGACCAGGTAAAGAAAGAGCTATACATATATATTAGATTTAAAATATATTTGTGCAAAAACTAGAAACAAATTGGGTTTCTATTGATTCTGGAATGACTGATTAAATAATTGTATATGAATATAATGCAATATAACATAAAAAATCACTAATGAGTAATTCAGAGAAACATGTAAAGTGTTATAGGAACTGATGCAGAATGAATTTAACAAACACCAAAAAACCCCACATTTTTGTACAAAAAAAGTAGAACACAAAAAGAGAATATGTGAAATTGTAAAAACCAATAGAATAATATATACACAATGCCTAGAAAAGTGAAACCCAATGCTTATAACCTGTTACTGGAATAAGAAATGAGAAAGCACCTTCTCTTCAAAGTAGAGAAGTGGGAAACTGCTGGTGTTGAAAATCCCATACACTATTCAGATTCAGCCATTGTGTCAGTTGGTTTTGCTTAATTGAAAAGACTCAGTAGAGTGGAGGAGGAGGGGAGAGAAGCAGGAAATGACTGTAATGTTAAACTAAAAGGTGTCAATAAGATTTTTAAAAATACTCTATTGTTGTTCTCTCTTCTCCTTAGATATAACTCAGTTGTTTTGGGGCTGGCCCTTCTATGATATGCTCAAATGGGGATGAACATTTCAGGAACTATTCTCTCAGGGGGTGTTGTTTAAAAGAATGTCATCTTTTCATACATTGCTTCTAAACTTAATTAAGACTGCCTCCTACTTGTTGCTGACAATTCCAAAAGTGTAGAATCAAGATAAAGTCTATTTCCTCAGTCAGTATGTCTTCAAAAGCAGGAAGCCTGTGAGGCAGTAGATATGTTTACAAAGGTTTACTCTATCCCTTCCTTCCTAAAGGAAAAACTAGAGCAAACAAATGGGAAATAAATTAGCCTTGTTATACTCAGACCTATATCTGCAGAAGCCTTACCCCACAAAAGGGTGTGATATAATTTCTTTAGATTCTTCTAGATTATATTTAGATATAAATTTTTTAGATTAATTTAGAGATGAGCCCAAGACAAGAGGTCTGGTGGTACCTCAGAATGAAAGAGATCCCTAGGTCAAAAGTTCCTTCTTGGGGCGGCTAGGTGGCGTAGTGGATAAAGCACCAGCCCTGGAGTCAGGAGTACCTGGGTTCAAATCAGATCTCAGATACTTAATAATTATCTAGCTGTGTGGCCTTGGGCAAGCCACTTAACCCCATTGCCTTTCAAAAAAAAAAAAAAACTAAAGAAAACTGCCTGGTACTGGTTAAAAAATAGAATAATTGATCTACAGACAGAGTAAGTAGACCTACAAAGATATCAGCCTCTGGGATTACTATTTGACAAAATTGTTGGGAAAATTGGAAAATAGTAAGGCAAAAATTAGACAAAGATCCACATCTCATACCTTATACCAAGATAAGTTCAAAATGGTTATAGGGTTTAGACATAAAGAGCAATACCATAGATAAATTATTAGGCCAAAAAATTATCTATCTGATCTATGGAAAAGGGATAAATTTATGACCAAATAAAAATTAGAACAGATTATAAATTGCAAGGTGAATGATTTTGTTTTGCACTAATAAAATCAATGTTGCCAAAAATTAAAAGGAAAGCAAAAAGCTGGGATACAATCTTTACAACCAAGAGTTCTGATAAAGGTCTCATTTCTAAAATATATAGAGAGAATTGCATCAAATTTATAAGATCACAATTCATTTCCTCAATTGATAAATGGTCAAAGGATATGAACAGTTTTCAAATGAAGAAATTAAAACTATATATAATCATATGAAAAAATGCTCCAAATCACTATTGATTAGAGAAATACAAATTAAAACAGCAATGAGGTATTATCTCACAACTTAATAGTGATTAGCCAAGATGAGAAAAAGGGAAGATGATTAATGTTGCAGAGGTTTTGGGAGAATTGAGACACTGATACATTGCTGGTAGAGTTGTGAACAGATTCAGCCTTTCTGAAAACCAATATGGAACTATGCCCAAACTGTTCATAACCTTTGATTCAGCAATTCCGATTCTAGATCTATATCTAGAAGAAATTATAAAAAATGGGAAAAGTCCTACTTGTTCCAAAATATTCATAGAAGCTCTTTTTGTAGTGGCAAAGAATTAGAAACTGAGGTATTGCCCATCAACTGGGGAATGGCTAAACAAATTATGGTACATGAATGCTATGGAATACTATTGTTCTATAAGAAGCCATAAACGGGTGCACCCTAGAGAAGTATGGAATGACTTAACGGGATCTGATATTGAGTGAGGGGAGTAGAACCAAGAGAACAATGTATACATCAAAAACAACATTATGGGATGAACATCCTTGATGGAGGCAGCTCCTCTAGGCAGTCCAGAGAGCTAGGACAACTGTATTTGATTGGTTATGGACTATATTATCCCCAACCAGAGGAAGAAAAACAAAACAAAACAAAACACATAAAAAAAACAAACAACCCTTCCAAATCTGATGAACATTTTATAAAATTATCTCTTAGGTATCTCTTTCCCTTAATCCTAATCCTCATGCCAAAAATTACTAATTAGTAAACATGTTTAACAAAATATGTATGTAATGGGCGGCTAGGTGGATAAAGCACCAGCCTTGGAGTCAGGAGTACCTGGGGTCAAATCCGGTCTCAGACACTTAATAATTACCTAGCTGTGTGGCCTTGGGCAAGCCACTTAACCCCATTTAACTTGCAAAAACCTAAAAAAAAAAGTATGTAAAATGCTAACCTGACTGTTCCCTGCTGAGGGGAGGGGGTGGGAAGGGAGGGTGGAGGGACATTTCATAACTTGGAAATATACGTGTACATATGGATGAAAATGAATAAATTAAAAAAAAAAAAAAAAGGAAAGTTCCTGCCCACTACCTTATCTCTGCACCCAAATGCATAGTATCTTGTATTTCCTGTCTTTTTTGTATGTTAGTTCTTTCTTAATCTTGGGTGAATGGATATCAGAGACATAATGAATCAAGTCATGACCTGGTACACTTCAAAGGTAAGGAAAAACCATCAGAGGTAAAACAATTAGACTCCATAGTGGAGTTCCCCAGTAGCCATAGTAATCTAGCCAACTACAAGGTATGATGTGCTTAACCCAGGCCAAACTGAATTGACTTAGCAGTCAAGATATCATATTCTTCAAATGAAGAACTAACTCTTCCATCAGCTTTGCCACACCTAGAAATGAATTTTGGGAAAATGTTTAATCCATCATCCATTGGACAACCTAGGTTAGAATGCCAGGCCTGGAGTTAGGAAGACCTGAATTCAAATCCAACCTCAGACACTATGACCCTGAACAAATCACTTTACCTCTAAATTTCTTCATCTGAAAAATAGGGATGATGATAGCACCTGTTTTTCAGGGTTGATGTACAGATTAACTGAGATAATAAGTGTAAAACATTTTGTACTCTATAATTATTAGCTATTATTATTATTATCTCCTATCCCTTTAGAGTAGGGGTGGGAAATTCTTTTTTCTACACATGGACCATTTGGATATTTATGACATCACTTGAGGGCTATATTTGACTAAATATTTAATTAATTCACCCCTAAAGAGCATCTAGATTTATTGAATTTTGAGTCCCATCTGCCTTTACCTTGTCAAAGCAAGACCAATACTGCCTGAGTCTAGAGGTTCCCTCCTCTTGACTTTAGAATATGTTTCCTAGGAACCTGTCTGTGACTCTTCTCTTAGATATAGTCTCTTGAATATCTCCTTAACTTCCATGGATTCAAGTTTCTCTGTGCAGATGATGTCTAGATTTCAATATAATCCTTCTATTCAACTGTTCCACTTCCATATCTCTGCCTGCCTGCCAGTCTTCTCCACCTGGAAGTTCTATAGACCTGTCAACCTCAACACTTCTAACACAAAACTAATTATAACCCCAGCTCCCTCAAGCCTACCACTCCTCCAAACTTCCTATTTCTGTCTATTTTCTCAGTAAGGTAGGAGGTGAAGTTCTGCTAAGAGAGAGGAGGAGATAGTTTGAAATAACTTCTCAGGAGAATGTGATAGTTAATCATTGAAAAATAAAAGAATTTAGCTGTGTGGCCTTGGGCAAGCCACTTAACCCCGCCTGCCTTGCAAAAAAAAAAAAACCCTAAAAAAATAAATAAAACAATTGATGCCCAACATGAAAGACTCAGTGAATATTTGTTAGTATGCGTTTCTTTTTCTTTTTTTTTCTTTTTGATGTTATAAATTTCAAATGACTACATTTGTATAACTAGGTAGAACAGTGGATTGAATGCCAGACCTGGAGTCAGGAAGATTCATCTTTCTGATTTTAAATGTGACTTCAGATAGTACTAGTTGTGTAACCCTGGGCAAGTCACTTAAACCTGTTTGCCTCAGTTCCTCATTTAAAAATAAGCTCAAGAAGGAAATGGCAAACCTCTACAGTATCTTTGCCAAGAAAACCCCAAATGGGATCACAAAGAGTCAAACAAAACTGAAAATGACTGAACAGCAACATTTGTGTTCAGCAGCAGGTGAGGAAAAGCAAAGAAAGTAGGCCATGTGGGTACTACAAGTTTGGAGTAAAGGGGGGCAAGAGATTCAAACAAAGATAGCTGATAAAATATGGTTGAGCTAGTTAACCATATGGTCAAGATGAGACAGAGAAGGGATGTGTCTGACAGAAAGGATGTGTGCTTGACCCCAATCTAAATGGATTTTTCCAAAGTAAATGCTCCTTCTGAACTTTGTGAAGTTCTTCAAATGTTCTGCAGTTCTTTCTGTTTTTGTCACTCTAAGCCTTTAATGAGAGATAGAGCTCTGGCAAAAGAAAAAAAAAATACAAAGATAGTTCTTACTTTCTTCCTTCCCTAAGAATACACACTTCTACTACTATTACCCCACCACCACTTGCCTTATTTCCAATAAATACACTCAGACCAGCAAAGGCCTATAGTTAATACTTCATATAAATACAAAGCAAATATTTAAAACAAAAGTAAACAGACATTCCTTGTGCCCAGAAGGAAAGACTTTAACCTTTCACAAAGGATTCCCAAGAGAAAGAAAATACAGGATTACAACCTTGAAATCTGTAGTACAGAGTGGGGGGATTTTTATCAATATAGCTTCCATTCTAAAATTCCTTTTACTCAATCTGCCCAAGCAGCCTCATGCCCAGTCTTGACCTCTTTCTCTGTGATGGTTGTCTCAGCCTATGCTTCTACTCTCTCAGCTACCTATCTCATAAATTATTTCTTTTTGATTTTTTTTCTTCTGGACTCACTGAACCAACTTTTAAACACTTGGAGTTATAGACTATCATTCTTGATCTTGTGAGTAGTATTTTCTTTCTGTTTTCCTTAATAAAATTTAGGGTTAAAATAAAATGACAGGAAAAGGAGTTATAGACTATCATTCTTGATCTTGTGAGTAGTATTTTCTTTCTGTTTTCCTTAATAAAATTTAGGGTTAAAATAAAATGACAGGAAAAAAATACATTAGACATGAGGTTTATTCTTTAGAATTTATCATGAAATCTATAGGTGGAGGCCATCTATCCAAGGTGGCTACACCAAACAGAAAGAGGGGGAATATTTATTCATAAACAAAGGATAAGGGAAATCATTAACCTTCTTGGAGACCTGTCTGTTATGCTGCACAATATTAAATTGCACAATTCCTTATACAATGCTAACTGGTCTAAATGAGAATGAATTGTTATCTTTTCCTGGACTTAAAGTATAATGAAGGCAGGACAATTTTTTTGGCTTCCTAATCACATCTTCTTGATTTCATAATTAACATATGAAGAGGTAATATTCAATTTCCTTGAACAGAAAAAAATCAGACTTTTTTTTAACCAGGAATATAGTTTTGAAACACTTATTACATTTTCTCGGGACTAATTTACACCTCATATAGAGATCACCAAGCTTTGTTGTACTTTTACAGTTAGCTTAACTAGCGCTTTTTCTGTGATTAGCTAGATGGAAGAACTGCTTACAAAATAAAAAAAAAAAGAATGGAGGAACTAGAAATAATTGTGAGGAGAAAGAATAGGTTTGGGAGGAGATAAGATGAGATATTAAAGAATTAGAGGTCCTGGTTAAAAAAGAAACTTGAGAGGCAGTTAGGTGGTATAATAGATAGAGCACCAGCCCTGGAGTCAGGAGTACCTGAGTTCAAACCCAGCCTCAGACACTTAATAATTGCCTAGCTGTGTGACCTTGGGCAATTCACTTAACCCCATTGGCTTAAAGAAATTTTTTTTTAAAAATATCTAAAAAAGAAACTTGAGTTCAAGTTCATAGAAGTATTATAATTATGAGATATTTAGATCTGCTAGGACCACCCATCTATCTGGGTGAAATAGGATGAAAATGGAAATCATGGGAGTTTGGAGAGTTGAACTGATAGGTGAAGGAATATAGGATGGCATCAATAGTAGATAAAAACTCCTATAGAAAGACTCAAGGCAATAATGAATATCATAGGTACAAGACAAGCTTTTTTTAATCCCACATTTTAAAAAAAAATATGGAAATACCTTAACAAAGAACTCAACCCTACCATGCCAAAATTCCACTCCATCCCCTTGTCAACCTGGGAACCCATACAGACATCCACATTTACACCCCCCCCAAGGACCTGAATTTTCCTTAATGGGAAAAACACTTGAACTCATTAAATACACAATCCCCCTGAGATTCTGGTGAGTCCCATTTTCCCATATAGGTGGGTGTCCAGTTTAATGATACTATCTTGAGCTTAAACTCCTTTGATTAGGAAATGAACTCCTCCGATTTGAGTTTCTCTATCCAAAAAACTCATTGTAGTAGCTAAGTAGTAGCAGCTGGCAAAGTCTGAATTTTTTGATTATCCTTGTCAAGGCTAAAATCCTTTCCTTGAGCTTCAAGGGTCATATTCTTGTTCTTCTCCCAGAGAGGCTGATAATTGCCCAGGAACAAATCCTCTCCTTAAAGATTGGATTTCAGAACTTTGGAATGTGATTTGGAATACAGAAAAAAACTCAAAGCTAATGCTACATATTATGGCTAGATTCTAAAATTTTCTAAGAATTCAGCAATGTATAGGAAATTACCCCCCCCCTTCTGTTGAAGGCCAGTGTCACTGGATTGAAAAATGTCAGGGATAAGGGAAGACTGAAAAATTAGGAAGAGGCTAAATTTGAAGGGCTTTGAATGCCAGAGCATTTTGTATTTGTTCCTGGAGTTGGAACCAATCGGAATTAATGGAATGTTGGTGAGAGAGGTGGGGAAGATGGCTTAATCCAACCTGCAGTTTAGTAAAATCAGTTCAGCTGAATGAAGGCTAGCTTGTAATGGGGAGATACTTGAGGCAGGCAGACCCAGCAAAAGGAGAGCTATCAGGTTTGGCATGGTGGGAGTATAGCAGAAAACCTCTGCAAAACCACTTGGTTTGTTGTTTAAGTATTCTACATCTTCTGGCCAATTCCCTTTTTCCTTGAATAAATGATAAAGTGATTCTCTGTCTTTCTATAGTCTTAAGACAGTATGTTGGCTGAAGTGGCCAATTTTCACTACAGTAGTGACACAAATGAGAAGAGGGATGGGAACACAGGGAAAAGAACAAATATTTCTTAAGCACCTACTATTTGCTAGGTACCATGCTAAGCACTTTACATATATCAGCTTATTTGATTCTCACAACTATCCTGGAAGATTGGGGCTATTTTTAGCCCCATTTTACAGTGGAGGAAATTGAGGCAAAAGTTAAATGACTTAAGCATGCTTACATCCCTGAGGTTCCACTTAAGCTTAGGTGTTCTAAACTCTAACTAGCATTCTCTATCCACTCTTAACCTATTTTCTTTTATTTTGATGTTTGCTTTTGTTTATATTTGATTTTAGAAATGGCTGGTGAATACTTAGTCCAGAGTGATTAAAATGCTTTTTAGATAAGAGATCTTAATAAATGGCACACCTCTCTCCAGGGGAGGGGGTCCCAAAATCCAGAATAACTAGGTTTTATATGTACTCTGAAAGGCTTTGTTCCTGCCCCTTAGTGCCAATCATCGGCTAAGGTCATAATCTAATGGATATAATTTGCCTCCATACTGTTTCCCCACCCTGCTGCTTCCTTGAGCATGTGCAAAGGAGGCCACACACAGACCCTAGTTAACTCAGAATTAGGTAAAGCAGACCTGACCTAAACTCAGGATTTGATAAGATCAAGGATAAATCTTTTGTCTTAACTCACATACCTGCCCATAGGCAACAATACAGGCAGACCCCAATCTTTGTAATGTAAACTAACAATCTAACAACTCTCCCTTCAAATTCTTGTGGAACTCAAACACCTCCATATTTCTCACAATTGGCAATATTTTTATTCTTTATAAAAATAGTAAATGTTGGTTAGGCTTCCAAATTACATCTTCATTCAATCTATAATTTAATTCAATTCAGCTAACATTTATTAAATACCTACTATATGAAATCAGTGTGTTAGAATGGACAGAGTGTTAGACCTAGAGTTCAAAAAAAATGTGAGTTCAAATTCTGCCTCTGTCAATTATTAGCTATATAACCATGGATAGATCTCTAAACTTCTCTGAGCTTTAGGTAACACACACACACTCTAATTAGGGATGGATCACAAATCTGGGAAATCCTAGAGCCTTGATTTATTTGAAGATACTATGTAAGCATAATGAAATATTTATGAACTATTAAAAATATGTAAGACTGAGAAAAGTACAAAGATGTCAGTTTGGCAGCCCTGTGGAAGATTGAAGAGAGAAGAGATTGGAGGTAGGTAGAGTAATTAGGATGCTCTTATAATAGTCCAAGCTAGAAGTGAAGAGGGGCACCTAGGTGGGTCAGTGTATTGAGTGCCAGGCCTGGAGTCAGGAATCCTCTTCTTCTGGAGTTCAAATCTGACTTCAAATACTAACTGGGCAAGTCATGCAACCCTGTTTGCTTCAGTTTCTTCATATGTAAAATGATCTGAAGAAGGAAATTGCAAACTACTCTAAGATCTTTATCAAGAACACCCCAAATGGGATCCTAAAACTGAAAACCAGCTCAACAACAGAGGAAAAGAGGGCTGAACTAGGTTGATGGCCATTTAAGTAAAGATATGATTAAGGTAGAAGGATAAAACTTATAGTCATAGTTTGTCTATTTACCTGCCCACATATACACACAAATATGTATGTGTGTATGTTTATTTTGCTGTTTAGTCATGTCCAACCCTTTGTAATCCCATTTGGAGATTTATTGGCAAAGATCCTAGAGTGGTTTAACATATCCTTCTCCATCTTACTTTAAAAGACAAACAGGGTTAACTGGTTTGCTCAAGAATCATTCAGCTAGTAAGTATCTGAGGCTGAATTTGAACACAGAAAGATGAGTCTTTGTGACTCCAGACCCAGCATTCTATGTATTCTGCCACCTAGTTGATTTTATGTCTGCATGTATATACATATATAGGGTGTGTATGTGTGTATCTGTATATTAAGAGAGAGAGAGAGAGAGAGAGAGAGAGAGAGAGAGAGAGAGAGAGAGTCCCCTAATAGATTGCTAAGACCACAGCTGTTAAAAGAAGAGAGAGAGTTTCTGGATAGTGTTTTCTTGGATATAGCCCTCCAAATGAGAAGATACAATTCCAGTGAGAGGTTTGGGGGCCTGCATCTCCTTATATGGAATATGGACTCAGCTCACTAGGCTTGCCTTTGACTCTTTTGTGTTTTCTTCTCTGACTAAACAGCAAGATACAAGATGAATAGAATCACATGATGTGAGAACCGCCAAAATCAAAATGTCCTGAATGGCCTGCAAGTGTCTTCAGAGTAGCAGTGGCTGATGGCAAATGAAGAAATGAAGAGAGAAAGTCAGAAAGATCAAGATGTTTCACTGAACAATGCCAAGGTTAAATATAATATATTTAATTTAGCAGTCCTTCAAAAACCCAATAAAGATTAATTATTAATCAATTGATTATTAGTTTCCCAGATAACTGTACTAGTAATAATAATTATTAAATTATCTTCTAATCATTCTATTAGTGGATTCTGTGATTTTGGGGGAGGGAAAAAACCCTAAATGAAAACCAAAAACACTGTCCCCAGAGGAGTTAGAGTAGGGTTTTGATGAACCAATGAATGAGAATAGGGAAAAAAACCCAGGCAAACCACAAAGACAGGGTTTATCAAGGACTTGGAAAGTGTGGATCACCAACCCCTATGGCATCTGCCAAAAAAATGTTCTTATGCTAGATATTCATTTAAAAGAGACAAACTCATCCACAAATAACTATACTAACTAATGGGAAATGAGAAATGCAAAGAGCTATTACAAGTTCTGAAAAGGGAAAGATTGTTTTCAACTAACTAAAGGGTTCAAGGGAAGATTTTTTTTATAAGAAATAACATTTCAATTGGATGCTTAAGCACTGATAAGATTTCAGTAGGTGGAGATTTGGATAGGGAAGAATATTCCAGAAATAGAAATGATGAAACAAAGACATAAAGAGAGAAGTCTGGGGCAGCTAGGTGGTGTAGTGGATAGAGCACCAGTCCTGGAGTCAGGAGTACCTGAGTTCAAATGTGGCCTCAGACACTTAATAATTACCTAGCTGTGTGGCCTTGGGCAACCCACTTAACCCCATTTGCCTTGAAAAAAACTAAAAAAAAAGAGAGAGAGAAGCCTGAAGCATATGGCCAGGGGACTGACTTTAGTTTTGAAACATAATATAGGGGCAGCTAGGTGGTGCAGAGGATAGAGCACCAGCCCTGGGATCAGGAGGACCTGAGGTCAAATTTGGCCTCAGGCACTTAGTAATTGCCTAGCTGTATGACTTTGGACAAGTCACTTAATCCCATTGCTTGCCAAAAAAGAAAAAAAAAGAAACATAATATAAGACAAGGTTAGAAAATGATGGTCACTCTAAACCAGTGCTTTTCTAACTTTTTGTTGTTGTTGTTGTTGTTGTTGTTCACAATGTAACACTATTCTTTGCTGTGAGAAACCACAATACTCAGCATACTCAAAGCTGAGCATTCTCCTAAACTCTCAAGTATAAGTTCCATACAATACTCTAAAATTCTAATAGAATTCTAAGATTCTCTTTAACTTTAATGGTACCCTCTCCTAACCAACTACCCTTTGAGAATCACTGTTCTAAGCTGAAGTTGGAATTTATTGATTTCAGGACCACTGAAGAGTTGTGACAAGGTCTGTGCATAAAGAATCCTACAGCCATGAAAGATGGGTTAGAGTGAGGAGAGGCTAGAAGAAGGAATATCATGATGTTAGGATACTACTGTGATAATTTAGGCAGGTGTGCTAGGTTGTTTACTATGAGAAAATAAAGGAGATGATGGAGAAGACAAATTTAAGAGATTGTGACAGGAGTAATATAATGAAATAAAATACTGAACCACTTGTTGATTGGTTGGTGTGGAGCCAAAACTAAATGGTAGCTCAAGGGACGAGGGGAAAAGGACAAACAAGATCCTAATTATTATGTACTAAGCACTTTACAAATATTATCTCACTTGATATCTTTACAACAACCCTGGGAAATAGGTATTATTATTCCAATTTTATAGTTAAAGAAATCACAGGTTACGTGACTTGACTAGGATCACGCAGCTAAGCAGTTTCTGAATTTAGTTTGAAATTGTCTCCCTAACTTAGGCCCATATCCTCTGAACTATCCACCTGCTAAAGGAAAGGTTATCACCTATTTCATTTTTGTTCTCCTTGGGCAAAGCCAAGACTTCCCCCACAGTCAGAATTTAATCCTTATTCCTAGAGTTTAGTTAAGTATCAATGTAAAAAAGTTACCAAAAAAACCCCAACTAGGAATTAATTGCAGCTCCTGGAATTGACATATGCCCTGCCTCCATCCTCTCCCTAACCCTCTTTTAAAGAATCTTCCTACCCAGAATGGAAAGTTCTAGAAATACAATCTTGTAGCTATGCAGAGTTGTGAACCTGTCATGACAATTGAATTGAAGTGGGAAGAGAAAGGGGAAAAGGGAAAAAGTGGACCTGCAAAATCTAAGGGGCTGAGCCTGAATATGTAAGGAAAAGAGCAGTCCCATAGCCAACTAACCTGTCCTAAATTTCTTATCCAAAGACTTGAAGTATCAAACAGATTTCACGTGGGGTGGTATTCCTGAAATGAGTCTTCATCCAAGGAAAGAATGTGAACCTTCAGCCAAAGGGGACTTGCCACCTCCTTCCAAAAACAGCTAACATTCATTCCATCAATTTCCAAATTGCAGGCATTCTTAGGCAAAAAAAAAAAAGAACTGGAAATATAGGAAATCAATCAGGTGAGGACAGAAACCTAAAACTGGGACTAAAGCTTACCCAGAAGATATTTGGACTACTGGGGATACAAAGGATAGAGCACTGGATCTAGAGACAAAAAGACCTGAGGTCAAATCTAGCCTCAGATACTTATAAGCTGTTTGACCCTAAGCAAGTCATCTAACCTCTGTCAGATCCTCCTGACTTCTTCAAATGTAAAATGAAAATAATAGCACCCATCTTCCACAATTTTTGTGAGGATCAAATGGGATACTATTCATTAAAATAATGTACTATACAGATGCTTCTTCCCTTCCCTTTCTCCATTCTATAATACACAAAACTCTAGTCACTCTAGAAATGAAATTATAGAGTCACACAATCACTCAGATTCTATAAATTGTTCAGATGCACACAGGTATACAGATTTACCCAAAAGTCTTGTAGACTTTTACATATCTTTTGGGATACTCATTTGTTTAAATTTTTTTGGTAAGTCAGTGGGGTTACATGACTTGCCCAAGGTCACACAGCTAGATGGGATACTCTTTTTTTTAAAGTAGTTTCCTAGATTTCAGGCCAGCCCCTTATATTGCTCTTTTGTATTGTCCTATGCTGCCATCTTCAGGTAGCTGAGATTAACATCTCAGGATTAGCTGTATCATTAGAAGGCTACCTAAAATACTCCCTTTCCTTCACTCAATTTCACTGGCATTCATATAGCTCTTAAGTTTGATGCAAGGCAGAGGTCCAACTTCTTTCAGTTCTAGAGCACACATCCATAGCAATGCAACATCTCTTACACATTTGGTTGTTGTTCAATTATGTCTGATTCTTTGTGACACTGTTTAGGGTTTTCTTGGCAAGGATACTAGAATGGTTTGTCATTTTCTTTTCCAGTGGATTAAGACCAACAGAAGCTAAGTGAATCACCCAGAGCCACAGTTTGTGAGGTCTGAATATAGATTTGAACTCAGGTCTTCTTGACTCCAGAATGGGTGCTATGTCCACTAAGCAACCTAGCTGGCTCTATCACTCATTATTCTTATTATTGCTCAGTTATGTCTAACTCTTCATGGCCCCATTTGGGGTTTTCTTACCAATTTCCTTCTCCAGTTCATTTTACTGATGAGGAAACTGAGGCAAACAGGGTTAAGTGATTTGCTCAGGTTCTCACAGACAGTGGATTTAAACTCAGATCCCCCTGACTCCAGGTCTGGCCTTCTATCCACTTTGACACCAAACTGCCTTGTCTATACTGGTAGTTCTCAATCTGTGGATCTTGGGCCCATCAGAGATTGAGAGTGGAGGGTGGGGGTGGACCAAGACAAATGCAAGGAGTGCATCTCATTAGAAGACAGGATAAAAATTAAACATTTTTCTGTAAGTTGAATACATATTTCTTACACATATATTACCATTCCCTATTTTATATAAATGCAGTTGGGATGGTAGGAAGACTCTTCAATTTCCTCAGGATAAAGAATTTCCTGCACTTATTAAAATCCATTCTAATTGCCTTTTAATACAAAGTACAAATGCCTTAGATTAGCATTAAAGGGCGATCACAGTCTGGTTCTGTACTGCTTATCTACAGTTTCCCACTATTCTTCAGTATGAACTCTTTTTTTTCTTAGTCTGGCTTTCTCATATAGTCTTCATGTCTTTGCACTTTTTTCATTTTTTGGCCTAGAATGTGCACTTATTAAGATCATAGCCTGTCCCTGGTTTAATAGATAAATGCTAGAGAATTGTTTCACTCACAAAGAGGTCAAATGACTTGCCAAGGTGACAAAACTATAATGTATCAGAAGAGGGATTAAAACCCTCTTCTGATTTCAAGCTCATTGCCTCACAGCTTCAACTGCTGTGCTTAATAAAACTGAAATTCATTTGAAAGCCTCATTGAATTCTAAGTAACCTTTTTTTCAATTTATATACACTATTTACTGGATACAAAGAATATTATCACTGCGTGGGGAAAGATGTTAGTAAATGGTAGTAAGGAGTCTGTACCACAAGAAAAATTGGGAAGTTTCTGATCTGGATGTCTTTTTTTTTTTTTTTTTGCTTAAGACTTTTTATGTGTATCATCTTTATTAATGTATTGTCTTATCTTCCCTAATTCCCATTGCAAGCTCCTTGAAAGGCAGAGCTGAGTTGGTTTTCATTTGAGTATATAGTTATCCCTAGGACCCAAGGACAACAGGGCTTTGTGCACATTGTAGGAACCTAATATTTGGTTTGTTGAGTTGCGTGGAGCAGTGAAAATAATACGATTTGTTCTCAGACGGCTCGGGACCTGTGTGGCCACAGCAAAAGTCACTTGAAGTTTCTGAGGGTCAAGTTTCTTCATCTTAAAGATGTGAGGACTTGTACCAAGAGGAGTTCGTCCCTTTCAGTTCTGAGATTTCAGCTTTACTCGTATAAATAAAACCCTGCCTTGAAACGGAGCCCTCCGAGGAGTTCCTCAGCCCCATCGGGAGCCCCTCCACCTCAGGGGCCTCCCCACCTCGGGAGCCGCGTCCAACGGAGGAGTCCAGAGCCTGTGAGGAGCTCCTCCTGCTCCGACTTGCCTCTCCCCTTACTGGGTTCGTGCTCTTTCCGCACCGTCCCAGACGCAGAGGACGGGGCGGGCGGGCCCGCGGTCCAGCTCGGCGGGGCCCTCCCCGGGCGCAGCGCGGGCACAGGCGCCCCGGGCGCCCGGTCCCGGGCAGCAGGCTGCCAGCTGCCCGCGGGGTCCGGGCCCCAAGCCCCACCCCTCGGGGTCCCGCGGGGCTCTCCAAGGCCAAGCCCCACCCCCTCCCGACCTGTCATCACAGAAGCCGCACGTGGCCGGGGCGGGACCTGAGGCAGTCCCCGCGTGTCGCCGCCGCTGCTCCGCCGCCGATTGGCTGAGCGCAGCAGGGGGCCGGCTCCGGCCGCGGGACAGCTGCCGTCAATCAAGAGCCGCGGAGCCCCGCCGAGTCCCGACCTAGCCCAAGCCCAAGGGTGAGCCCAGAGAGGTCGAGTCCTCCCAGCGGTCAGCCAGAGCCCCGGGAAGTGGGGCGGAGCTCGGGCGGCGAGGAGGGGTCCGAGGGGGCTGGGCGGGGCCCTTCGGAGGGAGGGATGGACGGGGCGGGGCTGGGGGGGAATCCGCCGAGGGGGAGGGGCGTAGCTCGGGGAAGGGAGGAAGGAAGGGAAGGGGCGGACCTGGGGGAGGGGAAGGGCGGGGCTAGGTGGTGGAGGTTGCGGCTGCTCAGTAACCGCCCCCAACCCCCTATTCTGTTGTCCCTGCCCCTCACTAGGTGCAAAGGGATCGACCACTGCAGCTACAGGTGAGGGAGGAGGAATGGAAGAGCTTGTTGAGATAAGGAGAAGGGGATGGATGGGGGGAGGCTGCATGAGAAAGGGATCTGTGGGAAAGCTGGGGGGGAGGGGATCCAAGGGGCTTTGAGGAAGGGAAGCGGTGGGGTACTGTCTGAGGAAGGGGAGGGGTCTGTCGGGGGAGCTGGGATAGAAAGGGGAGGGGTCTGGGAAGGTGGAAGGAGGAGAGGAAGGGGGCTATAGAGATGGGTGCTGAGGAGGGAGAACTGGGTTGTGTGTGTGTGGGGGGGGGGGGCTATGGAGAGGAGGTGAGGGTATTTAGGGAGCATCCCGGGAGGATGGGGAGGTCTGTGGAGTGAAATGGGAGAGCTGATTGAAAGAGGGAAATAGGGTGTCTATATGACAAAAGAAAAAGAGCCTGTAGAAAGAATGATGAGGAGAGAGAGAGAGAAGGGGCTTGTGAAAGGTGGGGTTAGCTAGGTGAGGAAAGAGAGCTGACAGGTCTGAGTGACAGCCCTGTCTAGCATAATCCCAGTGACCCAATGAGGTGCTTCGGGTGGATCTGTGACTTTGTAAAGTGGAAGGATAAACCTGTGGAAGATCCCCTAGGACAACATTGTCAAGAGAAGGGGTTCCTTTGTGTGAGGAAGAGGGGAACTAAATACGAAGGTTTGACTTGGAAGGGAAAGGCTTTATGGCACGAGAGGGAGTTGGAGAGTTAGTAAATATGTCAGAAGGAGCAGAGTAGTATGGAAATATTTTATGATTAGGAATATTATAGGCCATATGTGGGAATTTACAAGAACTAATGGGAAGGCAGGAATGTGTGCATGAGGAAAATGAGGGGAGGTCTGTAGAAGAAAGAAGGAAACAGAAGAGGAACTGAAGGAGTGCGTCTGTAGTAAAAGGGTGAGGGTTGATTTGAAGGAGCCTAGTAATAGGCGGTAGTAGAAGTTAGCAAGTTTTGTGCCCACAAAGTACCCCTGCTTTCTCCTCAACTCCCAGTACCCATGGAACCCCCGCCCAGGGAGAAGATGCTTTCAGAACAAAGCCCCACTCTCCTGGGGAGGTGCTGAGCTCTCACATGGGTGAGACTTGTTGTCCTTGGTGGGTCCCTGTGAATATAAAGCATGGGAGATGATCATTTCTGCCTGTGAGATTACCCAATATTGGCTAAAGTCTCTTTCTCAGTCCATGGTATCTCTAGGGAGCCCTCTCCCTCTGACCTGCCCTACTTCTGTTCTTCACCCAACCCCTGGCATCCCCCATTTTCTAGGTGGTCCTACTCTCAATCCCAACCAGGTCCTTTTAAGAGCCTCCCTCAACACCCATTGTCTCTTCCTCACTGATAATCTGCCTTGGTCCCTGTTCTCCCTGCCCCCTGCCCTGGACCTTCCTTTGCCCTGCCCCTTTGTTCTGGGTGTGTTCATTTCCCACTTCCTTCCTTGCCTTGGACTTGGCTGGTTCTTGCCCTCCCTGGGCAAGCTTTGTTTTCAGGTGTCTGAGACCCAGAGAACTGGTAACAAATCAATGGATCTACAGATGGAATGAACCCCCTTAGAGATCATCTAGAACCATCCCTTCCTTCATTTTACAGATGGGAAAACAGACCTAGAGAAGTTATATAACTTGCCAAAAGTCATACAAGTAGTAAATGGCAGAGCCAGGATTCAAACTCATTATTTTTTTACCCCAAATCTGGTACTCTTTCCACAGTACCAAGCTATGTCCATAAGCCCAGCCCTTCTCACTACAGCAGACCTCTCCTGGCCAGGAACTCTCTGGGTAGAAACCAGACCTCTACCATTTGCTGACAACCCTCTGGGATGTCTTGGGCCTTTGTGGGAGACATTGAAGTTTGTGTTCTGTAAGTGCAAAGGTTCTTTTCTCTTAGAACATAAGCCCTAAAAGAGAGGAGATCTCTCAACCTTAGCTATAGGAAGGAAGAAGGAAGTTGCATTTTTTTTTTTACAAACTCTTCTCTCCTTCCTTCCACTCACCCAGTAGAGCAAGAACCACTGCTGATTGTAATGTTCTGCCCTATTTCCCCTTGGTGGGAGCCCTCTTGGATCCCTACATGGAGTCTTTGGTTTATTACTGAAGATCCTTCCTTAAGGGCATAAAAGATTTTCCCTTTCTGGATTGGGGGTGGGGTATAAAGAGGGGTTCTAGCTGGGGGGAAGAGCTGCTTTTGAGGAGATGAATGATGTATGTGTAAAGCAGCCTGTGGTGTCAGTGACATGACAAGACTGCCCTAGACCCAAACAAAGGGGGGCAGGTTGGTGGGGGTGGGGGGTGGGGTGGGGGTGGGGAGAACAGGCTGAGGCCTGATGAGGACGACCAGATTGCCATGGCAACACTGCTTCCCTGACTGTCTCTTAGAGAGGGTGGGCCTAGGGCAGACAGATTTTTCTGGCTTTCTTGTTGGGGGAAGGGGGGCTGTTGGAAGAGAATAGGGATAGCCTAGCTTTACCAGGTTCAGAAGCCTGTGGGGAATGCACAGGCTGGTCAAACAGGCAGGGCATCAGAGACCCTGTTAGACAATGTTAGCCTACGGCCCCTTGCTAGAGAGGGGGGAAGGTGGGATTGTGCAGGTTTACCTAAATGCCTTTTTTTGAGGGTGGTAGGGGGAGGGACAGGTAATACTGAATATCTGATTAGTCAGTGGGTAAGTTAGAGTATGATAGAATTTAGAACTTGAAGGGACTTTTAGAGTGATCATGTGTAAAATGAGAATAATTAGTATCTTTCCCTGCTTATTTTTTAGGACTGTGGTAAGTTTCAAATGAGATAATGGTTAGTGAAGTGCTTTTCAAAGTATATTAAATACATAAGGTGTGATTATCTAGTCCAGCATTCTATTTTCAAGATGAGGAAACAAGCCCAGAGAGAAGAAATAATTTGTTCAAAGTCAAGTTAGTAAGAAGGCAGCAACTGGAATCCAGGTATCATTTCTCTCTTCTCCCCTAAACAGGTTCATATTCTGCCCTTAAATGATCATAAAAAGTAGAACTTGATGAACAAGCAAGTTTAATTTAACTTGAGGACAGTATAGGCATAACTTTTGGAGATATGTACTTTGTTCAGTAGAATTTGCTGCTATCTGATTTGAGATTAGGGTTAGGAATGGAGACAGTCCTAGATTATTATATCTTCTTGGAAACCAGGATCTCATTGGTCCATGATGCTGAGGAAAATTGAATTTCTGAAAATGGGGTGAGCTTCTAAGGGGAAGTGAGTTTCTTTGACTCTGTTTACTGTACTTTACTGTTTATTGGTTGGGTTAAACAAGACCATGATAGCTGAGGCTTAACTTTTGTTTTTTCTTCTCATAAACTAGTATAAGAGGAAGCCTAGATACCCTTGAGGATTGCTTATTCTCCTTTCTTCTGCATAGGGGGAAGAGAGTAATAAGTAAAATATTCCTCTCTCCTTGGACCCTTGAGTGGGGGTGGGACAGACTCAGACTTGGCAGAAACTAGGAGTTCATCCACCATAGGTTTTCTTATAACACAAAGGTTATTTTTCTTTCAAACTGTGAGCGCCTTCTTACCTATCAGGGAATCTACCCTGGACTGCTCCACCTTCCCCTCAGGCTTCCCATTCAGCATCTTCCTTTTTCTGGGTCTCTCTTGCATCAACATCTTTGAGGTCAGACAGTAGTGTCTGTGGAAGTAGAAGAGTCATTAGTAGGGTATGGAGGAAGTGTGAACCTTTTCTCTCCTCTTGATTTATCTCACTGAACAGAAAATCCTATCCTAAAGCTCTTTTTTCTCTGCCCAGTCTACCAGGAAGGGAGAACTGATGGGTTCAGTGATAGAGAATACAAAAGATAATGTAAGGACCAAGTGCTGAGGATGGAGAGGTGCTAACTGTCCCCTTAAGTTGCCCCTGAAATGACCCTTGTATACCTAAAGCCTTTGGAGTGAAGTTGCTGATCTCTTGAGTCACAGCTTTTGAGAGCACTTTAGCATCCCTCTATTGACAGAGAAGGGTTTTGGTTTTTGAAAGGGATAATTATTTATTTTTTCTTTATTCTTCTTCCTTTGCTATAAACTTCTGCCTTCTACTCCATCAACCAGAACCAAATGGAGGTTTTTATGAAGAACTGACTATGTTAGAGGTGGGGGGGGGGGGGGAGGGAAAGCCCAGGGAAAAGGACACTTGGTTGGGTTTGAAGGCTGCCCTGTCATTTAATCAATCAGTCAAAGCCTGGGCTAGGCCTGGAGTCTTGGTGACTCAGCTGGATAAAGGGTGGAGAGTTTCGAGGGAGCTGTGAGTCATGGGGGTGAGCACCACCAGTGAGAGCTGGGCAGCTTCTCCAGTTTCCTCCTGCTTTGATGTTGATTGGTATGAGCCCTCTTCCTCCCTCCCTCCCCCAGCTGCTCCCCCCAAACTCTACTAAGTATATGCCCCATTCCTCAGGGCCTCTGACCAAGATTTTGAGTGCAATTTATGGAATTACTGTTCAGTGCTCTGTGGCATTTTAATCCTGGAATGAGGGCCTGAGGATTCAGGGATACACAAGTTATCCTGTTATTTTTCTTACCCCTTCCCTCCTCATCCCCCATCCTTCTCTTTAAGTTCTGGACTGAGTTGGCCCCAAATATAAGGATCTCATAGTGATTGTTGGAGGTACAAAGGAGGGGATAGAAGTGGGGTCCACTCTGAGTGACTCCTTTCTTCATCTGCGGATCAGAAATTCACCTCCAGCCTAGTCAGTGTGATCTAAAAGAGCTGCCTGAGGTTAGTCATATCTTCTTTAAAAGTACCCACAGGCTGGGGCAGCTAGGTGGATAGAGCACTGGCCCTGGAGTCAGGAGGACCTGAGTTCAAAGCTGGTCTCAGACAATTACCTAGTTGTGTGGCCTTGAGCAAGCTACTTAACCTCATTTGCCTTGCAAAAAAAGAAATTTAAAAGATTTTTTAAAAAAGTACCCACAGGCTCCAGAGCCTTAAGCTGAGAGGGGCAGGTCAAAGGGGTGGGATAAAGCTCTGCTTAGGGGAAGAATTGACCTTTTTTTTGTCCAGACTTAATGATATCCTAGGTGTAAGAAGTTCCAGGTGAGGAAACTACTACAAATGCAGATTGGCGACTCTTTTGCAATTTGATCATAGAGAATTTCCAGAGGCTCTGAGTGTTTAGGTAACTTTAGGCAGTGGAGTAGACAGATGTGGAAGTTGAGCTCAGGTTCTCCTCTCTAGGATTTGTTTAATTCCAATTTGAAAACATCCAGGGACCTCCCATTCTCTTCTGGGTGGCCCATGAAGCGGGGGTGAGGTCTCCAAGTCCCGAGGAGCCCCCAAAGCTATCTTCTCCCCCAAGGGAAAAGGTGGGTGGGAAAGAAGCACTCTGCTGAGAATCCTGGCGGGTGAGGGGTTAATGTAGGAGGCGGGGTCGATCAGGTAGGCTGGACGCGCTGCTGACCAATGGGGGTGCGACTGGAGGAGAGGGCGTGCCTGGCGAAGTGGTCGCAAGGGAGGTCCGGGGGAGGCCGGCCCCCCCACGAGCCAATGAACGTGGCCGTGGCCCGGTGGAGGGGCGTGTCCGGGTGGAGGGGGCGTGTGCGGTGCCGCGGACGGGCCCCGGGCTGGGGGGGTGCTGGGCGGGGAGGCCCCATCAGCTGGTAGGAAATGGCCTGTGAGTCAGAGGGGCCGCGGAGCCGGCGGCACGGAGCCGGGGCGGCCCCGGGGAGGGACCGGCGCTGGGAGGGGCTCGACAGCAGCTGGGGGGCCGCGAGAGCTGGGGCCAGTGCCGGGGACCGAGCCCGCTAGCCGCGTGCCTCTTCCCGGCCTGAGCCCGATCCGCCCTTTGTCTGGGTTGGGGGCCGGCGGAGGGGAGGGGGGGCCCAGGAGGAGGAGCAGCAACGGCAGCCGTGGGCAGCCGGTTTGGGGACAGGGTGAGTTGCAAGGTTGCGTTTTAGGGGCCCAGCTGGGAGATGTCCTCTAAAAATAGGTAACTGCGGGGGGGGGGGTGTCTGAGAGACCAGTGGTGGGGAGAACCTGCCGAAACCAAGGAGGCCTGAATCAGAAGATGAAGGGGGACCAGAGAGGTCAGAAAGGAGGCGAGTTAGGATCTGAAATCAATTCTCGGGGCTGGGATAAGGAAAAGTGACCCGGCGGTCTGGTCTGGGGAAAGGCTGGGATGTGTGGATAATTATTACAGAGGATGGGGGCTCAGAAAACTTGGTTGGGATTATGAAATGGGGGATTTGGAAGTTCAGGCTGGAGACCCTGGAATGTTGGTGGAAGGTCGAGCTGTAGGTGGAGAAGGGAGAATGAGATCCAGGAGCAAGGAAAACAATGTAGAACCAAACCCTCTAGCTAGAAGGAAGGAGAAAGAAATCGTGGGGAAAGAATGAATATGTGTTTCCCCTGACTGATCAGGTAACAGACCCATTCTCCATGTTCTGCCTCCCCCCGCCCCCTTCTTTGCTGACTTGGTCAAGAGCAGAAGTGGGCAGGTTTAATATTTATGGGGAGGGGAAGAAAGCGAAGGAAGGAAGAGGCTGGGACTAGGCTCCTGCTCTGCCCTCCCCCAATACTTCTCACTTTGGCCCCAGCAGGTGTCTGAAAGTGCTAGTCCCATGGTTTTCTGGGATTTGTAGTTCTCGTTGGTGACATACCCATAGCATGCTGGGAGCTGCAGTCCCTGCAGTCCACACAGACTGGCACAGCTGTTTGTCACCAACTGGTGTCTCTGGGCTCCTACCTCCTGCACAGAGGGTGAGGTCCATGCCTCTCTACTGATTCCCATCCTCCCTCCCCCACACACAGAGGAGCCCCTCCCAAGCAGCCTTATGAGTCAGCTTAGTCTTGGTTTACATGCAGACTGGCTCCCAGCTTAAAGAAGCAGGAACCTCATGTTAAAGGGTCTGGTACTCCAAAGGGCACCGAGGTAATAATCAGATGCCAAGAACGCCGGGTCACCTGGGGGGCACTGTGTCACCACCTGATTTCTCCCCAGAGTGCCCCATTCCGCAGAAGGTCAGAAGCTGTGTGGAAGTAGGGGGTGTGACTTGAAATAATTGCTGTAGGGGAGAAGGCTGAGGATATTTTCTTTAGGGCATAAATTGGTTGGGTGGGGAATTTAATGCAACAAAAATATTCATTTAGCTTCTCTGTGAAAAGAGGAAGGTTGAGTAGACCAAGTTTAGTTTGTGACAACTTCCCCCTCCCACCCCATCCCCCAGAAATATAAAATCCTGAATTTTGCTAAAGAGAAAAAAGACTTCTTGGAAACTGCTCATAATTCAAAGTCTAGTTCAGTTTCCACCTTATCCATGAAAACTTATCTGACACAAGTCCATAGCAATTTGGGCTCCTTCTCTCTTCTTTCATCAGGGACAAATCTGAACTCTGGACCTTACAAGGGTTCAATGGATTCAGCTTCACCTTCTTTTGGGGATAAGGTTTGGAAAGGTAGGGAGAAGAGAGAGGGCAGTCTCACTTGTCAGGAAAAAAAAAGGGGACTCTGGTAGATAGCCCAGATACCAGTGGATGGAGTTGGGGGCCAAAGGGAAACAGTCCCTAGTCTTAGTGCCTATCCCAAGAGGCTCCTTAAACTACTCCCTACAATGGGTTCCTGAGTGAAGGCTTTATTTAGTGAGGTGGTAGGACCCACGGTGGATGTGGGTCCAGTACATGTGGGACAAATTAGAGTGAAATTTTGTTCAGTAAGAGGGTTGTTTCCTAGAGAACTGGCTGTCCTAGAGAATCAAAAACCAGAGTTGAAGTTGTTTGTGTGAGTTTGTGTAGGAAAGCTTTGGGGTGGGGTGGAGGCCTTCCCCTCAGAAGTAAGGGGGTGGGGTTTAGCTGTCTACAGGTTCAACCCAGCACTGCTGCCCTCTCCGGTGGCTGCCTTATCTTTGGTTTGCAGTGCCCTGGGGGGAGGGGCAGGCCCTAGGAATGACATTCCTTCCTAGCTCCCCCACTACCCTCCCCCCCGCAACTTCTTTTCTTCTTGGGAAGCCTTCAGTTAAAGAGCCATGCTGCCTGGAAGCCTTTTGGAGGCAGCTTGCCTGCCTGAGCACTAGCCAAAAAAGCCAGTGAACTAAGTGAAAGCTGTGGGGGAAGTGAAGGGTAGGGTCTAACTAGGAGGAGCCCTGGGCCTGGTTGAGGCTGAGAAGAGAGAGAGAGAGAGAGTAGGGGTGGGGGTGGGGTCAGGAAAGGAAGAAATCTGGCTAGTGATTTGCAGCTTGGGAAGTGGGGGGTGGGGGGGGGGGTGGAGACAATAAACCTCTCTATGGCCTTGGGGCTCTAGGTATGGAGTTTCCTTAAGGAGATTGAGGGGAGGAACCAGGCTAGGGGACAATGTTGTCTCTATCCAGTATTTCTCTGTGTGATGGAGGGCTTGGCAGGGGGTAGGGAAACAGAGTCCCAGACAAGCTTGGTGGTATACAGACCCCACTAGACAACTGGACATAGAATCTTAGAGCTGGAAGGGATCTTAGAGGTCATCTAGTCTAATTCTACTTGCAAGAATCTCTTAATCTGTGCCTATTCAACCTCTGCTTTGACTGAAACCCCAGTAAGGGAGACTGTAGCTAGGACATTCCTAGTTATTTCTATTGAGTTAAAAATCAGTTGTCTTGAATCTTCTATCTACTGATCATTGTTTGGCCTTTGGAATTAGAATAAATCTAATCCCTCTTTCACATAAAAATTCCCAATCTAGTTAAAGACGGTCATCACATCCCTCTGTTCTCTTCAAAAACCTAAATAAATTCTGTTTGGGGGCATCCATTGGAAGTTCCTTCTCCCAAGGAGGGGTGTGTGGGTTAAAGAGAGCCTGGCCTTGTGGCCTTGATTTGAATCCTGACTCATTTCTTTGCTTTTCTCTTTAGAGTTCCATTTGAGCCAAGGAGGTGTCCGGGATGGTGGCAGTGACCATGCCAGTGGAGTGGGTATTGGGCCAGACCACCAGCTAGTAGAGAAGAGCAGTTGAAAAGAAGGATTAGGGAGCCAGGCAAGGGCCCCCCCTGCAGCGTGGTGAGTGTTGGGTCTCAGAAGGATGGATAGACAATCAAATTATCTTTCTCCTCCAGGACAGAGACTGGATTTTCTTCCTCACTCTGAAAATCTTCCTGGGTCAATGCCAATTCCATTTTTACTGATTATCTACTATGTATGAAGAGGAACCAAGGGGTCTTTTACTAAGTGTGGAGTTGGATGTGTACAGAAAAGGCATAGTCCTTGCCCTCAATGAATTTCCAGTCTAGATCAAGAAACAAGATTTTGGCAGGAAGAAACTTGAGAAACATTAAAAACAGCCTCAAGTACAAAAACATCTATGTCCAGGTCCTTATTAGTGCAAATGATGAGTCCTCCTCTTTCCCCCATGCCCCAAGTAGTTGTAGTATTTAAATTTACACTGCATATTTCCATTGGACTGGAACCACTTACATATTTTACATAACTTCCAATAAATTGAGATTCAAAGACATGGAAGCCCTTGCTGAGGAGAGGGGGAATTCATTATTCAAGCTAATTAGGACCTGGCTGTGCTATGGATGACATTCTTCATGACCAAAGTAGCTAGAAGTAATGGCAGTGATGGGGATGTGGGACCAATCAAGACTTTCTGAAGATAGTGAATTGCAAGTTCAGTATCAAGAGATAGACACTTAAATTAGTAGAAAGGAGTAAAAGACATTCCAGGTAGGGAGACTACCATATGAAAATGTACAAACTGGAGTGAAAGGACATCCTGGCATTGAATGGCTCTAGGAAGTGTTGAGAGAAATTTTTACTCCAACCAACATCTTCTGCATACCTTATTCTATGCTAGGTACTAGGAGAGATGCAGGAGGGATGAAAGATATGACCTCTACCCTTGAAGCTATCTTCAGGACTCCTAATAGCTTATGGAAAGTCCAAAATCCTTATCCTAATGTTCTAGGCCCTCACAGATTGGGCTCCATCTTCTTTTTTTTTTTTTTTGTCATATTTCTCATTATTCCTTTTTTGTGTATTGTTCACTCCAGTCAAACTCATTCTTGTTCTCTTATCTCACTGCCTTTGTCCATTCACTGTCCCTTCTACCTGTAATGCATTATGTCTACTTTCCCCTAATCCATGTCTCTTTTGAAATTCCTCCCCTCCTTTAAAGCCTAATTTAGGTACCAGCTCTTCCTTGCTGCCTTCCTTGATTTCCTATTCCCTTTTTACCACCATCCTCCTTAAACCCTTCCCCCCAAAATATTCCATTATTGTAAACTTCTCCTTCTCTTGCTTTCTATTTATCTGTATGACATTTCCTTCTCCCAATTAGATTGTAAGCTCATAGGGTCCATGTCTCTTTAATATTTGTGTTTACCAGAGTACCTAACACAATGCCCTATACCAAGTAAGGGCTAAATAAATAAATGAACTGAATCTAGTTGGGGGGGGCAGGGAATGGATGAAACTGAGACCAAGTAAAGGATAATCTTTAGGCGAAGATATGAGGGGAAATATGGCATGAACTTTATGCTAAAGGACTAAGGAAGGCACATTATAGGAAACAAGGATTTTGGGAAGGTTTTGTAGATATTAGTATTGATCGGATCTTCAAGAGTCTAAGAATTGGGTAGATAAGGAAGAGGATGAAGAGCTTTTTGACTCAGGCAGTTAGGTCGAGTCACAGATAACAGAGCAATGAGTTTGGAGTTTGGAGCCAGAGTTTAACTCTGGCCTTAAAACCAGCTTTCCAGCTGGTTTAAAACCCTTCCAGCTCTAAATCTATGATCTTATGTTGTAAAATGAGAGAATGAATATTGAGGGCAAGTTGGATAGAGGTGGAGAAGAGAGCCAGTCAGTGGAGGGTTGTGATAATTAGACTGAATTTGAAGGGGAGGTTATAGGGAGCCATCATAGGTTCTTGAGTATGAGGGTGACATGATGAAAGCAGTGTTTTAGGAAGAGTTGTCAGTAGCATGGAGTGAGAGACTAGAGGCAAGGGTTACTGCATCAATAAATAAAGATAGACTAACCAGTAACTCTGGAAATATTGAGAAGAGTTCAGATTTGAGGAAGGAAAGATAAATATGTTCCCAGATTAGATAAAGGAGGTGAAGATGATGAAGATAGATTTCTGGTCTTGGTATTGGAAGGGGAGGGTATTACTGTAAAAAGAAATGGGAAACATGAGAGTGAGAAGTTAAGGTTAAAGATTAATTTCATTTTAAGTCTGTTCATAATGGAGAGGTCTTTTGGGCAGCTATATATGTAGGCCTAAAAGTTCAAGTGGAAAACCACATAGATATGGATTTGAAAATCATGGACATGACCTTTACTCACATATCTTCTGCTTCCAGTGATCATCTAATGGTACAGAAGCAATTCAAAGAGCAAATCTGGGACATTCCCCAGAAAAGTAACTTCCTTTTCTTTTTTCTTTCCAGATGTGCCCAGGACCCCCAGTCCAGGCCCAAAGCAAAGGCCTCCTGGGGGAACTGCTCTGACTTGAGGGGAACTCCATGCGCCACGTGCAGGTGGAACCAACACCATCCCCTGAGCCTGGCCCCTCACAGCCCCCAGCTGGGCAGGGGGGCAGGAGGGGTGGGTTACTCATGGGCTTCAGCCAAGCAGGAGGGACTGTGTCCCAGGGAGTCTACCAAGTATCTGTCTTCTCCCCTCTGGCCAGCCCTCCTGAACCCCGTAGGACTCTGAAGCGGCCAGGCCCCCCCACTGAAGGTGACCGTGAGGCAAAACGAGGTCCAGGGACAGTGAGTAGGGAAGGACAGCCCCTTGAAGAGCTAGCCACAGTGGGGTCATTGGATGCTGGGCTCAGCCTGGGCCTTGGAGGGGAAGGCCAGCACTTCTCACACCGTGGTCTCCAGGTTGTGGAACATCGGGATAGCCCAAATCCATCTAGGACTACTGGGGCCTGGATTTTTCCTGGGCCTCTACCACATGCTTCCTATAGCACTTTGCACACCAGAGACTGGGGCCCCCCAGAGCCTGGGGGGATGAGGGGTCTGGGTGAAGTCCCTGGGTCAGTGGCATCTTCTGGCCAGCTGCACATACTTGATGCTAATTTGCACAGTCTTGCACAGAAAGGGGAAGAAGACACAGGTCCTGAAATGGGTAATGGGAGCAGCCCCTGGCCTGGGGAACCCCCTGGCACTGCCAATGGACACAGCCCTGAGCACACCCCCCCAGGCCCAGCTCCCCTCAGGCCATGTCCTGCCAAGCGGCGGCTGCTCCCAGCTGGAGAGGCCCCTGATGCCAACTCTGGAGATGAGGGACCAGCTCCTCGCAGGCACAGGTCAGCTCCTCCTGGCCCTCCCCCCACTGCCCGAAGTACTGATGCCAAAGCTGCGCCATTCTGGAATCACCTGCTGCCCATATCCAGGGAGCCAATGCAGGTGAGCCCTAGGCTAGAAACAAAGCATACAGCTACAAGTCTACCTCTCAGTGTCCTGTAGCTGCCCTCTATTTGTGTGCTGCTCTAATCCAGTCCGTCTAGCCCTATAAAAACAAGCAAGTCATTCTGTGTAGCCAAGTGAGACTTTCCCTCTGGAACTAGTGTCCCTCTGGCCAAACTTTGTAGATTAAGAATAGCACTGATGTCCTACCCATATGTCTACCATAGATATTCTAGGTCTTGTTTCATCTTGACTGTTTCCTCTCTTCCTGACGCCCTCAACCTCTGAAAATAATGTTGATTCGGTTTAGGCAGAGCTGTCCTGAATGGGAAATTTTTCCCTTTGAGCCCCACTTCTCTCCTTCGCTCACGTTCTGACTCTCCTCTTAGCATTCTTGGTCCTCTCTTTTCTTCTCCCTGTCCTTTGCAGGGACTGGCAGACTGCAGTCCTACAGGGCGAAGGCTGAAAGGTGCCCGACGTCTAAAACTGTAAGTGTTTGATCTCATTTCTTACACAAGATTGCCCTTTTTCCTCTTGAAAGATGGTCATGGATGGGATGGATGCTTCCTGGAGAAGTTCCAGGGTTAGAGAAAAGGTGTTAGGGTGGGAGGCTGGAGGGAAAGGGGACTACTGAATAGATTCTTCCTCTCCCTTATTAAGGAGCTCCCTGCGAAGCTTCCGGAAAGGTCCAGGCCTGCTGATCTCTCCCAGTGCCCCCCCTGTTCCTACCCTTGCTGTCAGTCGCACCCTGCTAGGCAATTTTGAGGTACTGACTTCCTTGGGTTCTGGAAAGGCACTAGGTGGGATGGAGGAGAGAGGAGGATTAGTAAAGGGAAAGATTCCTATGGAGAGGATGCCCCTCAGCAAATTGTTTTAAGGCAGTAGTGGTCTCTCTCCTTTAACATACTGTCCCTTATTGATATTTAGGAGTCACTTCTTCGAGGTCGATTTATACCATCTGGCCACATTGAAGGTTTCACTGCTGAGATTGGGGCCAGTGGTTCCTACTGTCCCCAGCATGTCACTCTGCCTGTTGCTGTCACCTTCTTTGATGTCTCTGAGCATAATGCCCCTGCCCCCTTCCTGGTAAGGACTGCTTGATAATCTGTTTTACAGTCTGGAAGGTTATGAGGAAGCAGGGAGAAAGGGGAAATGTAGTGGTCAGGGTTAAGAGCTATGGTGATTGGAAAGGGATGAAGCTCGTGGAGGAGGGGTTCTAGGAATAAGGGGCTGGGAGGCTCTGAGATGGAAGGGGGCAGACTTTGGGTTTCTGGGAACCTTGGTTTTAACTGATGGCTCCCTGACTCCTCTGGAATTCCCAGGGCATTGTGGACCTGAACCCTCTGGGGAGGAAGGGCTATGGCATTCCCAAGGCGGGCACCGTTCAAGTGGTGAGTCTGCCCCATGGGGAGAAGATGGGTGGCAGCAGGTCCTTCCCAATTCCACATTATGGAGTTCAGTGAAGGAGGATGGAGGGGTGGTCTCCCAGAATTTTTCTTGACCCTTCTCTCTCTGCCCCCAGACCTTATTTAACCCTAACCAGACGGTGGTGAAGATGTTCCTTGTGACCTTTGACTTCTCGGACATGCCTGCTGCCCATGTGACCTTCCTTCGCCACCGACTCTTCCTGGTGCCTGTGGGTGAGGAGGGCAGTGTGAGCCCCACTCACCGCCTCCTCTGCTACCTGCTGCACCTCAGGTAGGGGGCTAAGGATATAGTTGAGAAAACTCAGGTCTTTCCTACTTTGATTGATCCAGGCTTTCTTAGATACAATTTCCCTTTATAGCTTCAGATCTCTTGCCCAGTTCTTTTCTTTCCCTTTTCATCATCTGTATCTTTCCAATACAGTCTTCTCATCTCAGACCTCACTTTGGCTCCTGCCTCCTCGGATTCTTATCTTAGTTCTCTGCCCACGACAGGTTCCGGAGTTCTCGCTCTGGCCGGCTGTACCTGCATGGGGACATCCGCCTCCTCTTCTCTCGCCGGAGCCTGGAACTAGACACAGGGCTCCCTTATGAGCTGCAGGCTTTGACAGAAGCCCCCCAAAATCCTCGTTATTCACCTTTGCCCTGACTGCCCTGGTGATTTCAGGCTCCCCAAGGACACTGGCCTACTCCATCTTGGACTCACTGGGCCTGAGGAGAGAGGCAGGTCCTCCAGGCCTGAATTAAAGGGACAGCTATACGCAAGGCTGAAGTATTGACCATTTGGTGTTTGAAACTCTTGTCCTCCATCTTCCAGCTAACACCCTGCTCCAGGTTCACACACACTCACTCCCCTCCCTTTTGGCTTCCCAGCTTCTCCCTTAGATGGTGAAAAAGAGAAATTTCTCCCATGTCTGGAATCGTAGGGGGTGAGGCCTTCTCGGTCAACCCTGGGAACACAGGCCTCTCCCCTTTCCCTCAGCTTTCCCTTCCCATCCTGGGCAGGGGTCACCTTTTGTTTTATTTATTGTTAATTTATAATTTATTCAGTTGGGATGGCTTTGTTGACCTCCAAAATCTGACAATTGACATTGATCCACCCATCTCAGACACTTCTCTGACCTCCAGGTTTGAGCAGGGTCTCTGTTAAGAGACATAGAGCCGCTCTCTCTCTTGATGCCGGATGGACAGTGAGGCTAGGAGGAAATGGAGAGTATAGAAGAATGGTGTGGGGGGTGGCCTTGCTCCATGTGCCTGAGGGCCAGAGTAGAGGTATTATCCTGCAGAGACTGGGTCAATAGCCAAAGACCTAGTTTCCCTTCTTCCTGTTTTCCCTTCTCATGATGCCTGCCAGAAACCAAACGTGTGTATGTGTGCATGAGTATGAAAGAGAGAGAGAAAAATGAGGATAAAGATGGGTTCTGAACTCCAATGCTCTCCTTTTCCCATCCTTAAGTGTGAGAGTGAGTGTGTGTGTGTGTGTGTGTGTGTGTGTGTGTGTGTGTGTGTGTGTTTGTGTTTGTGTGTGTTTGAGGACTGGGGAAGAAGAGGCATGGCTAGGGGAGGAGAGTCAGGGCCAACTCTTGCCTGGGGAGAGGGTGAGCCCTGGACTCTGACCAACCTACCTCAGCTTGGGGGAGGAATGGCCCCTGCACATTTGTGTTGTGTTTGCTGTGGTTCCTGGCTGATTGTTCCCCCTGGACTGTACCCTATCCTGGACCCTAACCCAGAACCAGCCCTGCCTCCTGGGGATGAGTTTAGGGGAACAAGCATTTGCAGAAACTTGAAAATCAGAGGAATAAATTGTACCTGGTACTTTTCTTAAAAAAAAAAAAAGAAAAGAAAAAAGAAATTTAATAAATTTTTGTTTGGAGACATGACTTGAGCCTTACACTTCTGATGGACATTGAGTGGATAATTTAGACCTTGGAAGAATGAAAGGCTGGTCAACGGAAGATACTGGGAAACTCATCAGGACTTTTTCAATGTCCTCCTAGCATAACTCAGTATTAGAATGGATCTTAGAAAAAAATCAACTATTAACTTCCTCATTTTACAAAAGGAATATGCCTAGAGTGATGAAATTAATTTTTCAAGATCCTAAGGGAGGTAGTAAACTCAAAGGCTCGGGAGTATTCACTGAAATGGGAGTAGGATCCATTTCTGGAATGGTTTGGTTGAGTATTTAATAATAGCATTGATGAACTGCCTACTATGTGACAGACTCTGTGCCAAACACTTTAAAAATATTACCTTGTTATCCTCAATATCATTATCCCCAGATGAGGAATCTTAAGGCAGGTTCCACAGAGTCACACATGTTTGAGGACATATTTGAACTCTGGTCTTCCTGACTCTAGGCCCAGCACACTATCCATTCTAATTACCTAGTTCTGTTAGAGGGAGGGAGGCATGAGATTACTCCAAATCCTTCCATGTTTGTCTACTCGGGTCTTAACATTAATAAATCTGAGCTTCTAGATAAGCACAGGCTCTTTTCCTGGAAGTATTGTCTCAATTTTTGCAAGCTAGTCCCTGGGTCTAGCTTCTTTCTCAATGGTTTAAATTCAACAAATAGTTATTAAACACCTTCTCTGTGTAAAACTATGCAAGGTACTTGAGGGGGAGGGATTGACTTCACTCCGTCGATGATGATGATGATGATAGTGCTTATAGCACATTTATATAGTGATTACTAGGTGCCATGAACTGTGTATTTTACATAATTGATCCTCACAACCACGTTGGGAGGTAGGTGCTATTATTCCCATTTTACAGATGAAGTCACACAGCTAGTAAGGGTCATAGGCTAGATTTGACCTTGCCTTTCTGATTCCTAACTTTCTGTCTTCTTTCATACGTTCTGTCTTCTTTTCATTCATCTTCTCTGCTATTTTTTGGTCACATAGAAATTGGAGCATATCTTTAAGAATATAACACAGAGCTCAAAATCAAGTAGAGGTGGCAATAATAAATACCTAAGAATGAGCTGAGCAAAATAAAATTGGTAAGGGAAACCAATTTGGGGGTAGGAAAGGGTGAAACAGAAAAGTTTCAAAGAATAGATATTATTTTGAAAGGACTTTAAAGGGCAGGTCGAAATTCAATGGGGAAAGATGGTGAGGGTAGGATTGTGGGGGAGTATAATATTCCAGGAATAGGGAACATGACGAATATGGTGTGTACTGAACGCAAGGTTCTAGGAGCATGGATCATATCGAATGGAGTAGTATGAGAAATGGCTAGAAATATAACATGCCAGATTATGGAAGGCCTTGACTATTAACATTCTGATTTTAATTTCACTCTGTGAAAGGGAGGTATTGAGTATGAATAAGAAGTAAAGGATGAAAGGAAGCATGAAGCTTGGCAGGAAGCACAAATAAAAGAGGAGAGGAGGTAGAGATGATGGGAGGGTGGGAGGGTAAAGATTCTAGAGGTGATGCAGAGATTGAATCACCCGGATTTAGTAGCTGAGGGGCCACAAAGGGAGAGTGGGAAAAATCCAAACATGAAAGATGGGGTGAATTGTGTCAGGACAAATAAAGAAGTGAAAATCTAGCACATGGACTTAAGGATAATAGATAACAGCTCTATGTTTTGTTCTTTTTTTTTTTTTCTTTTGCTCAAGGAGATTCTAGATCTGGAGAGCCTGGAAGCAGGGGGTGTAGGAAACTATGGAGCTGCCTGGTCTCCACCCCAACGCTCTTCTCATTTTCTAGTGAGAGAAAGCCAAGGGGCCAGGGGAAGCCGAGATCCTGTCACCAAGGTAACTGAGGCTGCCCAATCACTATAGCAACTGGGAACCAGGTCACTCACTGCTGGTGGGGGAGGGGTGTGGGTCATCTCCTGGAGAAGCCATCGCTATGGTAACAGCACTTCCCCTTCGGGACGCCATAGCAACCCTTAACCCCCTCCCCCCACTCCTCTTGAGTATTGAGGCCCAGGCGAGTAAACTGAGGTTTGGAGAGGGGTTACGGAAAGAACGCAGGCGCCTGGCCGAGTCTCAATGACCTTTTCTTCCGTAGGGCCCGGAATACAGAAAGCCGTCTCTGCCGGTGCTTGCAAAACCGAGACAGGGCCACAGCGGTGGGGGTGGGTGGGGGATCAGCCCCGGAACCCATCCCAAGAAGGGTTTCGCTTTCCGGGGAACAGTTCCAGAGCCTGAACTGTCGGGCGCCCGTGATTGGCTCCGACACCAAGCAGCGGAAGGAAGTGTCTCTCGGGGGGTGTATAAGGCGGTGCACGCACTCCGGAAATAGGAAGGGGCCGTTCTAGGCCGAGTCTCGTTGGTTGCGGAGGTCTGGTTGCGGCCGTGGAGGTGGTGGTGGGAGATGCTAGGGCGCGCGGCGCGCGGGGCCGGGACCCTTGCGCTCAAGGTGAGAGGGAGGCTGATTCGCCTCGCTGGACTTCTGGGCAAAGGGGTCACGGCCCCAAGGGAGCGAAGGCAGGGGTCGTGTTCCTCCCCCACTACCTGGGCCAGGTGCGGGTGGGATGTGTCAACGTGACGGGGAGACCCGAGGGTCAGAGATCACACCCATACACGTGGGACGGAGTGTGTGTGGGGGCTACCCTGGGCGGCTGCCACTCCGGTCCTCTCGCGCCCGCGTGCCAGCCCCCTTGCCTGCCCTGCGCCTGCCTTATGCTTTTCCTGGGCTCTCACCTGCCCACCCCACTTGCTCTTTTTTTCTCTTACATCCTCGTACAGACCAGACCCTGAGGTTACTTCCACGCCCCTTGTTCTGTCTCCCCCATCTCTGCATTTGTCTCATACCCATTGCCGGCTCTTTAGAAGGAGGTCGCACTCTAAGGAGCGGCCAAAAATCTATGATGCTGTGAGCCCATGCCCCCATTTTATCACCAATGCACCCATATCCTCCCATCTCCTGTTGCCATCCCACTCCTTGTCCTGAACTTAAACTGGAACAATTAACCTGCGCACTCCCTACCCCCAGTCTGGTCAGTAATACCATCTCTTGAGTTATTTTCCCATCTCTGCTGTCCCCAGTCTCCTCTTTAACCCATTTGCCTTTTCCTCACCTTCCTATCCATTGTTATTTTCTCCAGGGTCCCAGAAGAGCCTGGCCAGGCCCCATTCAACACCGTACAGCTTCGGGCCTACCCAGAAATACAGTTGTGCTGTTTGTGCCACAGCAAGAGGCATGGGTAGTGGAGCGAATGGGTCGATTCCACCGAATTTTGGAACCGGTTAGATTTCTTCTTTACCCCCCCCCCCAATAGCTGGGGAAATTACTGGTTATGAAAGAATAAAAAATAAAGCATCAGGGCAGCTAGGTGGCGCAGTGGATAGAGCACAGGCCCTGGAGTCAGGAGGACCTGAGTTCAAATGTAGCCTCAGACATTTAATAATTATCTAGCTGTGTGGCCTTGGGCAAGCAACTTAACCCCACTGCCTTGCCAAAAAACCCTAAAAAATAAAAATAAAGCATTTATATAAAGCACTGAACTAATGAATGGGGATACAAATAGGAAAACATGACAGTCTCTTTCAAGGAACTTATCTTCTAATGAGGGAAACAGTACATTTGGATTATTCAGAAGCACCCATGGAATGAATGCTCTGGGACAGGGACTGTTCCTTCTGGGTCTTAATTCCTCCCTGATCCCCAACTCCTTCTACCCTTAAACAGGGCTTGAACATTCTAATCCCTGTGCTGGATCGAATCCGATATGTGCAGAGCCTCAAGGAGATTGTCATCAATGTGCCTGAACAGTCAGCTGTAACTCTTGGTGAGGAGGGTACCCTTCCTTGGGCATGAGGCACAAGGAGAGTGCCAAGGCCCAAAGGAAAGCAACCACTGTCATGTTGTTTTTATGATGATTGTGGGCAACTCTTAGTGAACATGGGAATATATATGACTGTGAGCATATATGTGACTGAGAAGCAATTGGGAGGTCACTATAGGGAAAACCAAGAAATGAGTGGAGGAGGGTATAGCAAGGAGGGAAAGAAGGAATTTGGGAGAACAAGGAGCTGTGGGATAGAAGCTGAGAAACTAAAGACCTGACCTCCCCCTGCCCCTTCCCCTAGACAATGTGACACTACAGATTGATGGAGTCCTTTACTTGCGCATCATGGACCCTTACAAGGTACCTTCCTACTTCTAAATTTGTGGACAGTTTTTGTGACTCCCCATCTCAGGATGTCATGTTCCTTATCATAACCCTTCCCCTAGGCGAGCTATGGTGTGGAAGATCCAGAGTATGCAGTCACCCAACTGGCTCAGACAACCATGAGAAGTGAGCTTGGAAAGCTCTCATTGGATAAAGTTTTTCGAGTGAGTGACTTCAGGGCCTAGCTCTTGGTTACTGGGGGTAAGAATGTAGACTTCTTTATATATCCCTTGCTCTATTTAGTCTTCCTCCAGAGGCTTGATGGTGTGAGGGGAGTAGAGGGAAGGTATCTGGTTGTCTGCCTAGCCCTACTTCCTAGGACAGGGCTCCTACCAAGGAAGGATATTACCCAAGCTCTTTCCCCCATACCAGGAACGAGAATCCCTGAATGCAAGCATTGTGGATGCCATCAATCAGGCCTCTGATTATTGGGGTATCCGCTGCCTCCGCTATGAAATCAAGGACATCCATGTACCTCCTCGAGTCAAGGAGTCCATGCAGATGCAGGTTGGGGGAGTGAGGGCATAGTTCCCAAAAGGTGGGATGGTCCACTGCTGGAAGACATAGGAACTGGGAGGATCTTTGGTTGCAGAAATAAGGACTATCCAGTTCAGTTGCCTAGTTAAAAGGGCAGTGGATTTCCTGTTTCTTAGTTCCTAATCCCTGCTCTTTCATCTTTCTGGGCAGGGATTATGGTTATCTACATCTGAGTTCTCTGGCCTTCCTTTTACCCCCAAGACAACTTTGGGATGAGAGAGTATCACTATATCTTTGTTTGAGCCCTATCTTTGATAGCCTAAGAACAAAGTCTGTCTCCTTACTGACTTTGGGATGGGGTGGTCCTGCTTCCAGGTAGAAGCAGAACGTCGGAAACGAGCGACAGTGCTTGAGTCAGAGGGAACTCGAGAATCTGCCATCAATGTGGCTGAGGGAAAGAAGCAGGCACAGATCTTGGCCTCTGAGGCAGAGAAAGCTGAGCAGATCAATCAGGCTGCCGGTCAGTGATGGTGGGGGTGTAGAGGGGGTCTAATCTGGGCACACTTCTGTCCTTAGAGTGACTTTGGTCAGGAACAAGTTTCCCCTGTGCCTGTCACTGAGAAATCTTGCCTCCCCCAGGAGAGGCCAGTGCAGTGCTGGCCAAAGCAAAGGCCAAGGCTGAGGCTATACGGATCCTAGCAGCAGCTCTGACACAACAAGTGAGTGACTTGAGAGATATTCCTTGCTTGACTCCTTTAGGACATCCATAGTGCTCCCCTATCTACTTTTGGGGGATTGACTTTGACTCTCTGTCGCCTGTAATTGGAACTTGTCATCCCTGACCTTCCACTTCCCAGGATTTAACCTAAAAATGCATTCCCTAAGCTATGTCCTTATGATTTCCCATTTCTTGTGGCTCTTTTCCCATGACCCCTTATGCTATTTGTACTTCTTGTAATTCCTAACTTCATGCCCCTGGCGATTACAGAATGGAGATGCAGCGGCCTCCCTAACAGTGGCCGAGCAGTATGTGAGTGCTTTCTCCAAACTGGCAAAGGATTCCAACACCATCCTGCTACCTTCTAATCCTGGAGATGTTACTAGCATGGTGGCTCAGGTTAGTCTCCTCAGGTATCCCCTTTTTAATTAAATTCTGTCAGAAACTAATTTTTTGCTGTCTGTCCTCTGCTTACCATACTTGAATCTCCTCTCCCTGGTCTCTCACATCTTTATGTCTCCTTCATTTCAGTCTCTAGTTCTCAAATTTTCATGCCTGTCCTCTGTCTGTGTTTTATATACACTTATACCCATTCCAGTCTCATAACTTTGTCTCCAATCATAGGCTATGGGTGTGTATGGAGCCCTCACCAAAACCTCTACAACTGAGGCACCAAGCTCAACCTCTGAAGGAAACATCAGGATTTCCCAACGTGCAAATGCTGGTCTGGATGAAGAGCTGGAGCGTGTAAAACTGAGTTAGCAGAACCTGGCTTGGTCTGTGGGACCCTGGGAGTCCTGGGGGAGAGGCTTCTGATCCTGGACTCACCTTTACCCCCTCCTCCTGCCCTTGACACTTCTGGACCCCTCAGCCAAGATTTTGGTTTTTATTTTTTTATTTGAACTTTAATCATGTAATAAACACATCTAGTAGGACACAGCAAAAAGCAGCCTCATTATCTCTGAGTTTAGGGAAATTCAGGAAATAGGTTTGTGGGGCTCTTCTCCTGCATACTCATCCACGTTGGGGTCTGGGAGTACTTTTCTTCCTTCTGAAGTTGATATTGTTATAGCAAGTATACAGTGTGAAGTTTTTAAGTTCTTTACCATCTCTGCATTCCTTTTACTTTTCCACCCCTACTGGTCTGTGGAGGTGACTTCATTTCCCAGCATACTGAGTAGCCTCACTCATGATGCATGTTGGGAATTGTAGTCTGCATCATATTACTGAAAAGACTTGGGGCTGAATGTGGGATTCTGGTTGTTCCTTTGTAATCCCATGCTTTCTCTTTTACCCATTGTAGGAATGGGAATCGAAAGGGTAGAGAAGAATCTCTTTCATGCGGGGGGGGGGGGGGGGGGATCAGAGGTCAAATTTGTGGGGTGGTAATTGCTCTATGGGGGGGATCATGAAAATTATGACTCTACCAAGAACTCACCTTTTTTTCTCCTCCTTCTCAAGGGATTTAAGATCAGTTCCACATGCATCAACTTACCTCCTACATAGGTCCACCCCAGGGGCCAATCAAAGTAATGCCATGGCCTCTGGGTTTCTCTCCCTTTGTTTTTGAGGTGTGACCTAACTAGGTCTGGACCCTAGGCAAAGGACACGAAAACACTGGTGGAATGGAAAAGAACAGAGCCCCCTCATGTTGAATCCATTAGAGAGGGGCTCAACTCCCTTTCCTTCTACCCTCATTTAAGGATGGGTTTGAACATTTGGAGTGTCTCAGGCCTGATAGGTGTGCCTATGGGGAAATGTCCTTTATGAAGGGCCCCCCCCCCCCCCCCCCGGGTTTTAGAGAACTTCACCTCGGGGCTCATCTTAAAATGGTGATTTGGAGGTGTGGAATGGCTTGTGCAGCCCGTCGTTTAAGAGACCTGCGTGGACGGTTACTATTGGAGCTGTAAGTGTTCCAGCTGCTGGGGGTGCGGCCCCGGGGACCCCTGCTCTGGGCCCTCACGCTTCCCTCTCTTCCCTCGCCGTGCGTGAGTGTGCTCGGGAGGGGGCGCTCCGGGCCCCGCGCTGCACTTGACCTCCGTCCGCCCTCTCTATGGTGTGTGGGAGGAGCAAGGGGATTGGCCCGCCTGAGCTGCACTTCCGGTTCTTGCCTCTCAGGTTCTTGCCTCTCCTCTTCCGGCTGCCCGCGGCACTGCTCATAGGTGACTGAGGGGTCCGGAGATCGCGCTGGGGTCCCCCGGGACCCGAGGCGGGGGGGCGGGGGTCTTGAGGCTTTGCACGTCCGCCCTCCTGAGCCGCGTAGCTGTCCATCACCCTGCCGCTGGAGGCGCGCTCCCCTGCCCGGGGCCCTTCCCAGCCCGCGCCCCTCCCCCCCGGGCTGACCCCATCCCAGCCCCGCCCGTGGCCCCCGCCCTGCATGTACCTTGCACCCCACTCCCTGCTTTTCTCCCTTCAGTGCCCCCCGCCCCTGCGTCCCCCAGACCTTGCCCCCGCTTCTGAAAGCACCCACTCACCACTGGCCCCCATGGTCTGGCCCTTGTCGGGAGCCCCCAGCCCCCGTGGTGCTGCTTCTGCCTCTTAACTCGCCACCCCCCCCAATCCCCACTGCCCCCCTTCTCCCAAATATTTCACCTATGGGTACAATTTAGATTCTCCTTCACCAGCCTCTCCCGAGGTCACTCTCTTACCCCCTCCCCTCCCTTCCTTTGTGCCACGTGGGGAGTGGCCTGCGCCCAAGATCCTGCTGAGGGTGACTTTGACTCGGGGAGGCCTGTAAGGGAGGGGCCCCGGGGCTGCACACTGCCCAAACCTGTTTGTGGGACTGGGAGCTCTAGGAGAGGAGAGAGACAGAGAAAGCACTCGTGGGAATGGCTTGGGTTGAGAAGAGGAGGTCTTTGAAGTGGTAGTCCACTGTCCCACTTGATGCTCAGCCCATCTCACCTGGGAGTTTCTTCATACTGCAGTAGATGATAGTCCTTAGACCTCATTCTTCATTGGAGATAAAAGGAGATATGGGTCTCCTATGGTCAGAACACCCATTTTTCTCTTTCCAGCAAGTAATGGATTTAAGAGTCAGACGCATGCCAGCTTGTATCATCCAGCTTTCACTGTCAGATATTTTTTATCTCTAATAATAAGGTTTGCAGAGCATTTTACACATATTTTGCTTTTTATCTTCACAACCACCCTAGAGGTAGGTGCTATTATCCTGGTCTCATTTTTGGATTTCCACTTGCTATGGTAGAAGACTTCTAACCCAAAGGAATTCCTTAAGTTGGTAGAGCAATAGGGAGGTCCCTAATTCTACAAAAATGAAAACTGAGGCACAGAATGAGCAGCTCATATTATTGTTGAAGAAGGATAAAAGTATTTTTATTCACAAATCATAATTAATTGAACCTGGAACGGAAGGCAGTTTTGTACTGCTGATTTGGAGAATAGGCTCAAGAAATGTTTTGTGGCTTTGAAATGGAATTTGATTGAAGAGGGAGAAGTTGTTTTCTGTACCCTAAATGTCCCTAGCTAGTCTTCCTTGGAAGATTTATGTGAGAGACAGAGAAGTAGAAGTGAGTAGGGGAGAATCTTTAGGGAAGAGTTTGAGAGAAATCGCAAGAGTTTGAGTGAGCAATGAGAGCTTAAGTAATTATGTGTCTGTCTTCTTGACTTCCAGAATGCTGAAGGCCCTGGTACTGCTTTTCCTGACCTGGGTCTGTTTCCTCTTTTATGCTGGCATTGCTCTCTTCACCAGCGGCTTCCTGCTCACCCGACTGGAGCTTACCAATCACAGCAACTGTCAGGAGTTGCCTGGAAAGGGACCTCTGGTGGGAGGTGGCCGAGGTGAACCAGGGGCCTGCTGGACAGCTCCTCGATTTTCCCGAGCTGTGGTAGTGTTGATAGATGCACTTCGATTTGATTTTGTGCAGCCTTGGCCAGGTGGCCTTCCTGCCCCACAACCTTTCTTAGGAAGACTGGGCTCCATACATCGCCTTCTAGAAGCCCAGCCACAACATGCTCGCCTCTACCGGTTCCTGGCTGATCCACCCACCACCACCATGCAACGACTCAAGGCCCTCACCACAGGCTCTTTACCTACCTTCATTGATGCTGGGAGCAACTTTGCTAGCTATGCCATAGAAGAAGATAATCTCATTGCTCAGCTCAACAATACTGGTCAGTCTAATAAGATTATGGAATGTTAATTTTGTAGGATCTTAAAATAATTGAATCTTGGAGTTGAAAGGGACTTTATAGATCAAAAAACATAGATCAGGGGCATCTAGGTGGCACAGTGGATAAAGCACCGGCCCTGGAGTCAGGAGTACCTGGGTTCAAATCTGGTCTCAGACACTTAATAATTACCTAGCTGTGTGGCCTTGGGCAAGCCACTTAACCCCATTTGCCTTGCAAAAACCTAAAAAAAAAAATAGATAAAAAAACCTCCTCAATGAAGAAACCATTCTTTAACACCCTGACAAGTTGCCATCCAGCTTCGACTTTTATCCCCTAGGAATGGTGGCCAACCAAGGGAATGCTAATCATTATTAGGAAGTCTAACTCTGAAACCTAAACCTGTTACTCCCAGTTCCCAGCAACTACAAAGTTATATGCTTCTTTATGATAATCCCTTGTTTTTTGAAGATAGCTATTATGTCTGTTTTAGACTCTTTAACTCAGATTTAAATGTGCCCAGGTTCTTCAGTCCATCTTTATATGGCATGATTTTCAGACCTCCATACATCATTCTGGTCATGCTCCTCTGGACATATACCAGTTTGCTAATGCCCTTTTTAATGTTGATGTCATGGTATCCAAAAGGGAACACAACATTCCCAAGTATTGTTTGGCCAAAAAGTACAATAAGAATACATTTAACCTCCTGTGGTCAATTTTCTTTTAGGCACTTGTGTTTAAATTATATTATATACTATGGTTCTTTTAATTTAGGCTAAAATCACAAGATTTTTTTTTTGATCTCATGATTGATTCATGTTAAACTTTAAGCTCAAACCCCTTGAGTAAAAATTCAAAACAATTAAACTGCTGTTAAAGATACAGGTTAGTGTGGAAAGGAACTTTAGAGTCCAACTAGTTCAGGATTTCCTTACTTGGGGTCCGTGAACTTTAAAAAAAAATGTTCATTGTATTACATTATTCAAAGAAAAGCTCCAGACTGATGAAGAGATTCATAACACATATAAGCCTGGAAGAACCTCTGATCTGATCCAACTCTTTAATTTAATGAATTAACTAGGCCTAGTCAGATGAAGTGATTTGCCTAAGATCACACAGTTAAATTGTAGAAAAGCTGTTGACTAGAATCTAGGTCTTCTTCCAGTCTCATGCTTCTTCCAATATACCATACAGACACTCTCATACCTTCCCTTCCCTCCTTGTGTGTTCTCTTCCCTTCACATCTTTTTCTAGGGCTTCTTTCCTACTGTCTCTCTACTACTTATCAGGCAATTTGAGTTTCTGATGTTACCCAGCCCTGTGCTAAACTTTGTTCAGGTGATTAACAAGGATATAGTCCCTGCCCCCAAAGAATTTTATGGCATAGTTGAGAAAAATGACTTATTTTTATGAAACAGTAAAAGAAATAAAAGTCCTTTGATGGATGGGACTATTTTTTGGTTGTTGATTCATAAAATTAGGTACTTATTTTGTAGTAAATTATGTTTTAACTGAGTAGAATTACTATGTATATTTGGAAGGAGAGATTATGGTGTATTGGTGTGACTAGATAAGGCTTCATGTAGAACTTGAATTCCATTTTTACTGATGGGTAGGATTTAGGTAAGCAATGAAGAGGGGTGGGTATTACAGATAGGAGTGAATGGTGTAAAAGCAAAGGCAAGAGGTATAACAGTGACAGTGAATCATTACCTTGTGAGAAGACTATGGCTACAGCAAAGAATTTACATTGACAAGAAATGGAAAGAAAGGAGAACTGTAGAATGATGCCATAATATAAAACAATCTTCAATTGGTCCTTTCCATTATTCAGTGTCTAACATCTCCCTGACTCTCCCAATGCTGCAGGGAAACGAGTGGTCTTCATGGGGGATGACACTTGGGAGGGCCTGTTCCCGGGAGCTTTTTCTCAAGCGTTCTTCTTCCCATCCTTCAATGTCAAAGATCTTCACACTGTGGACAATGGAATTCTGGAGCACCTCTACCCCACCAGTGAGCAGTCCCAGCTGGGATCCAGTCTTGGACTCTAATGGAAGGGAGGGATGGGGTAGACTTGTCTTCTACTCTGAGAAGCTAGGCCAATACTCAATTTGTGAAATAGTGCTGAGCCCACTGGAGACTGTTTGTCTCAACATATATCTGATCTGATTTTGAGCTGTAGTATGCAAGGTGTGTCTTACCCCGACCTGTGGCTGCATGCAGCCCTCAAAGCCCATTCAGGTGGCATTATTACATTTTATTATCATATTCATTGATAATATGGATTATATTGTATTCATGTATAAATATTAAATTTGGCCCTTGGCAAGTTTTTGTTGGGGGATATAGTCTAGAAGAGCTAAAAGTTTGGACACTCATGCTTTAGATGGTATTACCCTAGGTGATTAGGATTGAAATCAGTGTCCATTGGTAGAAGAATATTAAAGGCTGGGAAATTAAGGAGGGGTACCAACTCAGAATTGGTCTCTACAGTGGACAGAGATGACTGGGACCTGCTGATTGCTCACTTCCTGGGTGTAGATCACTGTGGCCACAAACATGGTCCCCACCATCCTGAGATGGTCAAGAAACTCAACCAGATGGACCAGATGCTTCAGTAAGTTGTACCAGAGAAGCTTGATTGTTGGTAGGAGGCAGGGTCTAATTGATATATAGTACAGAGATAGTATCCTAAGAAGTATATACATGTGTCTGTGTGTGGTGGGGGATAGTTTGGAATAGAGCATGTCAGAAAGACTGCCTTCCTGTCTCTGGGGAGAGACTATGGTATGAGAGTAGGGTTGGGGTGGAGGAAGAAGATCTCTGTGTATTCGTTGGGTCTTTAGTGAAGTATTCATAGGACCAGGCATTCATGACTTTGACTTTGTCTAATATTCTGCTGTCCACACTAATAGTTGCCACCAGGTTCCTCTTTCTGAAGCTCAAGAATGCATGTTTATTTGGGTTCCCTCTGAACCCACTGAGTAAGTTGGGTCCCATAGAAAACTATCCTGTGGGTCCTGCGGTCTGATTACCTGTGGGACTTAAGACAGATTAGTTAACTTCTCTAGACCTCAGTATCTTTATATGTAAACTAGAAAAATAATTAACTTCATAGAATTATCATATAAGGGCTAAACAGAGCAACACATAATTTGTAAAACCCCAAATCCCTGAGAATGCTCTTTAGAGATTGCCAGGGGTCAAGGGATGACTGTATCCAGGCTAGGATTTTCCCCACTGTTTGGTTCCCTGCAATCAGGACGCTTGTGGAGCGACTGGACAATGATACACTGCTAGTAGTGGCTGGAGATCATGGCATGACAGAGACAGGCGACCATGGTGGAGACAGCAAGCCAGAAGTCACGGCTGCACTCTTTCTATACAGCCCTTTGCCCCTTTTCCCCAAAGCTCCCCTGGAGGTAAGTGCAAGACACAGATGGTTCTCTTGCCCAAGTCTCTCCTGTTTCCTTTTGACCCACTTAAACTCTTTTTGTCTTTCCGAGAAAGTGTCCATTAGGTAGCTGTTTCACCCGCTTCCCCACAATTAACAAGTCTTCTCTACATTATTTCCTTCCCTAGATATCATTTTGTTCTCTCATGCTTCCACCACCTTTCCATCACTTCCCCCCTCTCTATAGATACCCTGCCCCCTGCTGCTCCTACTCATCTCTATTACCCTTAAATGTTTTTTCCTCCTTTCCCCATCATTACACTCTGAGCTAGGACTATGAAATGGCCTTTTTCCTCACCTTTCCCCCACCATCCTTTCCACTAATTCATTCCTCCCTCTGGTTTTATTGCCTCCAGGACCCAGAAGTAGTTCCCCAGGTGAACTTGGTGCCAACGCTGGCACTTCTCCTTGGCCTGCCCATACCTTTTGGAAACATAGGAGAGGTGATGATGGACCTGTTTTCAGGGGAAGGAGATGCCCAGCCTCTTGCTACCTCTCTTGCCCAAGCCTTTGCCTACCATCTCAATGCCCAACAGGTAGAGGGGCTGACACTCCCTAGGGATAGGGGCTATATTGGGCTAGAGACCCAGGGAGTTAACCTGAACAAAAACCCACCCACTGATCCTGTCATCATCATTCTTCCTCTGACTTAACATCCATTTCTGTCCCTACTCACCCCATATATGGTATGGGTTCTAGCCCTGGGACTCTTTGACTATTCTGTTCATTTCTGTCTTATTCCTCCTCTCCTATTCCTTTTAACTCCCTGTAACATTTTCTTACATGTTCACTTCCCCCCAGGTATCCCGATTTCTTCATGCTTACTCATTAGCTGCCCAGGACTTGCCCCTTGAGGAGCTGCAGCGCCTTCAGAACCTCTTCTCTTCTGCATCCTCTGATTATAAACGACTGCTAGATCAGCTAAAGACTGATGAGGTCAGAGAGGCTGACATACAGGCTCTGATCTCCCAGCTGAGATTGTTCTTGCGTGGGGCGAGGACAGCCTGCACAGAGACATGGGCTCGATTCCGCCCAGCCCGAATGATTGGGGGCACCGTACTCCTGACCTCCACCTGCCTCCTCTGCCTAGTGACCTCTGGGCTCACCAGCTCCCCTGATTTCCCTTTCCATTCCCTGCTCCTAAGATCTGTGGCTTGGGGTCTGGCAGGGACCACCTTGCTAGCTGGGGGACTCATGGCCATTGGGACCAAGCTAGAGCTAGCTTTGTTGTGTGCAGGAGGTTCAGCCAGCTCCCTCCTGGCCTTCCTATGGGCCCTAAAGTCAAGGGGGAGGCCAACAATGACAGCCTTTCTCCCAGGCCCTTTGCCCATCCTGGTGCTCCTGTTTCTTCGCTCAGCTGCCCTCTTTTCTGACAGCTTCATCCTGGCTGAGGCCCAAGTAGCCCCATTCCTTCTGCGTTCACTGTCCCTGTTTCTAGTGGCTCGGTTGCAGTGGGAGGGCCGGCTTCTGGTGGGGGGACCCCCAACTCCTTGCCTCAGCTCCCCCACAGCATCTTCCACACGGCGGGAGGGTCCACAGGCCCTAGGGCTACTGATGGGCCTGCTTCTGTGTGTCCGCCTATCCAGTCTTTTCCATCGCTGCCCAGAAGAGACACCTATGTGCCAGTCATCACCCTGGTTAGCTCCTTTAGCTTCAGTGACTGGTGGCCAGGTTAAGAACCTCTGGTATGGGGCTTGTCTTGGGGCACTAGGAGTATTGGTCCTTTCTGTACGGTTTTGGCTGCGCCGCTGTGGGAATCTAAATAGCCCTGCCCCTCCAGTTCTCTTTGTGCGCTGGGGATTGCCACTGATGGCACTGGGCACTGCTGCCCACTGGGCATTGTCCTCAGGCTCAGCTGAGGCTCCCCCCAGGCTACAGGCACTGGTGTCTGGGGCTGTGGCAGGGTTGCCCCGGGCTGTGCTGGGTCTGGCAGCTGTAGGACTAGGGCTGCTGCTTTGGCAACCTGTCACAGTTTTGGTCAAGACTGGGGCAAACAGCCCCAGCCCCATTGTTGTCCCTTTTGTTGGGCCCCCGGCCTCCCAGGCTGACCTGGACTACGTGGTTCCTCAGATCTACCGTCGAATGCAGGCGGCGCTGAGGGGGAAGCTGGCCGGGGATGGGGGCCAGACACCACTGGCGCTGGCTGCCTACGGGCTGGGGAGTGTGTACTCTGCCGCCGTGGTGACTGTTCTTGCCCTGCTGGCCTTCCCGCTGCTGCTGCTACACACTGAGCGGATCAGCCTCGCCTTCCTGATCCTCTTCCTGCAGAGTTTTCTACTCTTGCAGCTGCTCGCCACTGCTGTTGGGACCCCTGCTAGAAGCCCTGGTAGGCGGTAGGGCTCTCCCATCTGTTGATTCCCCTAGAATATCCATCTCCTTGCTCTTGTGTCCCAGGTGAACCAGCAAGTCTGGAATAAAGGTTGTCCTCTCCTTAGTAATAGCAGGCCAACTTCAGTCTATATCTGATCTCACCTCATAAATCTAAAGGGCTACTAGAATTTGGGAGAAGGAGGGGATCAAGTGCTACCCCCTGTTCCATACCTGCCCTCTCCCATCCCAATCAGGAACCACTGCCTTTGGAGAAGATGTACTCCCCTTATTCTCTAGACAATTAGGTGACCATTTGTCTGGACTGTGGGGGAGGGGGGTTCCAGGTGATTAAGCATAGGAGGCAAATGCATGGTAGGGGCAGGATGAGAGCATAGGAAGGAATGTTCAAGTACCAGAATTTGGGAAAATCATGTGGCATGGCAATTGTGGCATGGGTTGAAGTTAAAAGTGTTAAGGTATTAAGTTGAATGTCTACTTCCAGGTCCCTTCTCCGTGCCATGGCTAGCCATCTCTGCTTGGGCTCTCACAGCCACTCAGACCTTCTACTCCACAGGCCATCAACCTGTCTTTCCAGCTATCCACTGGAATGCTGCCTTTGTAGGCTTCCCTGAGGGGCATGGGTCATCCCCTGTGCTCCCTGCTCTGCTTGTGGGTGCCAATACCTTTGCCTCCCACCTTCTTTTTTCAGGTATCTCATCCCCCAATCTCCATTCCCTTCTCCTGAGACTGAGCTTAAGACTAGAGGGAAATGAGGGACACAAGGATGGTGGGAAGCATCTTGCTTCTATCCATCCTTTCATCTCAGTGGGGTAAGACTCATGATGCCAAGGTATCTGAAGATACAGGTCCCTTGGAAACTTCTTTTGTTAAGAGAGAAGACTCCTTTTTTGTGAAGCCCCTAGCTTGATCTGCCTAAGCACAGAATTAAGTCAGGGTAGAACTGTCCTGTGGGAATCAAGGCTTGTTACTTGGAACCTAAGATGACTCCAAACCTATGTTTCTCTCACCCCCGGAGGCAGTTGGCTGCCCACTGCTCTTGCTCTGGCCCTTTGTGTGTGAGGGCCAATGCTCTATGAAGAAGAAGTCCTTGGCCAGTGGGGCTGAAGTGGAAGTAGAGAAAGAAGAGGAACCCTTGATGGAGATGCGTCTCCGGGATGCTCCGCACCATTTCAACACTGCTCTCCTGCAGCTAGGCCTCAAGTACCTTTTCATCCTGGGTGTACAGGTGGGTATGATTCATTACTGTTAACTGGTATGGTTGGAGATTTCAAAGGAGAGAAACTGAATTCTAAGTAATTCTTAACTTTTATATGCCATTTGGCAATTTTTCTTCATTTTATGCTCTATTAGAACTTTTTAGGAAAAAAATTGTCATTTCCCAGTGAAAATTCCTATAACTCAGGGTGCAATGGATGGAGCACTAGCCCTGGAATCAGGAGGACCTGAGTTTGAATTTGACTTCATAATTTGACACTTACTAGCTGTGTGACTTTGGGCAAGTCACTTAACCCCAAATGCCTTGCAAAAAAAAAAGAAAATACCTGTAACTCTTGAAAATTGTATTTCTTGGGGTGCCTAGGTGGCGTAGTGGATAAAGCACCGGCCCTGGAATCAGGAATACCTGGGTTCAAATCTGGTCTCAGACACTTAATAATTACCTAGCTGTGTGACTTTGGGCAAGCCACTTAACCCCGTTTGCCTTGCAAAAACCTAAAAAAAAAAATTGTATTTCTTGTAGGACAGTTGATAGGGAAATAGAGGTTATTAAATTGAACAAGATGTGATGGAACTTAAGCTGTTGGGGGTGGTATTTCTGTTGGGGCAGATGGAGGAAGGATACTCAGAGAGTGTGGGTGATGTTTATGGCTCTTGAGAATCCTGTCAGGACAGTTGAAACTTTGACAGAGGGTGTGGTTACAAGATTGGTTTAAGACAATTAAGACATGAAAATAGGATTTATACTCAAAGGTATTAGAGGATAATTAACACTACCCGAAGAGGCACAAAAGACCTATTATGGTAGAGGGAAAGTAGGGAGAATGTAAACACTGAGCAAATCTTACTTTCAACAGATTTGACTCAGAAGGAATATTTGTTCCCAATAAGGTTTAGAAATTTATCCTACCCTTCAGGAAAGTAAGAGGGAATGGGGCCTTAAAACAGGTAATGATGTGTAGAGAGTCCTTCAGCTGACCAGGGAAACTAAAGCTTGTTGGCTTATGCCCCAGGGGATATGAGTACAGATTTTTCCTTCAATTCTTTCTCAAAATATGGTAGTAGTAAATTGTTTAGCATTATCCCCAGGAAATGGGAGCTCTGAGGCCTAGAGATAAGGGATAGCAGAATTTTAACAGAACTTTCAAAATGACCATTTTATCAATGAGGTGGCTAGGGTAGTGGGAAAGTCAGCAGTAGAACCTGCACCCACAGAGTACTTGTCAATACTACTCCAATGATATGCATCCCTTCTTTTCTCATTCTGGAGGGTCTCCACTCTCATCTTTCTCTGCTTTTTCACATTTCCATTCCCCATCCCAGTTATCCTCACTTTTCATTTCTTCCCTATTTCCTTGTCCCTCCAGGTCTTAGCTTGTGTTCTGGCAGCATCCATACTCCGCAGGCATCTCATGGTCTGGAAGGTGTTTGCTCCCAAGTGAGTGGCTATTCTCATTAAGGGAAGAATATTCAGGGAAGGGGAGGAAAGGTCCAGAGCTGGATGAGAAGATGGGTGGAGGATTTGATTTGCATATCAGTCTGCTCAGACACAAAGTAAAAGGAAAGTAAAAAGATATCTTATGGAAAAGGGGGCCTGGTGAGTTGGGGTTTGTATATCCTTCCAGAATGTCAGAGTAAAGAGGAAGAGAAAATGGGCAGAAAAAGCTAGCCTCCATTGAACCTACTGTGTTATACCATCTTAATACCCCCCTACCTCTCTGCTTGTAGGTTCATCTTTGAAGCTGTGGGTTTTGGGGTGAGCAGCCTGGCACTCCTTCTGGGTCTGGCCCTGGTGATGTGGGTAGACAGAGCTGTGGGGTCCTGGTTCAAGCAGCTCATTCTGTCCCAGGAGAGGTAACTTTTGTCACATGGATCTTGGGACCAACCTTCCCTCATACCCTCCAGCAAATGAGCCCTGGCTTCACCTGTGCATGACTACAGTTCTAGGACTGATTTCAACCTGCTGAGCAGGACCTCTGGCTGAGACTCAACTCCTGTGGAGATCTGTGCAAGCCTGGTTGTAACTGGGTCACTAGTAGCACCCTCTACTCCAGATACAGTGTGTATCCCACTCTCAGAGGGTTCGTAGCAATGCATCACACACTTGTGGAGCCAAATGAATAGTAGTAACTTTACTGGGGTTTTCAAATTCAGGATTAGAGGAAGGAAGAGGACTTGGGTCTGTGCTAAAATTTTCTTTCTTCTGGAAGAATTGGAGCAGGCCAAGCAGCTGCAAAGAAGCATTGGGCATGACTCTCTTCTCTCCACTGATTTTTCTCTTCTCAACCTGACCAAGCAAAATGAATGCCTTTCCCTAAATGAGATTGAGTTAATGGGAACCCAAAGCACTGGAGAAATCTGGGGAGTGGGGGAGCAGGAAGGCTTGATGGGGGAAGTGAGCTGCTATGTATACCCAGAGTAAAATAAAACACTGGAGATATGTTGTTTGTGTGAAAGAAAGATTCAGGGAAGATGCTTCTGTTCTGTGGGATGGGACTTTGTTGAGGGAGGAATACTGTCTATTCTCAGTTCCTGCCACTAACCTTCACTCCCTTCAGTTCAGTAAATCTATTTAGTACTTATGCCCAAGGTGGGTACCAGGCAAGATTAAGCTGTGGATATCACAAAAGAAGACACAGCTTCTCCCTTTAAGAAGTCCACATTTTGGAAGGGGAAAGAAGTAAGGGCAGAAGTAGGGCATGCTGGATGAGATAATAAGAATCACACACTAGAATTAGAGAACAACTTGTAGGATTAATTCTCTTTCACTCTCAGTATTATTGACTTCATACTCCAGACCTTCATTCCTTTCATCTGAATTTCTGCACTAGTTTAACTGGTCTCGCTGTCTTAAGGCTCTCCCTTCATGACATGCTACATCCTTTACTTGGGTACTTCCTACCTGTTTGAACTAGGGTAAATAACTTCTCATTGGCCCTGACTGTCCTCATCTTTAAAATGCAAGCATAACTGTTGCTAAGGTCTCATATCTCCAAATCTATAATTTTATGATAATCTTCATAAAAAGCTCTATGATACTTACCTACGTAAAATTTAGTCTTCATTATCTTCTTGTTGCATATTGTAAATTCTTCAAAGTGCTCTATAATCCAACTACAACTTGTCTCTCAGCCTTATCCTCATTTCAGTCATTCAAATATTTATGTGCCTACCTATGCACAAAACTACACTACATGAGGATAAATTAAATTAAAACTTCAAATTCAACCCTCACAAGTTGATGGAGGATGGGGAAGGAGGAGAGAGCAAGTATTAAGTGCCATTACTATTTCATTTGATCCTCAATAATTCTGGGAGGTAGATGCTATGATTATTTAACCAAGGCAGACAGGTTCAGTGATTTGGTCAGGGTCATTCTAACTGCTGTGCCATCTATTGGAAGAGACTAAGACCCAGAGAGGTAAGTTGATTTATTTAAATAAAAAGTGTGGATTAGATTACTATATAGTTAGGAAAATTTGGGATTGACTTAATGACTGAACTCAAATGAGCAGTTGATAATGGACCACTAGAGGGAGGTCTCTAGTGGAGCATTCTAGGCATCTGCCCTTACCCTGTACTATTACAAAATTTTTATAAATTATATGGGTGATGACATGCTTATTAAATTTGCAGTCAGTAGAAATATGAGACATAGCTAGCATGTTAAATCACAGTCAAAATCCAAAAATCATCTTGATAGGCTAAAATTGAGTTTTATCTGTATGGAAGTTCAAATAGGAAGCAAAAAGAACAGGATTAGAGCAATGATTCTTAACTTTTTTTGTCCATAAGCTACTGGCTATCTGATGGGCCATTTCAGGAGAATTTTTTAAATGTATAAAGTAAAATCATAGTATTATAAGCAAACAAGTTATCTTGAAATATAGTTATAAAAATGTTTCTAGTAACAGAACCATGGGGCAGCTAGGTGTCACAGATGATAGAACAGTGGCCCTGGAGTCAGGATGACCTGAGTTCAAATTTGGCCTCAGACAACTTAATAATTACCTAGCTGTGTGATCTTGGGCAAGTTACTTAACCCCATTACCTTGCCAAAAAACCAGATACATGAACCCTAGCTAAAGAATTCCTAATCTAGAGGCTCAGCCTTTCCTTTCTTTAGCCCTTTATAAGACACTTTATTGAAATAGGATGCAAACCCATAGGTTAGCCTCATTAGATTGATGGTGTAGTACTCAGCATGGGGAGAGAAGCCACTAAACCAGCCATACAAGAGTCTGACAGTGTTGATAGTGACCATATTCTTGGCTCCAATATTTTCAAGTGAAACTCATAGGGATGGAGATTTATCTGATTTTTCTATTGCTATCTCAGAGCATTGTGACACTTGAGGGTTCAAAGGAAATAGTTATAGGAGGAAAACTTGGTGCTTTTTGTCTGCTGGAAATGCCTGGATTATACTGAGGTTAATCCAATTTGCCCCCAAATGAAAAAATTTGATAGTGTTCCCTTAACCTCTAGGTTACACCAAAAATCTTTATAAGCTTGGCCAATTACAGCCTCCTCTGGGATTATAAGACATAATCATTACTGAATTGGAATCCCACTTAGTAAGAAGTACCTATTAAATAGAAAATCTTGTCAGGGAATGACTTAAGATATTATGTGAAGTTAAAAAATAGTGCAGTAGAGACAGCCTGAACATCTTTGTGAGCTGTAAATCAATCTCCATTAAATTGTGTACCTAAAGCCCCTTAGATTTAGCATTAGCACCTGTGTTTTCCTGTTTCTTCATATGATGGGTGTGTGTGTATATATATACATATATATATGTATATATATACACATACATATATGATAAATGTATGAATGTGTGCTTGGTAGTGGGATTGGATCAGATCTAATATAATGGTTATTACACTGGTCTTCTGGTGAAACACCTGTCTCTATAGGATCCAAACTCATTTTGCAGGGGTAAAATTTTCAGAAGCAAGAACTTGGGATCTTAAAAGTTTGAAAAAGTTGTTCTATATCTCCCCACAAGTCTGGGTGCAAGAGAGAAGAGGGTTTGGGTACCTTGTGGCAGTTAACTTTCCCCACGAACCCATATTGGTGTTTGAGGTTCCAGAAAATTTCAAAGGGAATCAGATCCTCCACATTGAAGGGTAGCAAATGTGCTTCTTAAAACTCATAGACTGCTTTTCTTTTCTCTGCATCTCTTCTAGTTTTTAGACTTTAGTAACCAAAGCGAAGGTTTCAGAAATCAGAATTTTTATTTTTCCTGTTCACAGCACAGTTTGAGCTGGGAAAAACTGATCCAGGGTGGGAAAGAAGAGAACTTAGAATTTAACTTTAGGAAAACCTACATTTGGTAGTGGAAAGAGAAAGACATACCAGGAGGGAGACAGAATGGTATCCTGTTCTTAACTGTGGTTGTCCTCTCCAAAGCTCTGTTTTGAGCCCTCCTATCTTCCCCCACCATTTTTTTCTGAATATTCAGAAAGACTTGTCAATTATTTGGAAAGGGAGTGAGGAAGAGGAAAGGGTCAAAGATGACTGAAGTTATGAACCTCAATATGAAGGAAGTGAAAGAAAAGTTTTGAGAAGGGGTGGGTTGAGAAAACTGCCTTGGTAAATTTGTCAACTCTTTTGGATTCAGTAACTTCTTTTTATGTGGGGATTGTTTCATTTTGACAATGAGGGGGTCATTTTTTTTTAATGTGAATCCTGACAACATAGAGCCAGTATGATTAAAGATTTATTAAAATTCTCAAGTTATCTCCCCACATCCCTCTATATAATCTATTCACAATCTCTCTTGATTGCTAGCTACCATTTGGGGAACCTCCATTTTAATGGCTATGAGCATATTAAACTCAACATGTCCCAAAACAGATACAATTATTTTACTCTCAGTCCCTCAACTCACTTTTTCCTGTTAAGAGAACCACCATCCTTCCTAGTTATTGTTTCTTTGACTCTTCTTTCTCCTCATATTAAGTCAATAGTTAATAAAGAGTTATTAAAATAAGTGCTGGGGATATAAATATGAAGGAGATTATAATTTAATTGGGGATAGCAAAAACACAAAAGGTAGCCAAAAAGGGTAGGAAGGAAGGCACCCAGCATGGGGCCATGATAAAGAAGTCCAAAAGCAATGTGGCTAGTGGGAAAGGGTCCCCATCATTAAATGGAGGTTTTGCAACTCATTGTTCCACCCTCAAGTCAGGAGGGCAGAGGGCAGTGATGAGATATTAGTGCCAGGGCTGGTTCAGTTTTATAAGATAGTGTTTTGTAGATAGTAGATTCTTAAGTGGCCCTTCTCACCAAGGCCAAATCTAAGCAGTCAACATAATTCCCTTGATTCTCTACCCATCTTTTTATCCCCAGCTCTTCTTCCCATCCATTATTCCTCTTTCTCTTTTCCTGAATCTCTGCCCATCAACTACTTACTTAACTATTGTCTACAAGAATACATGTTTCAGGGCGGCTAGGTGGCGCAGTGGATAGAGCACCTGAGTCAGGAGTACCTGAGTTCAAATCTGGCCTCAGACAATAATAACCTAGCTGTGTGGCCTTGGGCAAGCCACTTAACCCTGTTTGCCTTGCAAAAAAAAGCAAACCTAAAAAAAAAGGAATACATGTTTCTCATACATCCTTAAAAAAACCATATTCAGACTTGCCATCCCTGCTAACTGCTCCTGTAGTTCTCCTCTGTTAAACCTTTGAAAAAACTGCCTACCCTCTGTGCCTCAACTTCCCCTCCTTTTATTCTCTATACAGTCTAACCTCACTCAACTGAAATTCCTCTCTGAAAAGTTTTATTAATAGTTTAATAGCCAGTTCAAATGGCCTTTTCTCAGACCTCATCCTTCTTAATATTTCTGCAGTATTTGATATTGCTGACCACCTATGCCTTCTGGACACTTTGCATTTTCTTCTGCCTAGATAACTTTTTCTGAGTGTTCTTTAATAAATGAGGCTCATGAACTATGCATATAACTGAAGACTGTTTTGAACCTTCTCTTTTCTATTTGTTCTCTTGATGACTTCACATGATGACCATTTCTACATCAATGACTCCCAAATAGATATATCTAGTGCTAGTCTCTCTCCTTACTCCAGTTCTTAATTACCACTCCCTATTGATTATTTTGAACTGAATGTCCTATTGTTCTTTCAGACTCAAACTGTATAAAATAAAATTTAGTATCCTCTCCCCTGAACAAACATTTATCTCAGACTTCTTATTGTCTGTCTAATGCACTACCATCCTATTTTTGTTCCTCAGTCTCAGTTATCCTATATACTTGTCAAGCTTGTCATTTCTTTTGCTATGGTATCTCTTGAGTGAATGCTCCTTATAACACTCAGCCACTACCCTAGTTTAGATCAACCTGGACTATCACAACAGCTTCCACTTTGGTCTCCCTACCTCAAACATCTCTCTCCATACAGTGGACAAAGTGAGTTTTCTTCCCTTCTAGAAGCAAATATAAACTTTTCTGTTTATATTTTAAATCTCTTTTTAACCTGTCCCTTTCCTCCTTTTCCCATCTTCTTACAAATTACTCCCCTCTATTCACTTGCTCCAGATGTACTAACCTATTTATTCTTCTGAACACATAGTCTGATTCCCTCCTTTTAGCTGTCACTTAGACAAGGGTGTCTCACCCCAAACTATGGATTTTTAAGTACACTTTCTACTTACTAGCAATTGATCCCTCCAGCTAGTACAGTAACTCCCTCCCAGAGCCACCTTGCATTCATTTTATATTTATTTGCCTATGTGCACTGTGTCTTCTCTGATTGAATGTAAACTCCTTGAGGGCAGGGTTTTACTTTTGTCTTTGTATTTCCCTGTACTTAGCACAGGGACTGATATATAAGAATTGGGGTAGGGATAGGGCTTGAATTGTTGAAGTAGAGAATTCCTTGAAGAGGAATCTCATTCTACTAATGTTGGGGCAGCTAGGTGGCTTTTGTGGAGAGAGTACCAGCCCTGGAGTCAGGGGGACCTGAGTTCAAATCTGACCGCAGGCATCTGACACTTACTAGCTGTGTGACCTTGGGCTAGTCATTTGATCCTTATTGCCTCTATCCAGGACCATCTTTAGTCTTCCTGATTCTTCTTGATCCATAGACTGGAGATTTAGCACAGCACCCCTCACTCAGATCCAGTTCATGTGCCTGCATGGCATCACCTCCCTTATGTTGTTGGACAAACATCATCATCACTAATGTTGGTCAGCACCTTCTCTGCAACTTATTATCTTAGTTTGCTTACAGTGCTAAGTTAAGCAACAACCAGTGTGAGTCAGGAGGCAGGGCCTGCTTGCTCTCCCTCTTCTGTTGTCCAAGCACTGTAGCATGCTGTTTCTCAAAGGCACAAAGTAGGCAGTTAGTATTTATCAGTTGATTAGGGAATCACAAAATTTGAGTCAGAAGAGATCTCAGTAGCCATCTAGTCCAAGTGAGTGTCTGGCCTCTGCTTGAAAACCTCCACAAAGGGGAAATTGAGCTCCTTTTGGGAGAAACCATTCTACTTTGGGCCTGCTATCATTATAAGGAATTTTTTTGTGATTTTTTTTTTCCTGCTAATACATCTAATTTGCTTTTCATTTTCCAGCTATTACTCCTGGTCTAGTTCCTCATCCTTGAACATAGTTATCATATCCCCCGAATCTTCTTTTTTGTAGGCTTCGCTGGATATGTCATGAGCTCATGGCCCTATGTGGTTGGTCTCCACTGGACACTCCCCTTTATCAGTGTTTTAAAATTTAGGCCTAAAAGCTTTGTTGGAGAGAGTACAGATGTATTATCAATTCCCTCTTTCATTCTTCCTAACAAGAGGCTGCATTAGTTTTTAGACAGTCATATCACATTGAGCTTGAGTTGTCCTGAGAAGGACAACTTCTAGTCTGGCCATGATTGATTGAATAAATATTGACTGAATGAAACAGAGTGCAGTTTCATGGATAGGAAAGGGAAGCAACATTTATTAAGGCCCTAATCTGGCCCAGACACTAGGCTAAACTGTTTACAATACCTCATTTGATCCACTTGGCCACCTCTAATAGAGGGACTGGGCCTGGAGTCAGATGTGACATCCTGAGTTATTTAACCTGTCTGCTTCATTTCCTCAGCTGTAAAATGAGGATAATGAGGAGCATCTACCTTCCAGGATTCTCCTATAGCTCAAATGAGATAATATTTACCAAGTTTTTAGCAAAGTGACTGGTAATAAATACTACATAAATATGAGTTTTTATTATTACTGTTTTAAAATGAAAATGGAAGAAGTTTTCAAGAATGAAAGGATACTCTACAGTGACAGAAGCAGTAGAGAGGTCAGAATAAGCATTGAGGGAAAAGTCAATGTATTTGAACATTAGGAAGTCAGTTTGAAGAAAGCTTAGGTTACTTGGAATGATGGTGAGTGTGTGGGATAAGAATCCACTTAGAAAAAATATAGAGACTCCTCTGAGCAAAAAGGAAAGTTTATTTTGGCTTTTCTTGAGAAAAGGGCACCCCCAAGCCTCATAAAGGATCAAGGAGTTGCCCTGAGGTGACAGTCAAGCAAGATTATATGGCCTAGCAAGATTTCCCCCTCCCTAGCCCCCTCTCTTCCAGTCTGATTGGTTAAGGTTTTCAGAGTTAAAGTCTTTACTCAAAAAATCTACCCAGCAACAAAGAATAAAAAATTCTCATAAAATATTACCTCACCATCCAGATGGCAAGGGTATCAGAAGATTTCTAATGACCTTCTGTTAAATGAATTAATGTCTAGGGTGGCTAGGTGGCACAGTGGATAGAGAGTACCGGCCTTGGAGTCAGGAGTACCTGGGTTCAAATCTGGTCTCAGACACTTAATAATTACCTAGCTGTGTGGCCTTGGGCAAGCCACTTAACCCCATTTGCCTTGCAAAAACCAAAAAAAAAATGAATTAATGTCTGAGTATGCAAGGTCTTAGTTTAGCATTTATCAAACAAGAGAAGGCAGGCTACTGTTCTCACAGTCCATTATCAAACAGGTGGCTAACTAAGACTGCAAGGTCTCTTCTCTGGAGGCTTTCCACTATGCCCCTCTAGTAGAATCAATGCAAGGTCTTTTTGGAAATAGTCCATTGTTTCCCTCCCTAGCAGAATCGGGAGGATTTCTGACTGGCAATGCAAGGCCTCTCTCCCTCTTCTAAGAATAGTCTAAGGGTAATAGTTTGTCTTTGTTTTAATGATTTTTAACTGTGAGAGGACTTCATCTTCTTTTTGGAACCCTGACCAAACAACTCATACACACATATCACAGACACAAGGGAGGAAGATGAACTCCTTCAGCTTCCTCTTTCCTCTCTTTTCCCCTGGAGACATTCAATATCTTTCTGTATCTGCAGAGTCCATTACAATCTCCAATTTGGATGACTTGTTGAGATCTCCTTCTTTGGTTAAGGAACTTCTTAACACAACATTTTATCAGACAGATTCATATTTTCATCATCAGACCATAAAATTCTAAAGCTATTAAAATTCACATTGATATACATACTTTAATAAAAAAAATACAACTCCCATAATTATTCACTTCACAAGTGAATATGTTGAAAATTATCAAGTTAACTTAAGCTCATACCATTCACATTAGATGACCATCTTTGTACAAAGAGTGTCCAGCAAGTGACATACAAATAGTCTTAATCTCTTGCTCTTCATTAAAATAATAACTCAAGTATCCTTAACTAAAATAAATTCTTCTTTCCTCCCAAAAATGTTTCTTAACTAAACTATAGGTGATTCCTCTCCTGATATACCCAACTGACTTACATTCCCTTCTCAAAGTAGAACTTGAAACTGCTACTGCACAGAAGTGTATCTTGATATTATATAACCTTCTTTATTCTTCTTACCTAAATATCCTTTTCACTAGCACAAAGAAAAGAAAAGAAAAGAATCTTTATTCTTCTCAAAACATATAGCTAACAGCAGAGCTTAAAATTACTGGCCATATCTAGTTATTAACTTCCACTTGACCTAAAATTTCTATATCAGATTGACTTTAATGATTTACTATCAAGATCTGGGACATCAAAGGAAAATCCCTTTATAGATATAATTTTGAGTGTCAGTTTCCAGGCAGAGGTCATGTGGATAGTCAAATGACTTAAGTCAAATAGTAGATTTTTCTGACGAGACATTATTCAAATGTCACATTTGGGGAAGTCAAGTCAAAAGGGTCCAACCTCAGGTTGCACTGAAAAGTCACCCCTTCACCTTTTTCTCCCAATACACCTATCACCTGTGTAGTGTCCAAACTTCCTTTGAGGTTCCAGACTTTAAGAGAGCATTGACTCAACAGCACTTCCTTTGCTGATCATACTTGATGTTAGACACAAAACAAAAGCTAATTAAAAGTCCCATGATCTAAAATAGTAATTCCATCTAATTAGATCTCCAATAAATCTACTTCACAAGGACTAAATGCCAATTCTAATCTGGATGGGGGTGTCATAATCAATCAGTCCCCTTCCCTACACATATATCACTTATGTTTACTCCAGGTGTCCCTTCAGAACACATTAAATAAAGTGACTTTCTAATCATTTAAAAAACAAAACAACTTCCTCACAAATATGTCTTGTGGCAGCTAGGTGGAGGGGGTGGCTAGGTGGCACAGTGTTATCCAATGGATAAAGCACCAGCCCTGGAGTCAGGAGTACCTGGGTTCAAATCCAGTCTCAGACACTTAATGATTACCTAGCTGTGTGGCCTTGGGCAAGCCACTTAACCCCATTGCCTTGCAAAAACCTAAAAAAAAAAAAACAACAAAAAAACCCCGAAAACCAAAAAACAAATATGTTTTATTTCAACTAGAAAGGTCTATCCTTCTGGTGGCACTAACTTCTAATCTGCAGACCCTTGGAATCATATCTGTTTTATTACTGGACAAAGATGGTATATTAGAGGCCTCTTGTCTAACCTGCTGTATTAAAATAAATAAACACCTCCTTTGGCTAGGAGATTATTCTAAAAACTCTCATATAACAATCAGCCAGAGGCTGTCACAAAAAAAATCACATTATTATCATTATTTTCTTTCCCATGTTGCTTAGGTGCTTTTACTTCAAAGCAAACAGCTACAACTTTGTGATTATAAATATAAATATATATATATACATATTATATACACATTTCCACAAAAATTCCAATTTATATATATATATATCTATATATATGAAATTGTCAAGTTCTTATGCAAACAATTCTCTATGATAAACCTGTTTAATTATTAGTCATGTTTGAAATACAAATTATTATTTTTTGGAATTCATTCAACCCATTAGAATATCTCTAAATTTAACAAAACAGTAATAAGTGTAACACATTAAGAACTAGATTTCACAAAACAATCTTTTGATTATTACATTTGTACTTGGACCTATATTTCTAGAGCAAGGTCTGATACATCATTTAAAAATTTCAGGGAACCCAGAGGTCTTTGATAACTTCCCTCATTATTCCTACAAAATAATCAATCATCAATTCCAGGTTTGACCATGTTACAGTAAAATAGTTTATATTTCCAAAAGTAGATCACATGTTTGATAAAACTTTTCAACATCTTATTCATTGATAAGTCATCTAATTGCTATTACATGATTTTAATTTCCTAATCATTTTCCAAAGCCCCTCACCTTTACACAACATTATTGGAAAGGGTATCTTGCAGTTACACTCTCCTTCTGAATCTTTGTTTAACATGGGGGAAGAAATCTGCAATTTTACTTCTTTAAAATTTAAACATTAAATCCTTAACCCGCATGAAACAAAGTTTTCATGTTGACATCTTATTTTCTCAAAGCAAAACAAAACAACAGGTTTTGTTAAAGTTACCCTTATAATTATCTTTTACATACAAACCTCTTCTAAATTTGTGCTTTATAAGCTTATTTATCTCTTCTTCCAAATACACTTCCATTTTCAAAATAAAGAAAATAAGATTCTCCATGGATTTTAGCCTTATAATATGATAATTTTTTTTTAAGTTTTTGCAAGTCAATGGGGTTAAGTGGCTTGCCCAAGGCCACACAGCTAGGTAATCATTAAGTGTCTGAGGCCTGATTTGAACTCAGGTACTCCTGACTCCAGGGCTGGTGCTCTATACAGTGCGCAACCTAGCTGCCCCTACATATGATAATTTCAAAGCCCAATGTGCACTTTTTACCCATGCTATGTTACATTTATGTATATAATTTCTTCTTAAATAACAGACCTCAATCCATTGTTCATTATTGTAGCACAATTTTAAATTCTCAAAAAAAGTTGTTTAAATTTGTTCTTATACAAAGTTTATGTTCTGGGAATTGGAGATTCCCTCAATTTGAAGTATTAAAATTATATATATATATTCTTTTACCTTTACTATTTATCATTACTCACCCCCAATTTTTCCAGATACATGAACTATACCCCTAACATATTTTGAATTGGTGTTTCCTGATTCCCCTTGTTTAGTAATTCCTAAGCTTGATTAAGATAACTCACAGTCTATCCTGACTGCCAGCCTCTACCAAGGTCATTCCGTCCCTATCTATTACGGCATTTCCATTCATTCTTTTTCCTCCTATGATTCTGGAGGAGTCAAAAAATGTTAAAAATAAAAACCCCAAACCCCTTAATTGAATTTGAAATCACCTCTCAAGGCCCACAAATCCCCAAAATTAATCGTTTTACTTATACAATATCAAACCTGCTTAAATCTTCTGTCTCCATGTTTTAATCAATTTCCATACTTAAGAACTGGTTCAAAAGCCCCAATTGTCTCTGTGTCTTGATTCTCTTCCTAGTACTTTCAGGACCTCTTACATTTTCCCTTAACATTCTGTTCCACTATTCTTTTTCATTAACTCTATTTAACTGTAGTTAATAAACCACAGGCATGATTCCACTTTCCAGAAAACACTTTCCATTCAAAGGATTTAATATTTAACACTTCTTGAAAACTTTGAGAAGGCAAACAGTGACTTTAAAAAAAAAATTCACAGCCTAATTGGAATATTACCTGCTCCCTTCTTCAGATAGAATAAAACACATAACTTTTCTCATAAGGAGGCAGGTCCAAAATCTATCTTGGGGGCTCTTCTGTTCTTAGGTTCCCACCTTGTTCCATTACTCTCTGTAATAATTAACATTACCAGAATCTTGAAACTATAATGTTGCCGTATCATTCTGGTGAAGGATTAACTATTTAGTTTCCCTTTTCTGGCATTTCTGTGTAACCAAATTATATCCTTTGCAATTAACCTGACTCTCTTGACTCTCTGAGATTTACTTTTCCCAAAACCTTTTTCCAATTAAAATAACATTTCTTTCTGTGACTTCATCATTTAACATATTTAGTAATTTTTATTCTCTTTCCCCATCTCTTTAACTTCAAAATAAGGCCCCTTTTTCTTAATAAATTCCCTTTTTGTTCCCATTTCTCTCCCAAGGTCGAGAGATAACAAACCAAAAAAAACAAAGACCAGGCAAGAGGCCGGGAGGGGAGGAGGGGGAGGAGGAGAAAGCAACATAGAATCACAGTGAAAAAGCATGGAAGAGGATAAAGTCAAGGGCATTTTATCATTTTCTGCACTTTTCTGCTGATATTTTAGCTCCTTATTCCAATTACCAAGTTGAAGGCCCAAGGGACTATCTCCCTGCACTTCAGGGAGGGATTACAATAATTTACTGCTGCAGCCATGCTTTAAATTTGACCCTCCCATTTTTTCCCTCAGTCTAATGCTGTCTCTTGGAATTTCTCTTAGGAAGATTTATTTACCTCGTTTATACCCCAGAGCTCTCAGCTGGCACTTGCAGACCCTTCACCTGTTCCCCTCTGCCTCTAACTGCTTGGGCTCTCCAGAGTCTCTCCCCTCAGACCACCGGACAATTCTTGCATACTCAACTGCTGAATTGGCCCTTTGGTCTTGAACAGCTTGAATGTGGCAATTTAATTCCCCCTCCATCCTTTTTTCTGTCCCCAATTAATGGGACAACAAAGGGTGGGTCACCTAGGATTTTCCAATACCTAGGCTCCTGAACACAAATTTACGGCCCTGGCACCATTCCTGGTTCTTCCTCCTGCCTGTCTAGTCCTAGAGGTCTTCTGGCTTTCAGTTTTGCTCCAGCTAAGTCTCTCTTCGGGTTCTCTCCCTCACTCCTCCAGGGATCTGCCTGGGCATTAAAGCAAGAGCTGCTGACACCGTCCTGGCATGGCACCTGCCTGTGCTCATGCCCAAGAGAGTCTCAGGGAGGGGGTTAAGATTCCCGGCCAATGCACCCAAAACTGAGGGATAAAAATCCACTTTAAAAAAATACAAAGGGCGGCTAGGTGGTGCAGTAGATAGAGCACCGACCCTGGAGTCAGGAGGACCTGAGTTCAAATCCAGCCTCAGACACTGGCCTTGGGCAAGCCACTTAACTCCATTGCCTTGCAAAATCCTAAAGAAAAAAAATACAGAGACTCCTCTGGGTAAAAAGGAAAGTTTATTTTGGCTTTTCTCTAGAAAAGAGCACCCCCAAGCCTCAGGAAGGTGTGAAGATCAAGGAGCTGCCCCAGGTGACAGCCAAACAAGGTTATATGGCCTAGCATGATTCCCCGCTCCCTACCCCCTCTCTTCCAACCTGATTGGTTAAAGTTTTCAGTGTTACAATCTTTACTCGAAAAATCTACCCAGCAACAAAGAGAAGGATGAAAGGTTTTCATAAAAAATTACCTCACCTGATCCAGATGGCAAGGGTATCAGAAGATTTCTAATGCTCTTGAATTAAATGAATTATTGTCTGAGTATGCAAGGTCTTAGTTTAGCACTTATCAAACAAGAGAAAGCAGGCTACTGTTCTCACAGTCCATTATCAAACACGTGGCTAACTAAGACTGCAAGGTCTCTTCTCTGGAGGCTTTCCACTATGTCCCTCTCTAGTAGAATCAATGCAAGATCTTTCTGGAAATAATCCATTGTTTCCCTCACTAGTAGAATTGGGAGGGTATGTGACTGGGAATGCAAGGTCTCTCCTCCTCTTCTAAGAATTGTCTAAGGGTAATAGTTTGTCTTTGTTTTAATGATTTTTAACTGTGAGAAGACTTCACTAGGAATATTAACTCTTAAGAGGGAATATTCCTCTCATGAGGAAGTTAAAGTACAAGAGTAAACAACTTTGGAAATGTGTTTTGTTGGGAGCTAGACTGCAAGCAGGTATGCTACTTGTGAAAGAGAGAGTTTGAATGGAGAAGCTACAAAGAATGGGGTATATGAGCTTGGCTTCAGGGGCAGATCCGAAATCTAATAGGCCCTTCCTCAGGAATAACAACTAGGCCTGCAAAGCAATCCAGTCAAAACTACACTTCCCAGCATTCCTGGAAAAGTAGTGAACTCCTAAAGCATGCTGGGATGGCTGGTTTAGGGGAGGGAGTTCATAGACCGAACTTCTTTAACCCTGGCTGCCCGCGAAATCAGCGAGGTGGGGCGGTTTCCTATCCAACTCGATAACACCATCCCCTACAATAAATTTTAATAGTTTAATAGACCCTCTTCCTCGAGAAGGGATTCCCACCATTCCGTTCTTAAGTTTCCCGCGGGCCTTGATCTTTCTTTAAGAGCCAATGACAGCTGCGAACTCTACTTGATTGGCCTATCAGCTACGACTTTGACTTCTGCGTGGGTGGGAGAGCCCCCCCCCCCCGCTCTTCCGGAGTGGGGATTGCGCATGTGCGAGCTTCCTTCCCGCGCGTTCTCCCTGCCTGTGGAGTCGTGGCTGTCCCTGAGCGGTGTCCGCGCCTCCCGGCAGGACCTGAGGCCGGGGAGGAGTCCTAGGCAACCCCCAGGCAGTGGCCGCGGCAGCATGTCCCCAGGCTCGGTCCCGGCCCCTGCGGGCTGCCTGGGCCTGTGGAGAGAAGAAAACGATGCGCTGGTGCGGCAGTGGAGGGTAAAGTTGGGTTCCTAGGATAGCCCTGGCCTGGGCAGTCCCCAGAAGCTCCCCCCAACGGCCTCCCTTGCACCCCGACAGTCCCCCTGCCACGGCGCGACACCACCCACGGGCATCCCCCCTTCCAACCACAACTTCCCCGGAGCCTTCACCCACCCAGCCGCCTCCCCCTAGAGTTCTGCGGTCTGCCGGGAAGTCTCCATCCGACCCGGCGGGCCGCGGAGAGCCCCCGAGGAACCGTTCCGGGAGTCCCCTGCCGAGATGCACTTCCTCCGCCCTCCCCGGAGAAACCTGAGGCCCGGGCCAAGGGCGGTGGGGGTCGGGGGTGGGGGGGGGCACCCTTGGGACAACTTCCCTCGGTCAGCAGGTGGCGGCTCAGGACTCAGGAAGACGCCAGCAGCTGCAGGCTGCGCACCGCGTCCTGGAGGGACTCAGGGGGCTTCTCCACAAGCTGCAGGGTATGAGCCCAGTGGGGACGGCATCCCCTGAGGAAGGAGGGATTGTAGTCTGGGATGCTCAAGGACTGCCTCTTGAACGTGGAATAAGGAAGCCTAGTTTCTCCATCTCTGGAGAAGGCTTGAAGCTTTGTGGTTCTCATTTGAGGAATAGATCATTTGGAGGGAGTCAGATTTTCAGAGAGTGGCCTCAGTTTGAACCCTCGATCTTTTAAGTGGAGGTGATGGCAATTCTCTGAATGGAAGGGGGAGTTTCTTCACTTTAGGGAAAGACAGAGAAGAAAGTCCAGGGGGAGAGAGTGACTCCTATTGTATGACTTTAGGGCTCCCTTCAGCTCTTTCTGCCCTTCCACTGGAGCTGACTGTCCTGGGTAATACCCTGACCTTGGGAGTTGGCCTGGCCCAGCAATTTATGAAGGATCATGCTCTGGACATCAAACGGGGCTTGGAAAGGGGTGAGAGCTCAACACTGATTCTTTTCCCAATTGACTCACTATCCTGACTGCCACTCCATCACCAACCAACCTTTTCCTTATCTGGAATATCCCAGCTCCCTGACACACATACTTCACAATGACCTCTCCTTAAACCTTGGCAAGACTCTCAGTCCCTTCTCCTCAGTTGAAAGAAGTCTATGGAACAAGAACCTTCTATTAGTAGACCAGCTTCAGTGCTCCTCATTCTTAAGGGTGGACCCTTCTGTGGGACAGATTGGAGAGAAATGTGGGGAAGCAAAAATCATGGCTTATTTGGAGAAAAGGGGTGAGGTCATGAGGGAAGATTTTTGCTGCTTTTGTTGGCTGCTCTAAGTGTCTTCTCTAACCACTGATGGCACTATAGTGCTGAATGCCCAGGGAGTGCCGCTGCCACCGTCAGAGGACCTCTGGAAGGCCATCTTTCAAAGCCCCTTCATACCTTCTGAGATGCTACCCCCACTACACCGTTTGGTCGGCTTACAGGGAGCCCTTTGGCTGACAGATAACCGTCCTAGAGACTTAGCTATCCTCTTGTGTACTGTGATGAGTAACCAGGTGAGAAAGACGAGGCAGTATCTATCCAGGACTCTTCTTCCCAGTCATGTGCCTCATCCCCCAATTTTCCTTTTCCCATTCTGCTCATCTCCCCACTGTGTTGACCTCTTGAGTCTATCTTGCTTCAATCTGGGATGCTAACATTTGGGGAGGCAGGGATGTAAGAGCTCTGGGCTCTTGCTGAATTGGGGCTGGGTTAATTCACCCTATGCCTCAATGGGGATACCTTAGAGGAGAGTTGGTGGCTGGACTTCTGTGCCTTTTGGGGTCTCTGATCCTAGCTTCTCACCAAACAAGTGCAAAGAGAGTGGGACTGGACTTACTGAGGACCTGCTGTCACTACTAAGTGTGTGGGACCCCCCTTTTGAAGAATTGGATGCACCAATGACTCTACAGGATGCCAGAGATCTGAGGAATGTTCTTCTTAGAACTGCTGCATTCCACCAAGGTGAGCAGAGCACCTAGATTTATGCATCAAGACATAAAAGGAAATGGATTGCATATTCTCCTTTTACCCCATTTCTTTTGTTAAGTGCATACCCCTCACTTTTGTTGTCAATGGGAGGGGGAAAGATCTTGGTCTCTTTTCATTTTTCATTTCCTTCTCTTTCTTTTTGGAATTTCTTCATTTGTGAGTATCATTCTAATCTCCCTTGGACTCCCCAGGGTTCAGGCCAACCTCCTGTTCCCAGCTGTGGCTTCTTTCAACAGATATCCCTCCCGATACCTCCCAGGTCTTCATGAACTTCATGTGGGGAACTTGCCATTAGCCTTGAGCAGCCTGCAGAGAGCAGCACTGAGCTTGTGTCCCCGTCCAGTACTGGCCCTAGTCTACACAGCTTTGGGAGCCTGCCTTCGGAAAATGGTAATGGGAAACTGGGAAAGGCCCTGAGTCAAGGGGAGAGGATGCTCAGGTTCTTGGGGGTACTCAGGGTTGTTAGATTAATCTCATTTCCTACTACATGGGGTAATTCTACAGATATAGATTTTTTTTAAGCATTTGTCAGCCTCTTATGTATTTGTTTTGCAAAAGATGGAATGATATGGGCTAGATAATAGTGGATGATAGGTGAATTCAGAATTCATTGAATGGCCAGATCTCAAGAGGAATAATTAATAGTTTGATGTTTAAGAATCTGTGCTTGGCTCTATGCTCTTTATCACAGTCACTTGGATTCAGGGGACACACTGATAATCAAATATGCAAATGAAACAGAGCTAGAAAGGATAAATTAAAAGGATAGTCAAGAGGAAACAAAATCTTGACAGGTTAGAGCCAAATTTAGCAAAGATAAAGTTTTATACTTGGGTCCAAAGAATTACATCCATAAGTACAAGGTGTGAAAGACAGACCTGAACAGTGGTTTGAAAAGGATCCTTCAGTTTTGGATATTCCAGTCTTCCTATGACCCTTACTGCACTTTCACTTGCAGGTAAATCCACCTTCTAGTTCTTCCCACATACAACTTCTGCTTCTGCTTCCCCACCTCCATGTCTCTGGTGCCCCCTCCTACCAGAGGCTTTCCCTGATTGTCCCCATTTATTGGTGTCTGCCCCTCTCTGGAAACTATAGTACTACTTATATATTCTGTACTTATCTGTATAGATTAATTTTAAAAAATATTGTTAAATAAAAACTTCTAGTTCTACCCTGTGAGGTAGGTGGTAGTGTTTTCCTCCATTTACTGCTGAAGAAACTGAGGCAGAGGTCAGGTGCCTTACCCAGGCTTCAACAGGTAGAGTCTTCCTGAACTCAGACCCAGGTCTCAAGCCACTGAACCACCTGCATATAATTGTATCCTACCTAAAAGAATATAAATTCCATCCCAGCAGAGACTCTTATTTTGTTGGTCCATAGCACCCAGCATATTGCAATACACATACTAGGCATTTAATAAATGTTTATTGAATTGTTGGCTCAGTACAACTCAACACTGTGACGTGACATTGAATAAAGAATAGATGCCAGCATTAGACCCTGGTGATAGGTGCAGGGGGCTAGGCCTGGGGCAGCTTGGGCATTTCTGAGGGCTACATTGTAGGAAGGACACTGATAAATTGGAAATATCCAGAGGATGGAGGGTAGCTAGGGAGGTAGATCTGAACATGGATAACTTGGGTGGGGGGGGAGAGGACTTAAGTGTGATTTGACGGCTGACTACAGATATTGAAGAGTTGTCATTTGGAAGTGGAAATAGAGTTGTTCTGTGTCTTCTAGAAGGCAGAGTTAAAAATACCTGGTGGAATTTGCAGAAGCAGATTTAGGATTGAATAGAAGGGGAAAAAAAAATCACAAAATTATGTGATCTAAAAAGTGAGATGGGCTACCTCAGGAGGTAATTAGTCCCCCACCACTAGAAGTGTTCAAACTAAAGCTGGATGACCTCATGTTGGGTATGTTGTGGAGAGGGATCCTTGTTCAGGTTTGGGAGGATGAGGTGGCCTCTGCTGAGATTCTGTAGGCACCCATATGCTTAGGTGTAGGAAGGCTTTCTGTGTGGGCTAGAATTCTTGAAAAAGGGGATTTAGTGAGTGACCTAGGGTCCTGTTGTTTTCATGTCTTTTTCCGACTTTCTCCTCTGTTCCAGGGTCATCCACAGAGGGCACTGCTGCATCTTCTTGAGGCTCTCAAGGCAGACCCAGGCCAAGGGCCCCCTCTCCTGGAGGCTGCCCGACTCTATCGACAACTTGGCCATATCACTGCTGAACTGGACTGCTTAAAGTTACTAGTAGAGGTGAACATGTGGACTTGGGGGTTCAGGCTGGTGCCTGGATCTGGTCAGTCTTTCTTCATCTGCCCTGGTCAGACAGACTGGGCAAGGGGTCTGGGCATGGGTATTTGGCTGGTGAGGAAGGTAGGACTTCAGTAGGAATAGAGGGTTGGCAGGGAGCAGACAGATTACAAGGGTAGGCACGTTCTGGCCTTTTTCTACCATCCACTATTTCTTGCAGGCTTTGAGTATCCCTCCCACCTCCAGGCCACCTTTGTTCCCTGTTGGGGTAGAGCTTCTGATCACTCCACCAAGCCCTGCCTCTTCCCTTTACTGTGGGACCCAGAGCTATGCCAGGCACCTTCTTGCAAGCAGGTGTCTCCAGACAGGCAGGTATTGGTGTGTCTCCTTCCCTCTCCCTTTCTCCAGTTAAAAGACTAAAAGCAGAGCTAGAATGAATGAGCGTGCCTTTGTGAAGCAACAGTCACGGGGTTGCTGTGCTTGGGAATCTAGAGGGGTCTGCTCCAACACCCTTGTTTTGCAAGTGGGGAAACAGAAACAAGAAAAGGTGATTTGTTCAAGGTCAAAAAGCAAGTTGGAGAAATGGGGCAACTGCCTGCCATCTAGAGATTTTTATTTTATGAGAGTCTGCCCCCTTCAGGGTTTCTAAACTACAGACATCCACTCATATCTCAGTGTGCTTTTTACACAGTCAGGAACAGAAAAGGAGAGATCTTTCTACCTCCCTTGCTCTGACCAGGGCCAGTTCAGCTAGTAGAGCCAGGAAGTGACAAGGTCCTTGGAGTGACTTTGGGCAAGTTACTCCACCTCTTCTGCCTCAGTTTCCTCATCTGTAAAATGGAAATAACAACACTAGCACCTACCTCCCATACAGTATTTATTACCACTTAGCTTAGTGTCTTGCACACTGCAGGCGCTTAATGTTCATTTCCTTCTCTCTTCTCCCTACTCCCTGACCTTTGTTTTTCTTGCTAACCATCCAACTTAAATCTCAAGAAACAGAGTGGGAGCCTTCCTTTCACAGTGTAGGGCAGTGAATCAGAAGTGATGTCTTGGGGAAAAAGAAGGGGAGTTAGAGTCCTGAAAAAGCCATGTATTGAATAACAGCAATCACTGGGTTGTGGGGCTCATTCCTGCCTGGGAAGGAATGGTCATCCATGCTCTGGATCTTCAGGAATGAGGAAGCTGCTGAGCAGTACCTGGACCTGTTGGCCTTGCTGTTGGATGGTTCTGTGTTCCAGGTGTGTGGGGGAGAAGCTGGTGCTCTATCTGGGCTAGAACAGAATAGCTCCATCTTCATCTCTTGAAGTGGCCTACTTCCTGTGAGGCACTGGGCAAAGGTCTGGGGATACGAATCAATAAACACCTTTTAAGCTCCACTATGTGCTGTTTGAAGGCAGAGCTGGGCAGAATTTGGGAAAGCTTCCTAGAGGGTAATGTTGAGAAAAGCTGGGCATCATCAACTCTAGACCTTTATTCCTCAGTCCACAACGCCTGGGTCAGAAGAGAGTAGGGATGAGAGCAAAGAAGAGTCATGGTGGTAATGGGTGTCTCTTCAGGGCATGCAGCGTTCTGTATTCCTGTATGGTGGTTCTCAAGCTCCTCGTGTACCCGAGGTCTTCTTGGAGACAGCAGCAGCACTGATCACTGTGAGCAGATTCCAAGATTCATTGACTGTATGTGAAGAGCTGCTTAGCCGGATATCCCTTTTGGTCCCCCAGAAACTGTGGCTGGGTCAAGGGAGGCCTAGCCTCAGGCCTGCTCTATCCCCACTCCCACTTCTCTCTGAAAACCCCTCAGAGCATCTGTCCTGCCTGTTGTGGTCCTCAGCTGCCCACCTGCTTCAGGGTCAGGCCCATTCTGGGCTGGGGGCTCGGAGGAAAGCCCTGGAGGAGTTTACCAGGTGAGGGGAGAATATAGTGAAGTGTGGGGAGAAGGACTTTTTATTAACATAGGATTCTTAGGACTCTTAAGTAGAAAGGTCTGCTCCCTTAAGCTACCTAAGGAGAGCAGGGGACCTGAATCTGCGAACATGGATAGATTTCAGCAGGCCTATAAACTTGGGGGTGGGGAAATTACATCCTTATTTTCATTACTCTCTAATTGAAAATTATCATTTCCTTCAATTAAAAAATCATGAGAAGAGATCAACCAGTCTTTACTGAACTGCTACAAGAATACATGACAAAAGCCACATTATCTCATCCCTTTTAGGTGTCTTGAATTAGTCTTCCGAGTGCAGCCTATGGACAGAGTTGTAGATCAAGGTGCAAGTAGAGATGTAGACCAAAGTTTGAGTGGAGGTGAGCTCCAATCTCTGGTTCCCACCACCTCTCCGAGGGAAATTCTGATACTTATAGAGGGTCTGGGATGTCCTCTAAAGAAGGGTTTGCTAGTTTGGGCACACATAGATGAATGAGGAACATGGGACTCTGGAGAGCTAGGGTATGGATGTTGGGCTATCCTGGGAACTTTCTGACTGTGACACAGGTTGCTAACTTGGGGTGTGGGGGGAGAGGGTAGAGATTATCTCCAGCAGTGAAGATGAGCTCCCTCCAGAGATCTACCTACCTATGAAGATTCTTCAGAGGTTGAAAGCAGTGACACTAATTAGCCGGGGGCTGGAATGGGTAGCAGAAGGCCAGGAAGCCCGGGCTCTACAGGATTTCCTCCTTGGTGTACAGGTTTGCCCAGGTATGGATGGGTGGCTTGAAGGCTTCATGTAGGTACATGTATGTTTGTATATTAGGAGGAATGTACAATCGTACCCAACTGTGAAATTTATGCATGAACAAGTATGTATGCTGGCATATGAAATAAGTTTGTCTATGCAGGTATGTGTACTGTGCCAAGGTGTATGTTGTGTTTTTTTTTTTTAGGTGTTTTGTCTTTGCAAGGCAAATGGGGTTAAGTGGCTTGCCCAAGGCCACACAGCTAGGTAATTATTGTCTGTGGCCGGATTTGAACTCAGGTACTCCTGACTCCAGGGCTGGTGCTCTATCCATTGTGCTACCTAGCTGCCCCTGCCAAAGTGTATGTTGCAAGTGATCACAAATATATATGTGTCATGGCTATGTTCCTTTTTTGCCAGTTTGCCTGTAGAGTATGCTTCTCTACCATCTATTGTAGGATTTTGTGCTATGTAATGGGGGGAGTTATCTGTAGAGATTCCTTTAAAGCTAATGAAGATTTGGATGATGCAGGTGACCGAAATGCTTCCTTACATTTAATGCATATCCTTTGGAGGCTAGAGCGAAGGGAGGAGGCCATTGCAATCTATCAGAGGCTGGAGGCTGAGGGTGACCATCAACAGGATGACTCTGAGGGGTGAGACTGAGGGCAAACAGGTGGGCGGCTGAGGGTGGACCCAGAGGGGACTGTCTTACCCTTGCTTCTGTCTTATGCTCCTTTCCCTCTCTCTAGTCTTCTCCCCCAGTACTTAGAGTCCTGTAGGAATCAGATTCGCATCACTGAGCAGGAGTCCTTCTTTCAAGAGCTCCGGAAAACACTGCAGAGGCCCATGTCCCTTTAGTGTCATTCAATCCTGGCTTCCCAGGGATCTTCTCTGTTTAGGCCTTTAGGTTTAGGTTTTATTTCTTGTGGGATAGACAATGTGTGGATAAATGGATCATGAAGTGATTTTTTGCTGTATGTGACAATACTTTAGCTCATGAGGATTGTATTTCTATAGGGGGTACTTGGAAAGAGAGTGTGGTATAAATTGTTTATAATTTGATGATGCTTATGGCTCTTGAGAATTGTATTCCTAAGGGATAATGGGGGGGTTGTACTTTGCAGAGGCTGTAGATGTGATGAGATTATGAGGTAATGATGCTCATAAATCAATCAATCAACCCACCCATAAGAACTGTATTTCTCTCTGCATAGATAAAAGGAGTGTATTTTGACTGAGGTTGTGGATACTTGACAGGTTTAAAACAATTAAGACATGAAAAGAAGGATTATGCAGGAGAAGGCAAGTCATTAGGAAAACATCCTTGAAAATGCACAAAGAACTATTATAGTAGAGGAAAGACAGGAGGATGTGAGCATTGAGTAAATCTTACTCTCAACAGATTTGACCCAAAGACAGAATAACATTTAGTCCTCTTTTCTAGTTTGGCTTAAAGGATTGGTTGAGCCTAGGGCTGGGACTTCTGTAAGACTGAGGAAAATCACATGCAGGGAAGGATGGGTCAGGGGAAGAATTTGAGTCCAGTCTCAGACACATACTAGCTGTGTGACCTTGGGCGAGTCACTTAACTCTGGCATCCAAAGCCATCCCCAGTCATCCCTATTCATATCTGAGCACTGGACCCAGATGGCTCTGGAGGAGTTAGTGAGGCTGGTGACTCAGCACAGCACCCCCTCACTCAAATCCAATTCATATGCCTGTCATGGTATCACCTCTCTGATGTCGTGGACTTCTTCAAGAACAAAGGACAAACATCATCAGTCATGGATTACTCTGTGCCCTTCCCATCCATCTAGGTGTCATTCTTCCTACCACTGTACTTTTTAGAACCTACTCTTCCTTTTTTTCCATTGGTCTGTGGGCCCAGATTTGTCTTTGGCATAGAAGTTCAGGGAGTGCTGGTCTCTGGACGCTGGGCCACAGCCTTTATCTGAGGTGACACCTGATGATACTAGGAAGACAGTCCCCTCCTCAAGGGAGTCTTTTGGGATTGGAGACTTACTTGACTTCTTTCTTCACTTAGCTCTAGAGCCATAACACCTTTCAGCATTTGTGTATTTTGATGGTGATCAGTCAATAAATAAACATTTAAGTGAAAACTATGAGCCTCCGCTGCTGTGATGTGTGTTGGAGATACTAGTCCCTAGATGACAAGCAGATAACGATGTATAAACAAACTATCCAGGATAAATTATCTATGTACAAGACAAGAATTTGGGCTTTACTAAGGGAGGCTCAGTGACCTGAAGGAGGAGTCAATGATGCTTTAGGAGGTCATGAGTATTCCTTTCGATTCTTTAGTATCTGAAAACAGTTTGAAGCTTTGTTTTTGGACCTTTGACCTGTCTCTTGTCTTGAGCCCTGAGCTAGACCTTAAGAGACCACCAATCTACTGGAGAAGATGTGAAGCAGAATACAAGGAAACTCAATGACCAGTAATAGTTTACATTTTCAAAATGCCTAGAGATTTGCAAAGCACTTACTTCAGCACCTTTGAGGCAGATGGTGGATTATCTCCTTTACTGGACAAGAAACTCAACCTCTTTGAGAGTGTATGACTACAAAGCTGGTAAAATTCTGTATCTACATCCCAGACTCTAAATATATAGCATCCTTTCCATTAGACCACACTTTCCTATAAACAGGGCTGAGACATCTAGAACTTTTCAGTTCTAGAACAGAAAGCAAGGGTGGGTCAGGGATTTCCTGAGAGAATAGATTCCGAATGAGGGAATAAAACTGACAGAGAATGGAAAGTGTAGAAAATTTCAGGTGGTGAAATGGGAGAGCAGTAATTCTTCAGATGGGGTACCTCTCCTCTCCCATTCTTGGGACAGAAGCAAGATTTTAGGGTCTAGGTTCAAAGGTAATTGAATCTTGGGCCAAGGACTCCAAGTCCCAGCATGCAGTGTTGTGGAGGGATAAGGGCATGTGGTGTGATGCTGGGATACGTAGTCTTTGGATCTCCTTCTCTCTAATAGCTGGGCTGGGGAGTGAGACATTGACCTAAATAATGCCATAGGAAAATGCACGGGGAAGGGTGAGGTGAGGTAGGGTGGGGGTTCTGGAGTCCAAGGCAGAGCAGGGGAGTCGGGGACTGAGGCAGGCTTTGAATGACGTAAGGGTTAAAAGGTACACGGATTTCTGGGTGACGTCCTATAGCAATAAGGTCAACGTGAAGCCTGTAGTGACAAGATTTGGGGCAAAATCGGACTGGAATGATGAGATTGAAGATTAGAATACTATGTTCACTGGTGATTGGAAATTTTGCAGAAAAAAATGAAGGCGGTTAGAATGATAGATAATCAGGAGTTATTTAAAGTGTGGGCCGAAGACCGGAATAGGGAAGCTAGAGGACCCAGGGCATTGTGCTAAAGTCGGCCGGAGAACCCTGGAGCTCTAACCCTCGGAGCCAATGAACTGGAGCCAAGTGGGAGAGTCCACTTCAGAGAAAGCGAGTTCCCTCCTCTCGCCTGTCCATCTGACGTCGTCTTTCCTATTCATTGGCTGCGTTTCCTAGTCCGCCGAGGAAGCGTAACGACGTAGCCAATGAACATTGCGTTACCAGGCGTGTTGCACCTCAGGGGCGGGCGCGGACTACGAGGAAATTTTCTAATTGGCCGACCGTAACGGGTTGCCGGGGAGAGGAAAGGAGGGGAGGGAGGGGGCCGGCAGCGCGGACGCCGATTGGCTGTGCCGCGTGCTTCTCCCCTTCCGATGATTCGGCTCTTCTCGGCTCAGTCTCCCTGAAGCGCTCGCAGCCGCAGCTGTAGTCGCCAGCGCTTCCTTCTCCCGAAGCCGGAGGCCTCCCCACCGCCTTCCTCACCGCCGCCTCCGTAGGAAGAGCGAGAGGGTGCCCACCCGGAGGAACCGCCACCGTCTGCCCGGGAGAGCCGAGCCCCGCCGGGCCCAGCAGCCTGCCACCAGCCCTTCGTAGCCGTTACCCGCGCGCCGCCGGCCGGGAGACAGGCGCGCGCCATGGCCTCGGGAGCCGAGTGAGTGTCTTCCCCGCCGGTCCCCTCCCCCCGCGGGGACGCGCACGGGCTCCGGGCCTCGGGCCGGCGGCCGGCCGAGCCGGCCGCGCTTGGCGCCAGGGCCGGGCCGCAGACCAGGCGGGCCGCCTCTCTCCGCTGCGCGTCCTCGAGCCCGACGCGGCGGGCACGCGGCGCCGGGAGCCCCGGGCCCGGGCCAGGTCCCGATACTGCTGTGTCATGCAGGCCCCGGCATCTCCCGCGGGAGCAGGGGGTGGGGAAAGGGGCCTAGTCCGGCCCTCGGGCCGCCGCGGCCGCCAGCGAAGAGCGTTGGGCCTAGGATACCTGCCCTGCCCGCGCTCGGTCTCGGGGGGAGGAGGGGGCGGCGTGCGCGGGAGCCGCGGCTTTACTCGGCCGGGGGCGGGTACCTTCGGCGCCCCGGCCTGTGTCTAGGCCGACGCCGGGCCCGGTGCTGCCGCCCAGGGAGGGCGGCCCACGTGAGGCCTGCGGCTCTCGGGCCGCACCTCGGGAGAGTTTTGGGAAACGAAGCCGCTTGGGGCGGGCGGCGTGGAGCCGGACGCGCCGCCTCGGCAAACGTTGCGGGGGGTACCCACGCCGCCCAGGCGGTTGGCGTTTTGGTGTTAAAATTACTTCCTGTGCCCGGGACCCGAAGGTTTGCTGCTTTGCTGGGGGCGGAGAAAGCCGATTGGGGTGGGGCCTCGGCTGGCCCCTTTAAATGGTCTACTTCCCAGTGCTGGGCTCTCGGAGCTGCCTAGGCGACTTCTTTCTCCGTCTCCCCCACCTTGCCCGTGTGTAGTCTTTAGATTCAGAAGCATTCGGCGCTGTGTTGGCGTCTTTGAGGTTGGGACCTCCTGGCACTGCCAGCTTTGTTGGTGCGAGTGCCCAGGGAAGGCCACCCCCGAGCTGGAGTGTGGGAAACCCAAAAGGGCTCCTCTCAGGACATCTCCAACCCATTTTTAGCCCAAAGCTTGGAATGTTAAAAGTTTAAAATAAGTGATAAACTCCCAGTATTTTCCTTCTCTGCCCTTCACTGCTTTCAGAGTATTCCAGCATTTGGAACTATTTTTAATACAAGCTAACATTTCTATAGTCCTTGAAGGTTTGCAGTGTGTTTTTTTGTGTATCACTCACTAGCACAGAGTGTGCCACTGATAAACGCTGCATCAGAAGTGCATCTGATTTGATTCTCACTACAACCCTAACAATGGGAGACACTTATTACCCTCGTTTTATCCATTAAGAAATGGTTCAGAATTTAAGTTTGTACATTACTGACTCGTCCAGCACTATCTATTAACTCCCTATGTTTTACTGTAGTTTTTCTATTATTTGCCTTTTCTCTCGTGAAGTAAGGTATAATTTAGTAGTGCTTAATCACTCTTAACAATTATTTCCTAAATAACCTTTGTAAGACTACCCCCACAGTATTTTCTTTATAATACTAAAAGACTTAGTGATTTTTTTTTAAACTTTGGATTTTTAAATTTTGTTACTGTTCAGAATCTTCCACATATTTGAGGATTGTATCTCAGGGTTCTTTTGGTCTTCTGAAGTCATAGAGCCCAGAGTTATAGACCCAGGATCACACTAGTTAGTATCTGAGTCAAGATGAGGCAAGTGGAAGTTGACACAGCATTGTAGAACAGCATTGGCCCTAGGATCAGAGGATATGAATTCAAATCTTACCTCTGTTACTACTTGTGTAACTTTTGGCAAGTCATTTAGCTTCTCCAGGCTTTAGATTGCACATCTGTAAAAAGGATTTGGATGAGATGACCATAATAACCTAGGATCCCATGTTCTAAAGAGTTAAGCTAATTTTCTTCCATTCTGAGGAAGATGCAGTTTGCCCTTGGGGAAGCTAGTCTTGTACTGGGATTATTGGTAGCATAAACCTCCACTAATGGTTTTTTTTTATTTGTTTGGGTTCATTCCTTCTAACCTTTTATTCAACAATTGATGAGTAAGGCAACAAGATGGTTGTACCTTAGAGACAGTTCACTTCTGTTTGTGGGAGGGGCAGGCTGGGGAAGAGGGCCCTAATGGGCTCATTGCCTGCTGAGCTTTCACTGCTCTAAACTGGCACTTAAGTCAGCCTTGGCAATAGGCATGCTGACCTTTTATCATGATCATCATTCTCTTCTCTGGGTTTAAAGCATCCTCTCATTCATTGTATAGGTGGGTTTTTCCCCTGATGAAAATGGTAGTGTTGGGTGTTTGTGGCAAGTCCTGTGTTTGGTATGGTTGATATTACAGAAGCTTTACAGATTTTTTTGAAAAGGGGTGGTGGTAGGGGAGAGAAATCTGAGAACATTGATCCCATCTCATTCCTAGGATCTAAAAAAAAAATAAGATGCAAAGGACTTTTTTTTTCACCTGTTGGATTTCAGATTATCACTAGTTTTCACCTCTTTCTAGGTCACCATCAAAAAGAAATTAATTAAACTTTTCCAAAATGCTATCCAAATTAAGTGATTGGAACTGGAGTAGATGCCCTCAGAGTTCTTTTTTTTTTTTTATCAATTTAAGGAGAGGAATAAGACATTTATTTTAAAATTTAAAACATTTAAAAATGTATTTAAGTTTCAAAAAATGTATATCCAAGTTCTGAATGTCCACAATATATCTTTCAAATCAACCCTCAGAGTTCTTATTAGAATCTTTACAAACTATGTAGAATGAATGCCTAGCTTATCCTTAAGAGCCTTGATTTTTCAGCCTAAATGAAAAGGAACACTTGCTCATTTTTTGTACATTTCTTGGTTTCAACTACATGACATTTGACTTAACTCCATTAAGCTGTATATAAAGACTTAACTACTGTGAAGCTTCTTTGGTTAGTACTATTTTGGTGAATTCCAAGATGGTTTTTTTGATTCCAATGTGAACTTTTTTTCTGTAAACCTTAGACTTAATTCATTCTATTGTTTATTTTTCACAAATTTGCTAGCAACATTTAGTCTTTGGGTTAGTTATTACAGTTGTGGATAGAAGCCATTAGGGGAAGGCTTAAAATGGAGTCTAGAAGTCTGAAAGTAGCTTGCGGCCTTTCTGAGATCTGGTGGAAATTGATACTTTTTTGTTAGGAACAGAGGTTCCTGATGAACTGAAAGGGACCTCAAAAGCCTTTTGACATAAAAAGCCTCAATGACATAATTTTCCTCATGAGGAAACTGGGGTCAGAGAGGTTATGTGACTTACCCCAAGGTCACACAGCTTACTGTCAAAGGCAGGATTCAAACCCAGTCTTTCTGATTCCAAGTGTGGTGCTCTATAACAGATAATATGTTCTCTCCTCAAAAATGTAGAAATTTAAAGAAATTTTCCAACTGAAGTCCATAATCATTGGTTTATTATACCATGCCCTACTAACCTGGCCTCTGAAACCTTGAAGAGCTTACCTCTTATACAGTGGTGGTTTAAACAGTGTTGTATGAATGAGTACATGTACAGCTGACAGGGTACCATGATTAATCTTTAAGGATAGACATAAAACTATTTTTCTTCTTTGTGCTTGTAATATGAAATATGTATTCACTTCTCCAGAACCCCTGTCTAGGTTTCCTATGTTCCTTTTCTGCCTTTAAGGCAGAAACATTTGACTATTTCAGCAGTAAATTTACTGAATACTTGGGATATATTATTCAGGATCCTAAAGAGCTTTTGTTTATGTGAATTATAGCTATCAGCATTTACGTATTAGACATTTTTTTGTTTTTTTGTTTTGCAAGGCAGTGGGGTTTAGTGACTTGCCCAAGGTCACAAGGCTAGGTAATTAAGTGTCTGAGGCCAGATTTGAAGTCAGGTCCTCCTGACTCCAGGGTCGGCATTCTGTTCACTTGGCCACCTAGCTGCCCTTAAAGTATTAGTAATTAAAACTTTGCATATTGTGAAAATAATTTTGTCCTTAAATTTTCCCTGGCAAGGGAAGTTTCCTCAGGGACCTCCAGGGTCCTGAGACCACACTTTGAAAACCACTGACCTTGGGTAATAGTGATATGGCCTTGGGAGTCTAATGTGATTTCCCTTTCCCAGTTCAAAAGCAGATGACTTGTCAACAGCCATTCTCAAGCAGAAGAACCGCCCCAATCGGTTAATTGTTGATGAAGCTATTAATGAAGATAACAGTGTGGTGTCCCTATCTCAGGTAAATTTATATTGCTAGTCTATTCTATTTAGATATACTTTAACCCTTAATAGGAAGAGTAGGTATTGAGGAGGTGGACTGCTGGTTCAGTGGGATTATTGCTTAATGACTGGGGCTGCCCCCTACTGCCCAGTGACCCTTGTGCTGTTCTAGGCCAAGATGGATGAATTGCAGCTCTTCCGAGGTGACACAGTATTGCTTAAAGGCAAGAAGAGACGGGAAGCTGTATGCATTGTACTTTCTGATGATACCTGCTCAGATGAGAAGATTCGCATGAACAGAGTTGTCCGCAACAACCTGCGGGTGCGTCTGGGGGATGTCATCAGGTATGTGGGGATCCTTGACCCTTGATGAGGGAGACCTGAAAGAGACCTGGACAGTGGGGTGGGACTGGGTAGGCAGCACTTGTCATATCATAACCATTCCTCCTTACCTTGGAAGAGAGACTGGAACTTCCCTTCAGGGCTCAGGTATGTTCCTGGGAAAGACTCGGGTATCCCAAGGTCTCAGCAACTACTTTTTCTACTAAGAAGGGTATGAGATTGACTTCTTCACCTTGGTTTCAAGTTGAATTTCTCACTGTTTCATAGAAAGCTAGGATTTTGTAATTTTCTTGCTTAGGGACCCAGTCAGACTAATAGTTTTTCTTGCAATATTTCTTCTGCCTCTGCTTGTACTGAACATCGTGTTCTTGTGCTGGGTGATAGTAAACCAAGGGGAAGTATGTTAGCCAAGAATTTTCAGGATCTTATGATGATGGAAAAAAAAAAGCCCCCAGGAAAGTCAGTTAAGAAAATTAGCTTATCACAGGGAAGTGCTTCAAGTAGTTCTGGTCCTGGATGAGTGGTCTCTGGTAACCTTCCTTTGCTTTCTCTTTCTGAGTTCCTTCTGTCTGTAACTCTCATCTTGACTGTGTTTAGTTATATTCTCCTGTCTGAATCTCATGTAACCTTTTTCTTAGGAGACTAGGGCTAAAAAGATCCCTTTAGACATTGTTCTGAGACACACACATAGAGTGGAGATAAATTTACGTTCCTGTGTAGAAAGACTGGTATCAGAACTATTTCTCTCAAGTTTAGCTGGTGTTTCTTTCATTTTACACTTCGCTCCTGGCCCAAATTACCCTGTTGATTGAGGTCATGCAACACCAAGGTTACCAGAAGGGGTGGGAAGATTGAAAATTTGCCTTTGAAGAGCTGTTCTTCCTTTCTTCTTTTTTTTTTTCTTTTGGTTTTTGCAAGGCTGTGGGGTTAAGTGACTTGCTCAGGGTCACACAAGTAGGTAATTATTAAGTGTCTGAAGACAGATTTGAACTTGGGTCCACCTGACTTCAGGACTGGTGCTCTATCCACTGTGCCACCTAGCTGCCTGCTTTTTCCTTTTCCTTATATTGCTTTCCTCGAATAATAGTAGTAGTAAGAGTCCTTTTTCTTCCCTGGGTCCCCATCTGGAACTTGTGGCATTCCTCTCTCCCCTTTGGAGTCCAGGGCCCTGGGCTGTGTGATGTCTTACTTCAGCTCCTGCGTTTTCTCCTGTCCTCCCTCCCATCTTTCTCTCCTGCCTCTCTTCACCTAAAGCCGTCCCTGCCTTTTCTCTTTCACTTGCCGTCAGCTCTCTGTACCAGGCCCTTTCCGACACCCAGTGCTTGGGGCTGCAGTGTGGTGGGTAATGTGGAGTCTGCTTGTTGTCCTCAGCATCCAGCCGTGCCCAGATGTGAAGTACGGCAAACGTATCCATGTGTTGCCCATTGATGACACAGTGGAAGGCATCACCGGCAATCTCTTTGAGGTGTACCTTAAGCCATACTTTCTGGAAGCTTATCGACCCATCCGGAAAGGTAATTTTTAAGGGCTTGGGGAAATAAACTATTAGGGAATTCATTTTTGTAGCATTGTATTGATTATGGGTGGGGTTACTTGATGCAGGTATTCCTGATCTCTAGAAAATGCTTAAAACCTGACCTCCCCCTCTAACTTCTCCCACCCATCTTCCTGACTCACATAGGTATAGCTTGTATCTAGGAGAGAATACTATCTCTTTTATTTCTCTGAGGCCAGGCTAGGCCTTGGTGGTAGTTGGGTTCCTGGTGACCCTGAACACCATTCTTGGGTAAGGTTTTGTTCAGTTTGCCCAATACTTAGTCCTAGAAAGTACATGGCTTCTCTTGCCTCCATTATGTGAAACTCTAATTTTGACCCTTTTTCCTTGTTTAGTTTGATCTCCAGACTCTTAATCACTTGTGGTAAAGGGTGGTGATTATTGAAAAGACTTTTCCATACACGGTATCCAAGTGGCAAATGTCCAGATTAATGTTCCCGTCCCTTGGCCAAGCGTCAGGACATGGGAATACACGTGCTTTTAGACTTCTGGGTATCAGTGTTAGTGGTTGAATTCACACTTAGTCTTTTCTTGCTTATTATCAGTACTATTTTTACCTCTCATAACTAAATCCTACAATGAATTGTCAGGTGATATCTTCCTGGTCCGTGGTGGAATGCGTGCTGTAGAATTCAAAGTAGTGGAAACTGATCCCAGCCCTTACTGCATTGTTGCTCCAGATACAGTGATCCATTGTGAAGGGGAGCCCATCAAACGTGAGGTGTGTGATATAGTTTGATATGGAGTATGCTGAATAGAGAATTTTCATGAGTAGAATGTCTAAATGTTGGGGGTGATATGGCAGCAACTAGAGGGAGTGGAGAGCTCAGTTGCCTCCTTAAGATTAGGATAGCTGTACCTGGTCCTATCTCTCTAGTTTTCTTTAAAAAAATTAAGGTTTTTAGGTGTGGACCAAGAATCAACAGAATGTAACCTTTGGGGTTGATGGTTCCTTGTACTGAATTCATTTGGGCAGGGGTAATTTTGGAAGAAATGTCTGGGAACAGATAGAGCTTTCGTAACTCGTGGGGCTTTTAGTCTCCTGGTTCTTGACTTTTGGACCTCTAGTAGAGTTATTTTCATTAGCCAGTAAAAGTAGTGTGTTAGAAACCTTTCTGGAAGGAATTTTTCTTGGATCTCTGAGATACAGGACCAGAATGCTTTGTGGAAATCTGTTTTTCTCAAGACCTTTTTTTTTCCTCCCTGAAATAATATATATCCTCGAATTCTGACTATGGATAAAGTTGAGTCTTTAGTCTCTCTCCCTCCTTCTCTCCCCTCTCTCTATAAACATACATATACACACATCCACACATGCTTTCTTTAACCTAGGATGAAGAGGAATCCCTCAATGAAGTGGGGTATGATGACATTGGTGGTTGCCGGAAACAGTTGGCTCAGATAAAGGAAATGGTGGAGCTTCCACTGAGACATCCAGCCCTCTTCAAGGCCATTGGTGTAAAGGTATTTGACCTTTGGTTTCAGAAAGGACCCTGCCCAGGAAGAAATTGGGGAGAGAGCTTTTAAAGTTAAATTTTGTGAAAGGAGAATGGAAAGTAAAGGGAGAGTAGAAAATAGTTAGCAATACCTTGATGTTACTATAGGAGTATAATGAGTGATATCTTGGGAAGATTTATCTTGAGGAATAGTCTGCAGTGATTTTAATAATGACTTGGTTGCATATACTCCTAGGAATCCTCCATTCTGGGACTAGCCTGATTTCCCTAGTTTTTCAGAAGGCAGAAATCAATTAATCTTTGAGTTCAGATCACAAGCTACTATTGACCTATAAGGAATATGGTGAAGTAGTGACCTAATTCGAATGCCATATCCAAGTGAGATTATTTTAGACGATTTATGAAGGGACTGGAAAAGATTTAGAGAAAAGGGTCAAAGAAAAGTACAGGAATGGGAAAATTGGTTTAGGTAATGTTGATGTTTAACCTGAAGAAGAAAAAGGTTGAAATTACCAGATTAAAAACTCCTTGAGTAAAGGAACTGTATTTTATTCTATACTCCTTACAGTGACATAGCACACTGCCTTGCCATGAAGTAGGTAACTCGGCAGTGATTGCTTGCTCAAAATAGTGACTGTACTGTGGTACATAAATGGTTTGTATAAAAGTATTAAGCCATCACTCTTGTGTCTCATTTAATGGCAGGGGAAGAATTAGGTGATGGGCAAGTCAAAGTTGCCTCTCTGGGTCTTGGATTTCTTAAATTGATGATAATATCAGATGACCTCCAAGTTCTTCTCCACTCTTACTCTGAATTTTTAAAATGGGCTTGGCTCAGATGGTTGGATGAGGATATAGTGAGCACTAGAATGGACAGTGATGGAGGTTAGGGAATCTGCATCTCTAGAGACTTCTTAAGACTATTTGTCCTTCATGATCTAGTTTCTTGCCTGAAGTTTAAGGACCAGGTCACCTTTTGGTTCCTTTCTAACTTGTGGAATCTAAATAGAGTTTGCCTAAGAATTCTGTTTTACCTTTTAAGGTTTCTTAACTCCTGAACCCCCTGAGATATGTGCTTGTGCCCCAGAATTTTTTTTATATTTTTTTACGTGTGTTTTCTCCCATTCAGTGACTTCACTGTGAACAGCTCACTTCTCTGGACTGAATAGTGAATCATACTGTTACTTTTGGTACTTAAGGACTCATTCTTTTTTCCAGGTTGAAACTTTTTATCCCATCCCCAAGTTTAACCTCTGCTTATGTTCCTGAAAATAGATAGTTCAGGAGGGAAGAGTATCAGTGTGGGTACTAGCTTAATTTCTAATCTACTTTGTGCCGGTTCTTAGCCTCCTCGGGGCATCCTGCTCTATGGGCCTCCTGGAACAGGGAAGACCCTGATTGCTCGAGCTGTGGCAAATGAGACTGGAGCATTTTTCTTTCTGATCAATGGTGAGTTACTTAATTCTTTCTGAGGTGAGTTGGATTTGATTCTTACTGTTGATTTCTAGCTGTTCCTTTACATTTGTGTACACAGGTTCTCCCCCCCCCCCCCCCCCTTCTCTCCTGGCTCTTTCCCCTCAATTTAGTTAAGTCTAAGACAAAAGTGAGAACCACTGGTTTTCAAAGGCGGTGCAGGATATTTGCCTTGGGAGTGGTGAATTCAAATATACACCTGATCAGGGAGGAAATGGTTTTGGTGGGTTAAAGGCATATGTCACAGGGCTCTTGTTTTGTATGTGACCTTGTCTCCAGAACTGTCTTCTATTAGAATTCAGAAAGTATGGGGATATGTATCAGTTTGGGGGTAACAGGTAGATTAGAGTTATTTCATCATCCACCCTAATTTATATGGGAATGCTAAATTGATGCTTTAGAAGGAGAGAAGGCTCTTTTCCTAAAAGTTACCTGAGTAAGGTAAGGGAGACCAAGAAAAATCCATGGTTTATTGGGGTCCTGCATTCCCTGAGGAAAAAGGAAAGGGGGTCATAGGAAAAGTAACCTTGAAGTGAGGAGTGACTACTGCATCTGATTCTCAGGTGGTCGTTCTGACCAGCTTGTCTCCTTTAATGTGTTCTTAGCAACATCCTCATAATCTCATTTTCATGGCAGGGAAAACCAGACTTTTCCTTCATGATCTTGGCTGTTTTCCCAGGTCAGGATCTGTCAGAGGTGTATGGAGAGCTTTAGTTGTAAGAGTCTGAGCAGAGATAGGGAGTAACCCTTATGGCTTCCTCTCTTTGGGGAGAAAAAATCAGCTTTATCTGTGTATCTCTTGAGGTCCTGAAATTATGAGCAAGTTGGCTGGTGAGTCAGAGAGCAATCTGCGGAAGGCTTTTGAAGAGGCAGAAAAGAATGCTCCTGCCATCATTTTCATTGATGAACTGGATGCCATTGCTCCCAAGAGAGAAAAGGTATGGATTCCTTTAAGGGTGAGAGGCCCTAAATGAGGGGAATTGGGATACAAGCTTGCCCATTACTCCAGAGATCTTGTGCTTTGACAGACCCATGGGGAGGTAGAACGTCGAATCGTGTCACAGCTCCTGACTCTCATGGATGGTTTGAAGCAGAGGGCTCATGTGATTGTGATGGCAGCAACCAACAGACCTAACAGCATTGACCCAGCTCTTAGACGGTTTGGTAATGGCTCCTTGGCTTTTTTGATGAAAACTCTTCTCTATGAAGTCATAGGATCACATATATCATCTTAAGATACAGCATATTGGACTGGGGAGTAACATGTTCCTGCCATTGCTTTTGAGATTTCATTTCCCCATCTTTTTCTTCTCCTTCCCCTTCTATCCCCTCTCTCTCAACAATAGCAGGGTTTGAGCTTTCTCTGGATCATGCAATAGTAGAAGTTGTTCTCCTTTTTACAAAAGGCACATTTCCATTGATGAGGGAGCAGGCACATGTGGCCAGGGTCCTGGGTTGAGTTGGGTGTATTCTTGCATTCCCACAGGTCGTTTTGACAGGGAGGTAGATATTGGAATTCCTGATGCCACAGGACGCTTGGAGATTCTGCAGATCCATACCAAGAACATGAAGCTGGCAGACGATGTAGACCTAGAACAGGTTAGAGTTAAGGGGCTGGTTATGGCTAAGTAGGGAGATCAGGAATGAGGGGAAAGTTTGAGCCCCAGAGACTATATGGAATAGAACTCTAGGTTGTTGAAGGGGAACTCTTACTGAGGCAGATGTATAGTCAGTCACCTGAACTTTGGACTGTTGGAGAAGAAAAATGATTTTGAGGTTAACTCTGAAATAGATTAATGTTGACGTGTATGTCAAGAGCCAGTCATTGGGTGCCTGGCTCTGGCACATGTCAACTGTTTCTGAATGGGCGATTTGAGTTTGCAAATAGAACAGTTGAAATTCTGAAGGCAAATCTTGTAATGATGGATCCTGAGAAGAGAAGACTGAGGCATCACCTCACAGTGGAAAGAGTTTATGGGGAGAGGGAATTGAGCAAGATATTCTAGGAGTCCTTGTATGGAGTGTGCCCAGCCTTCTCTTCACACCTTAGCTGCACAGTGAGGAAGAGTGATCCCCCCAGGTCTGGAGCTAAGCTCTAAATCAGATGACCTTCTACCCATAGGTGGCCAATGAGACCCATGGACATGTAGGTGCTGATCTGGCAGCACTCTGTTCAGAGGCAGCCCTGCAGGCTATTCGAAAGAAGATGGACCTCATTGACCTGGAAGATGAGACTATTGATGCTGAAGTCATGAACTCCCTGGCTGTCACCATGGATGACTTCCGGGTAAGGGTACCTCGCTCATAACTCCTACTTCTTTCTTTCTCCTGTCTTATTCTAGTCTTATTCCAGCTTTTTTTCTCCTGTACTAGTGGGCCCTGAGCCAGAGCAATCCATCTGCACTTCGGGAGACTGTTGTGGAGGTTCCACAGGTGACCTGGGAGGACATTGGTGGTTTGGAGGATGTCAAGCGGGAGCTTCAAGAACTTGTTCAGGTGAGGGGATCTTGAAACTTAGAACTATTTCAGTGTTGTAGAATGATAAATCAGTCTTCTGGTACCTGCTTCCCAAGGGATTGTTATAGCAGATGAGACTGCTTTTGGGTGTGTGGAATGGAACCTGGGCTTATGGATATGAGAGACTGGTGTCTTGAAAAAAACTGTGTGTATGTGTGTGTGTATGTGTGTGTGTGTGTCTTGGTTTTCCTATTCCCAGAAGGGGAGATGATGTTGATGATATTCATTCATACTAGAAGGGTGACTTGAGCTCTCTTTTCATTTAGTACCCTGTGGAGCACCCAGACAAATTCCTCAAGTTCGGTATGACACCTTCCAAGGGAGTCCTGTTCTATGGGCCCCCTGGATGTGGGAAAACCCTATTGGCCAAAGCTATCGCCAATGAATGCCAGGCAAACTTCATCTCCATTAAGGGACCTGAACTTCTGACTATGTGGTTTGGCGAATCTGAGGCCAATGTCCGTGAGATATTTGACAAGGTATTTATTGGATCATGTCTCTTAACCTACGGATTTCCAAACTAACAATAGGTAGGAGCTAATATTTGGATTGAATTATGAAACCATTTCAGCATTGTCTAATTAAAATCATTTGATATGGGAATGAAAGAGCCCTTTGGGGGAAATGATGCCTGTTGCAAATGTTCATATCTCTTCACCTAATTCCTCTTTGAAGGCCCGCCAAGCTGCCCCCTGTGTTCTGTTCTTTGATGAACTGGATTCAATCGCTAAGGCTCGTGGTGGGAACATTGGAGATGGTGGGGGTGCTGCTGACAGAGTCATCAACCAGATTCTGACAGAGATGGATGGTATGTCCACAAAGAAAAATGTGTTCATTATTGGTGCCACCAACCGACCTGATATTATTGACCCTGCAATTCTTCGACCTGGCCGCTTGGATCAGCTCATCTATATACCCCTGCCTGATGAGAAGTCACGTGTTGCAATTCTTAAGGCCAACCTGAGAAAGTCACCTGTTGCCAAGGTGAGTAGAGGGATTGTAGGGAAAAACTGACAACCATGTTTCTTTCGAACAGTAGTTTGATGTGCTGAAAAAGTGGTCCTCCTGGATTGTTTTTACTCTTCCCCCCCCCCCCCCCCAAATGTAGGTCATATTTGGAGTGTTCTTTGTGACTTCTTGGAATGATCATTAGAGAAGACCTTTTGGGGACTTTAGGTCTTCTGTACTGAATTTGCTTTCTTACTTCTGACAGGATGTAGACTTAGAGTTCCTGGCCAAGATGACTAATGGCTTCTCTGGGGCTGACCTGACAGAGATTTGCCAGCGTGCTTGCAAGCTGGCTATCCGTGAGTCCATTGAGAGTGAAATTCGACGAGAACGAGAAAGGCAGACAAACCCCTCAGCCATGGTAAGTCCTTTATCTCAACTTGCTTTCCCATCTAGCCACACTTTTGGGAATACTTACCCAGTAACTATGCCCTTGATTTCAGAAAATAGCTGGTTTGCAAGACACTGGCAAAGCTTTCAGATACAGGACTTTTGCCCCAAGGAGCTCTCTTAATCCTCTACCAAAAGCCTCAAGTTTTCATACATTTCTTTTGTTTCATTATATCAAATAGCTGATCTCATTACCTCCTGTTTCTTTTACCTTCCATTAATTTCTCCACTTGACTACCCTATAAGAGTACTGATTTTTTTTTTTAGGACAGATTTTATTTATTTTGAGTTTTACAATTTCCCTCCCATTTTTGCTTCCCCCCCATACAAGACATTCTGTTAGTCTTTACATTGTTTCCATGGTATACATTGATCTCAGTTGAATGTGATGAGAGAGAAATCATATCTTTAAGGAAGAAAAAAATAAAGTATAAGAGATAGCAAAATTACATAATAAGAAAATGGTCCCCCCCCCCCCCCCCAAATTGAAGGTAATAGTCTTTGGTCTTTGTTGAAACTCCACAATTCTTTCTCTGGTTACAGATGATATTCTCCATTGCAGGTAGCCCAAAATTGTCCCTGATTGTTGCACTGATGGAATGAGCCAGTCCATCACCCCCCATGTTGCTGCTGTTAGGGTGGACAGTGTTCTTCTGGTTCTGCTCATCTCGCTCAGCATCATTTCTTGCAAATTCTTCTAGGCTTCCCTGAATTCCCATCCCTCCTAAAAGAATACTAATCTTTAAAAAAGAAAAAAGTCTTTGCCTTTATATGCTTTTGTTTTACTTTTCTGCCAAACTTCCAGAAATAAGACCTTATGCTATTGCTATAGTTTTATTATTCACTTATTCCTCAACCCTTGCCAGTGCTTTTACTAAAAGTCTTTTTAAAAGGCTATCAGTTATCATCAGACACAGTGACTTTTTTTACCTCTGCATTTTCCTTCATCTTGATGTCGAACTTAATGATTGAACATTCACTCAATGATATTTCTCCACTTCTTGCATAAAACTGCTTTTTGGCTGTCTTTGTTAACCCATTTTTCTCCTCTTCTGAATCAGGGTTCTCCTTTGCTTTTCTGTCCCTTGGCTATTTTAGCTATTCAGTTTAATTTCATTTATCACTTTTATTTAGTCAATGCCTACATTTGTATCTTTAATCCTGAGCTCCATTGTAACATGTCTTTCAAGTGAGCTCAGTGTGACCAGAACCGAAGAACTTACCTTCCTCGGCCCCATCCCCAGTCAACCACCTCAAAACCTTGTCTCTTCTTTCTCCTTCATCTCCAATTTGCAGTGCAGTTAAGTGCCAGGTCATCTTGGGCCTTTAGTGATATCTCTTGAATCCATCCCCTCTTTTTTTTCTTCCTCTATAACCACCCTGCTTTAATCTCTGTGATGACCTAGATAGTTGAAATAGTTGTTAATTTGGTTTTTCAGACTTGAGTCTTCTCCCATCTCTATTCTATCCTTTACATCATTGCCAAAGGTCATCTTTTGGCCTGTTATTTAAAGTTCTCCATAATGTAGATTCAGTTATTTTCCTGACTTTATCTTATACTGTTTGTTTCCTAAAGTTCTTTCCAGCTTTAATATCCTTTGATTTGCATTATCTGTCCTACTGGCTTGTAACCAAAACACACTGTCATTTTTCAATTTCATCCTGCTTTCAAGTCACTGCTCAGATAACAGTTCCTCTAGGCAATACCCCAACAGAGGAAGTGATTGCTTCCTCCCCTGTATTCTCTGAGTACATTGTCGTCTTCTACCTTGGAGTAGTTATTTTTGTCAGTCCTCTGTACTGTCAGTAGTGAGATTTTTGAGGGGTAGTTTTATGTATGAGGAGTCATCACCTTTCAGTGTCCTAAACAATTTTGTAAAACTTTAGAGCTTTGCCAAATTACCTTGGGAAGAGAAAGTTTCCTCATCAGGAATGAAGGGAATTAGTTTCAGTACAAATATTGGGACGTTCTTGGCAAAGTAGGCACCAGAATCATGAAGATCATGTAGCCGGCCAAGTTGTGATTCAAGCTGAAAATAAAATCTATTATCAAGGAGTTTTTTTGACCATCTCTTAGATCCTGAAATGGATTGCTATAGGGTGTTTGGGCGTCTTTGATGACAACTTTAGGGATGGTGCTGAATGCTCCATTTACTCTTCAAACTATGCTTATGTACAGTAAAGCTGGACTCTGGAACTGAGAAGACTGCAGGGCTGGTCTGTCAGTGCCCACCTGGTGCCTGAACCTTTGTCTTGTTCCAAGTATGAGGTGCCAGTTGCCCTGAGCTCCTTGAAGGAGGTGGGGGGGAGGGAGAACCAGTTCGGCAAGCCCCTAATACCCTTTAGCCCCCACTTAACTCTTTCTGTATTGCAGGAGGTAGAAGAAGATGACCCAGTCCCTGAGATCCGCAGGGACCACTTTGAGGAGGCCATGCGCTTTGCCCGCCGCTCAGTCAGTGACAATGATATCCGGAAATATGAGATGTTTGCCCAGACCCTTCAGCAGAGCCGGGGCTTTGGCAGCTTCAGGTATGAGACTTATGAGTGAAACTTAAGATGGCAGAAGGGGAGATTGGGGAGACTTGTAGATATTCTGGATCATTGGGAGGAAGTAGGGAATTTTAACCAGCTAAAGGGGAAATAGGATGACATCTTTCTGTTTGGGAATTGTTGTGCTGGGGCAGAGAAAAAAAGGGGTGGTAGAAGGAACTTGGCCCTGGGGTCAGAGAACTTTCCCAGGTCCCACATCTGGGTTCTGATTCTCCCTCTCTGTGTGATCTTATGCTCCCTGAGAGGGTACACCCCATTTATCAATGAGCATGTTCGATTTGATAACCTCCTGGGGTGGGAAGAAGGAGGCTGCATCTGTCTAGGTCCTAATGACACTTTTTGACCTACAGATTCCCCTCAGGGAACCAAGGTGGGGCTGGTCCCAGCCAGGGCAGTGGAGGAGGCACAGGTGGAAACGTGTACACGGAAGACAATGACGATGACCTGTATGGATAAGCAGCATTGGCTGGCCATGGAGCAAGCTGGCCAGACCTTGGTCCCCAGGGGAGGGAGGTGCTTGCCTGAGAGGGACCAGGGGCACCCAGGGCCTGCTCCATTCCTCAGTCCGAACAGTTAAGCTGCAGTCAGACTCTGGACAGGGGGTTTCTGTTGCAAAAAATACAAAACAAAAGCGATAAAATAAAAACGATTTTCATTTGGGAGGTTGAGAGTGAATTACCAACAGGGAAATCAGGGCCTTGAGCCTGCACCATTTCTGTTGTAGTTTGGGGTGGGGTACAGCGGGCCGGTGGCTTGTGTGGGATGAGAGCAAGGGAGCCAGTGTCCAGTCCCCAGCAGTAATAAAAGCGCCTGAACTTCATGCTGCCCATGTTGTCCCTTTTTTCCCCCGTCCACACCAAGATAAGGGCCACAGCTGCTGGTTGTTTACATAGTGAGTAGGTTCGTTTTATTTTACGTGCTTTTGAGTTAATGTTGGAAAAATAATTTAATCATAAGCAGTTTCTAAACCAAAAATATGTTGTAAAAGTATAATAAACGTTGGGTCAAAAAAGATCTTGGAATCCTGACCCCTGCTCCTCCTTTTCCCCTGGAAACCTCTCTGTGCAGGGAGGGAGAGTGCTAAGACAGTGCCTCATACCCAACCAAGACTTGGGAAGAACTTTCCAGAGCTGTTGTGTCTTCTCATTTCCTTGGCCAGGTGCTTGTATGCTGCTTCTGCCAGCTTGATCTGGGAAGGAGCTGCTCTTTGAGGAGGAAATGACCCTCTTGGTCCCCTGCCTATATTTACCTGGGCTGGGGGCTGGGGTCATCTAGATCTTAAGTAGTACAGATGGACCTCTGTTAGGGTCCCTTGAGTCCCTTCCCCTTCCACAGATAATCTGAATCTCCTGTTGGGACCTAGGGGGAGCCTATAAAAGTGATTAAGTTGTAAAAGAAAAGTATGAGGCAACTTGCTAGTATGAGACCAAGACAAAACTGGGTTTGATATATGCTTCACCATTAGAATTTCTCCCTGTCATCCTAACTCCTTTTTCCTATTGAAGTCCAATTCTGGTCCTTTACTGAATTCCTGGACCCTCCACGCCTTGATTACATGAAGAATGGGGAAGACCATCTTACTCTTTGCTTACCTTGTAATTAGGAAATGGAAGCTCAGAGTTCTCAGAAAAATATGGACTTTTATCCATAAATCTATTTCCTAATGTTAAGGCCAAAAAAATACTCTAATACAAACATTGATGGATAAAAATGTAAAGGGTTTCTGAACCAAAAAGTTTTAGAAATACTGGTGTTAAGGTATAAGAATCAGTGGTAGTTGCAAACTTAGAGAATCCTTAATGAACCCTCAGACATTGAGAGGATATGACTTCCTTAGGATCATATTGACCAGACAAACCCAGGTCTCCCTAAATCCAGCTGCTCCCTTTGCCACATTGCCCCTGAGCTCAATGACTCATACCTCTTCACACTTTAAAAAAAAAATTTTTCCTCACAACCCTGTGAGGTGAGTAGTATAAGACAAACTATGTTCTCATAGTTGAATAATCTCACAGATTGTGATTTGAGACTTCTAGTAAAAGTAAAACTTTGGTTTTCTAATTTAAGTCTTACTAGTAGTGCTTTCTTTTGTCCCCATGGAAGACCATGGGCTCAATCATTTGAGGGAGAAAGATGTTTTGGCATTGGTTAAATAACCTGTTTGCAAAGGTTTTTCCTAATATGGGGGGGGTGCATTTTTAGCCATGATATTTTCTTACTCTTCTACGTCTGCTTTTTGAGTGACATGTCAGTGGATGATCTTTAGTGCCCAAGGATGGTTCTTAGGGAGTAACCAAGAGCATTCTTGTAGAAGTGGTTAGCTCAAGAGGAGAAAACTCATGGAAGGGTTAAGCAATAGCTCTTAGCCTTTATACTCGGTAGGGAACAGTGAATCTGAACAATAAAGCTATGATAGCAAGTTATATACACTATAGAGGTGGGAGAAATAACATCCATTTTGGCTTCAGTCATGTTTGCAGATGATTTCAAACTCACAATGTAAGAAAAGCATTTATACTAGGCTTTGGTGGAGCTGCATTCTCAAGGATCTATTGTAACAAATTTCATGTTTAAAAGCAACTTTTCTTCTCTGAAACCTGATAACAAAGCCTCAAAAGCTTAAAATTATCTTTGATACCTGCCTCCCTAAATATACATATATATATATATATATATATATATATATATATATATATATATATATATATATATGTGTTGTTTAACCTCTTGCAAACAAATGGAGAGAGAATCCTTTATATCCTTGGGACAGGGCTTGGTCATTCTAATTTAAAAGCAGTTTTGATTATTATGCTGTTCTTTATTTTACATTATAGCAATTACGTCAATTGTTTTTCTGCATCTTATTGCCTTACTTTGCATCATTTCATACTAAGTTCTTTCCAAACTTGTCTATTGGTAGTTTGTTTATTGTTTACAGAATGGTAATCAGTTATATTCCTGTACCACAGTGCATTTAGTCATTCCTCAGTCAATGAGCATCTACATTGCCACCACAAGCAGTGCTTCTATAAGTACTTTGCTTCTTAGTGACTGACTTCAGTATAGCTAGCAGCAGCATTACTTTACAGAATTGTCTCAATTCCCAACTTATCAAAAATACATTAATATGCCTGTCTTCCCACAATTACTCCAATGTCACTTCCTAATCTTTTATCATCTTTGTGACATAGGCAACTCAAAATGTTATTAGTGTTTTGGCATTCTATTATGTGATTTTTTTTTCCTTTTGAGAACTTTGTATACATTATCCCTTGCCCCTTTTCCTAATCCCCCAGTTTTTTGCCAAGTTCTGTTGATTCTGTTGAAGCTACATCTCTTATATGTCTCCTCCTTTTTACTCCTACTCTATTGTAGACCTTACTCTCTACTTTGGCTTTTTTGAAGTAGACTCCTTGATCTCTGCCTGTAGCACCTCAGGCTCAATTCCTGGCCATTTATGAAGCACTTCTCTAATAGATCCTTTATGTCACTACTAAAGTAGGCTACCTAATACATGATGTATACCTAGGACCATCACAATGGCTCCTTATTTTTCATTTCTCTGTTTCAAACATTCACACTGGACTATTTAGTCATTTTTCTCATCTTTTGCCCCTTAGGTGGATTTGGGTTAGCCATCTCCCTCCCTGTAACAGATTCCCTCCACATTTCCACCCACCGAAATCCTTTCTTTAACAAAAAAATTCATATCCACAAATTTTATTTTAAATAATCCCTTACCCTCCCAATTAATAGCAGTATCCTACCCCAGTATCTCTGGGTCTCTGATCTTTCATATACTTGTCCTAAATTGTGTTATTTATTTTTGGACATACCTGTAGGTCTCTGCCAAATTTTAGACTTCACATACTATGTTGAAATATCTGGGGCAGGGCAGGATTTCTTAACAATGAGTCTATGAACTTTAAAAAAAATGACAATTTTTCAGTATACTATCTCAATATATTTCATTTCCTTGGTAATCTTATGTATTTAGTGCATTTGAAAACATGAAATTTTTGGGGTCCAGGGTCTAAATAAGGTTAGGAACTCATGAATTAGAAGAGGTCTGATAAGTCCCACCTGACTGACCCTATTTAGTGATTTTCTTGACAAAGATACATGGGTGGTTTACCATTTCATTAACTCATTTTACAGATGAGGCAACTGAGGCAACAGGGTTAAATTGACTTGCCCAGGGTCACACAACTTAGCTTCTGAGCCTAAATTTGAGCTCAGGATGATGAGCCTCCTTCACTGTAGGCCAACACTAGCCACCATGACACCTAGCTGATGAAATCTATGTCTTCGTTTATTAATTAGATTCTAATTATTCTAATTAGATCAATGATTTTCCCCTAACCTCATTTTTATTTCAAGAAATGTCTCTTGTCTGAACTAGAGAATTCTTTAAGAAACTAGAACAAAGATTATTCCTTAATGGATCTGAGCCCTCACTTCTGACTCCTGACCCTGTCTGCCTTCATCTCTCTTGTGTTTATATAGGACATGTGGGCTGGTGGATATAATCCAGTGTGGTATAATCCCCAGTGTGAATACATTTCTTATCTCTGAAACCTTGACCAAATCATCCCTTCCTCTTGTGTAATCTGAGAATTTTAGACACTGTGGTCTCTAAGTTCCCTTCTATCGCTAAATCTATGGACCCCCTTTCTCTTTTTTTGAAATTACAGCATTCTGATATTATAACCTCATCCTCTGTAATATACTACATTACTCTCCCCATCACTGTTAGATGTGAGGATCTGTTAGGATCCCTTTGTGAGTGTGAGAGAAACACTTTTTGGGGTGATAAAGAATAGAGAGGAGAGGAGTCTGTTGATAATCAGGTTCTAGAGGCAACTGGTACAATAGTGAAAAGAGCCCCAGACCTGGAATTTGGAAGACCTGAGTTCAAATTTGACTTCAGACACTTAGAGGTCCATTACCCTGGGCAAATCATTAACTTATACCTGCCTCATGTGGCTCATCTATAAAATGGGATTAATTTCTACCTCCAAAGTTGCAAATGCATTGGATGAAATAATTGTTAAAGCATTTACTATAGCCTGGTGTATTTTAAGCACTTTATCTTATGTAAAGCTCAAAGATAAAAGGTCAGAGAGAATTTGAATTTGGCTCCTCTGCCTTAAGAGTCAAGGGGTTTTTCTTTTGTTTATTGGTTTGGTTTAGTTTGGATATTTTTTGGCAATAGTGTCAAAGTGAAATGGAAATGAATATTTTCTGGCTGTATATTGACTTAGAAAACCTCAAATTAACATTAAATATGTTGTATACGTTGTACCAATTCTATTTTGATCTAGTTTAGGCTGCACAGGGAGTTTTGCTTGCCTTTTACAAGTTTGATACCTCTGTTATTCCTATACCAGGCAAACACACACTCCCTCCCACCCCCACCCCCCATACAAAATACATGCTGTACTTTTATCTTTAAGCAACCAGAAAACATCCTAGACTTTGTCTCCTAGATCAGTAAAATCTTGAAGACAGCTTTATTGCCTTTTAAGGAAAAATTGGCCTAGCCTTGCTGGAGTAGATGTTTCTCTTCACCATTCACCCAAAGGGCAGTATAGGGATGTGCAGTTGCAGCATGCAGTATCTTGTCAACAAGAACTTGATTTCAAAAAGTAGAATCAAATAGTTCTTTTTGTCTCAAATGATGCCTCTTTGGGGACATGTATGACCAGAAGAGTCATATAAATAGGGAAGGTGAGAAATAACATATGTTGTAATAATGTATCTGAAATATGACAAGAGCTAGAGGAAAACCACTAACATGTTGGGCAGATTCTTTATGTAATATTTATGTCAGATGTTGGCATTGTACAACCTGGGAAGGTATAGATTGATCATGATCTACAGTGTGTGGAGGGTTATATAACCAAAGGCTATACTCAAAATCCATCAAGTATCAAAGTGCTAAAAGATGGAAACAAAGGCAGCTAATTGAAGACAACTATAGGAAAGAGACAACAATGGGAGAGATGGCTGAGGTTCCCAAATTAACTGGGGGGCCTTGAGATAAATGCTAAGGACAATAAAGGAGCAGGAGGAGGAGAACAAAAATATTCAATGGGGAATTGCAAATCAAGATAACTTAGGAGGTTAAAAGAAGGCCTTGATGTCTTCAAGATCACAGAACTCTGAAGGAATTTGGGAATAAGATGACTTTCTGAATATTTGTCTGAGGAGCTGTCAAGAACTGGAGATGGATAAATGTCCTGATTTTCCAAAAAAAAGTTCATGTTCAAACTAGAAGTTAATGAGCCTGATCTTGATTTCTGGCAAACTTCTTAACAGTGAGAAGCAGTGTGAGAAGATTCAACTTCTTCCTCTGACATTTACTAGTTCTATGATCCTAGACAGAGTGTCTCAGACAGCTCCCAAGATTTCCCTACTAAATCATCTGAATTATCCTCATAAATATCACAGTAGTCTTCATTTTCTTCCCCTTCTATACCCTGCTGATGAAATTACAAATCCTAAAAATCACAGATTACTAGAATAGCAGATGGTAAATTGGAAATTACCATAAATAAGTTATGCCTGAACTTCAGCAGCCATTCAGAATAAAAAATTGATGGTAGGGGGAAGCTAGGTGGCACAATGAATAGAGAGCACCAACCCTGGAATCAGGGGGACTTGAGTTCAAATGTGACCTTAGACACTTAATAATTACCTAGTTGTATGATCTTTGGCAAGTCACTTAATTCCACTGCCTTGAAAAGAATACATAATTGATGGTAGTACTGTGTCACCCCCTCTACTCAGACCATCTCCAGAGTTTTGCATTCAGTTCTAGGTTTTAGTTTCAGAATGAACACCTGACCCCCTAGTTGTCAAGATGACATTTGTACAAAGAGGAGTGACCAAGATGAAGGCATAGAGTAAAGGATTGACTGAAAAATGGAAGCTTTTTATCTTTAAGATTAGATTAAAGTATGGGGGAGGGTGAGTGGTAATTATAAGAAGGATTTTCATGTTGAGAAGGGTTACATTTATTTGTCAGCAAAGAACACATTTCGAACTTGTAGGGAGATAGATTTCAACTTAAGCAGTAAATTTCCTATAAGGACCCAAAATTGAAATGGAAAATGAAATTTTTTTTTATCACTGGAGGTATTAATTTCAGAAACTGGATATTTGTGTGTGAGGGAAGTTGATGGGAAATTTATGTTTTGGATAGATTGCCCCCAAGGCAATTGAACTTTGAAGAGTTCAACATTCTACACTTGTATGATAAGTGAATAAGCTTGTAGTAGTGTCCTCAAAGGTCTGAATGGAAATTTTGAGCAAAGTATAGACCTGATCAATAGCAAGACCCACCCATGATCTGGCAGGTGGCACCACTATTCATTCTTCCTTCCACCTAAAATGAGAGAGGTATAACTGAGAGGGAGAAGAGAGAGATGCCAAGGGAAAAAAAAAAAAAAGATTAGTTGACTTTCTATGAGAGCAGTTTCAGATAAGTAAGAGAGCCCTACCCTACCTCCAACAAAGGTCCTTTACAAGGAGATGAATAGGACAGTAAGAACATTAAAGATACCATGTAGTTAGGGAAATAAAAAAATGTAGAAAAGCCCACATATGGTGTCCCAAAAGTCTTTAATAACTATTTAAACTTCTAACTGCACTAAGGCTTTTGGAACACTATAGTCAAGAAAATAACCTTTATTTTCAGTGGACCTCTACCTATACTGTGACTTTTGCTTGCCTTCTGACTTAGGTCTACAGTATGTGTGTCCCTTTCCCCCCAAAAAAAGAGAATTGGGGGCTTGCTTCAAAGCTGAGACCCCCCCCCCCAGGCCCCTGCCTCCTTCCAGTAGTCAAGGCTCCCTGATCCACATGGCTCAACAATTCTTTGAATATAGTGCCAGTGGCAAGATCTGATTTTGCTCCACTCTGTTGGGTCTTTGTCTCTCTTGTTGCTTAACTGCTCTATTGGTATGAGTTTTGATGGGCTACTTCTTTGAATTTACTCATGTGAAAATGAAGGATGAACAGCATCTCCTATAGTTGCTACTCCTGTTATGTTTTTAGCAGGCATTGTGATCTCTAGCTCATGTCTATTTGGATCTCCTAAATATGCTGTCCCTACTGTGGGTCCTACTTGTCTCTTCCATTGTCTTGCTTCCTACTTTGCTTTTTCCCCTTCAAGAGATAGTGTCAGTTCCAGATACCCCATGGAAGGTTTACCCTGGAAATGTAGGGGAATTTTGTTTTGTTTTGCTTTTTCAAGTTAATGGTGTTAAATGACTTCCCCAAAGTCACACAGCTAGGTAATTAAGTTTCTGAGGCTGAATTTGAACTCAGGTCCTCTTGTCTCCAGTGCTGGTGTTCTATCCACTATGTCATCTAGCTGCCCCCCCCCTCAAAAAAATGTTTTTTTACAATTATATTGTAAAAAAATCTATAGGGGCAGAGGAGGAGGAGAAACAGACCCATGATTTCTTTGATTTAAGGAAGTCAAAGGAAATTTCTTCTCCAGTGGCAAATTGACACCTGTTCTGCAAATTGAAGTCTTAGAGTTTCCTGGAGGTACTGAGAAGTTAAATTATATTAAGGAATTTGCCTTGAGTACTTTAGCCTGTGAATCAAGCCAGTGGGCTTGAAGAGTTTGAGAGAACTCAGGTCTTTGAGAGTAGCTTTCCTTCAATAATGCCACACCAGCTCTCCCAGAATGAGATGGTTGTGGTTTGGAGGTTATTTTGTACTGTTACCTCTTTTCAGCAAGTCCCAAGTTGGGATTTCCCATAAGTGGTTACAAACTCAAACTGATTGTTTGGCTGCTGATTAACTTTGTTGCTGCTTAATTGTTTTAGTCATGTCTGATTCTTTGGGACCCCATTTGAAATTTTCTTGACAGAGACATTAGAATAGTTTGACATTTCTTCTCTAGCTAATTTTATAAATGAGTAAATTGAGGCAAACAGGGTTAAATGATTTGTTCAGGATCCCACAGCTAGTAAGTGTCTGATGTCAGATTTGTACTTAGGAAATAAGGAGTGTACTTCAAAAAAGCCAAGGGGCAGCTAGGTGAATAGAACATCAGCCCTGGAGTCAGGAGGACCTGAATTCAGATCCAGCCTCAGACACTTAATTGCCTAGCTGTTTGATTTGGGGCAAGTCACTTAACCCCATTGCCTTAAATAAATAATTTTTTTAAAAGTTAGGAAAAAAGTCAAAGCAAGGAGTAGTTCTAGAGTGGAAGCTACAGGAGTAAAAAGGAGGAGACATAAAAGATGTACCTTCGACAGAATCAACAGAACTTGGCAAAAAACCTGGGGGGAAAGGGAAATGGGGAATGAATTCAAAAGGGAAATGAATTCAAAGTTCTAAAAAGAAAAAAAAATAAGAATGTGTCAAAATACTAATAAGGTTTTGAGTTGCCTATGTCACAAAGACTATAAAAGATTTCTGACTTTTAGGACCACTGTTCTATCCACTGTGCCTCCTAATTATCATAACCTTTTTTGGGTTTGATTTATTTTGTTAAATGTTTCTCAATTTTATTTTAATCTGGTTGAGTGTTAGGTAAAACCTCAAGTTTGATGCCTCTATCTAGAACCTTCAAAACTTTCTGCTCTGAAACCCAGGCCCATAGCTTCATCCTCCACACAGCCCTTCAACCTAGTCATGGAGAATTCATCCCATGTGTCTCTTTTCCACCAGACTTGGATGAGGTGCCTCCCACCTCAAAATTTACCTAATTTTGTGGAGGATTAGGAAAGTTTTTTAATTTTTGTTTTTTAAATTTCCCAACTTCTTGTGAGGTGACTGGATCACAACATAGGGTTTCTCTGAATTTTGAGGAAGTATCAGAAAGAAAAGTGGAGAAGGTGAGGAGCTAGTTGAGTTTGATGCAAGTACCAAATGTGACTGACAAGTGATAAAGGAGCACCAGGATCCCTGGTGAATCAATGGTGAATATTTGTTCCCCTATTCAATTTTATCTTATTAAATTTGAGTTTCTGTCTTTTTTTTTAAAGAAAGATTTCATTTATTTTGAGTTTTACAATTTTCCTCCTAAACATGCTTCCCTCCCCCCAACCCCAAAAAAGGCAATTTGCCAGTCTTTACATTGTTTCCATGGTATACATTGATCTCAATTGAACATAGTGAAAGAGAAATCATATCCTGATCTCAATTGAATGTAGTGAAAGAGAAATCCTTAAGGAAGAATAATAAAGTATGAGAGATAACAAAATTAAATAGTAAGATATTTTTCCCCCTAAATTGATAATCTTTCATCTATGTTCAATTCTTTCTCTGGAAACAGATGGTATTCTCCATTGCAAATAACCCAAAATTGTTCCTGATTGTTGCACTGATGGAATGAGCAAGTCCATTGAGGTTGATCATCACTCCCATGTTGCTATTAGGGCGTACAGTGTTTTTCTGATTCTTCTCGTCTCGCTCAGCATCATTTCTTGCAAATCCTTCCAGGCTTCTCTGAATTCCCAGCACTCCTGGTTTCGAATAGAACAATAGTGTTCCATGGCATACACATACCACAGTTTGTTAAGCCATTCCCCAATTGAAAGACATTCACTTAATTTCCAATTCTTTGCCATCATAAAGAGAGCTGCTCTGAACAGTTTTGTACAAGTGATGGTTTTTTTTTTTTTTTGGTCTCAGGACTTTTTGCTAGATTCAGTAGGGATAAATGACAATTAGAGATAGTGAGAACAAATCAGGAACTGTCCCTTGATCCTGATTAGTACCGGTAATCTGATTACCATTCCCCTCTGAAAGTCATTACTTTAAAACAGTAATTTTACCTACTTAAAAAAAAAAAAATATATATATATATATATATATATAATGTATCATGCATTTAAATTAATAATTTCTCCATGAATTTAAGTTAAATTAGTCAAAGTTTTTTGATGGGAGTGATGATTATGGAAAAATCTATATATCAGTATCTTCTTCTTGACAGAAGTCAGCATGTTTATGCCTATCTGGATATTTAAAATGTCAGATAAAAAGAACAGAAGTATACTTTTTAGTTGTATTAGCTGTCTTATTACACAGGCAGTTCTACTGATTATACAAAATCTTTGTATAATAAAAAGATCTGATTAGAAAACTGTTAAATTTCAGTAGCACAGAAACATCATCTTGGTTAACTGATCTGTAGGGTGACTTATTAATGTCACTTCAACTGAAGTTACATACAGCATAGGGTTTGAAAAGTTATTTTTCTAAAAATAGCACAATTGAGGTGTGTGCTTGTGTGAAAGTGTTTGTGCACATCTGTATTTAGCTGGAGCTGAATACCCATTAATAATATATCACTCAGGGCAGCTAGGTGGGGCAGTGGATAGAGCATTGGCCCTGGAGTCAGGAGGACCTGAGTTCAAATCTGGTCTTAGACACAATAATTGCCTAGCTGTGTGACCTTAGGCAAGTCACCCAACCCTTGCCAAAAAAAGAATATATAACTCCACTTCCACTACTGATCAAACTCTCTCTTCTTAAAATTTGCACAGAATTATGCAGACATCTAAAGATTCAATATGATGTTTAAAGATTTCCAAAGTGCTTCCTCACAACAGCCTTGTGAGATAGTACACAAATCATTATCCCCATTTAATGATATGGAACTGAAGGGCTGGGTGATTCAGCTAAGGTCACAAAACAAATAAATGCCCAAGGCAAGAGTAGAACCCAGGACTCCTAATTACACCTTCATCAATCTTTTCACTGGGCATTGATACTTTCAATTTGTTAGGATATGACCTGATGATAAAATAACCCAGGAAAGGAAGTTCTTTTGCTTTTAAATAACTTATGTGGACAATTAAATAAGGAAACAATTAAAAGAAAAATCCATCTCAACAATAAAGGAATATAATATTCAAAGTTCAATAAAGTTATAATATACAGAGAGTATTATAATGAGAACAAAACATAACTAGTAAATTGAGACAGATGCTGAAGAGGCAAAAATTATTCCCATTTGCTTATAGCCTCATTCAATGGCTTAAATATTTTAGCCAGATCTCTTTAGTATGTGTTGAGCCATTCTTGCATGCAGTATATATTTCTGGGATACTCCTGACAATGTTATAAAAAAATTGTACACCATCAGGAAGGAGAGATGCTTTTTTTTAACTAACCAGAATACTAAAAATTCCAAACTTTTTTTCTGAATACAAGCATTGAAATATATTTGGAAAATAGAACTTGTATGTTTTTAAATATTTAAATAATATGTGCTTTTTGAAATCTAGTTATTCAAGGCAAAGAGGATAAAGTCTAAATAAGGTCCTGAAATCTTCTCATCATTCTAAGAGTCTAAAAGTCTATGGCATTTCTTCCTTATGTTCCATCCTACTTTTTTTTAATTTATTTTTTATTCTCATTTTGTACAAATGTTTTTTTACATTAATAAAATATTCTTGTTTACAAGTAAACAAAATACCCCCCCCCATGAATATAGATAGACTTGCTTGGGCGAAAAAAGTAAAAGGGAGAGAAAAAAATTAAAATTAAAAAAATAATAGTAATAATTGTAGGTATGGCTAGGTGGCGCAGTGGACGAAGCACCAGCCCTGGAGCCACAAGCACCCGAGCCCATATCCAGCCTCATAAACCCAACAATCACCCAACCGTGTGACGTGCAAGCCACCAGATCCCCACTGCCCTGCAAAAACCAAAAAGAGAAAAAAAAGACCCAAAATAAAATAAAATAGTAATAATAGTAGGGGTGGCTGGGTGGCAGACAGAGCATTGGCCCTTGAGCCAGGAGCACCTGGGTCCAAATCCGGCCCCAGACACCCAAAGATCACCTTGCTATGTGGCCCCAGGCAGGCCACCCAGCCCCACTTGCCCTGCACCCTCTCCCAAAGAATAATAACAAAAAGTGTGCTTCAGTCTTTGTTCCAACACCAACAACTCTGTCACGGGTGGATCACATTCTTTATGATAAGTCCATCACAAAAGTTACTTCCATATTTTTCCAACGTTGCCATTGCTGATCCCAACTCCTTCCTTTCTTATTTCTCCACTACCATGTACTATATTTTCTCTCTCCTTTCACTCTGACTCTACTGTAGGGTCGCTGAATGGCGCAGCAGACAGATCCCTGGTCCTGGGGCCAAGAAGCCCTGAGCCCCCCTACCACCCCTTAGGCCCAGAATCCACCTGGCCCTATGGTCCTGGGCAGGCCTTCCAACCCCAGCCCCTTGCAAGAAGTGAAAAAGAAAATGTGTTATATCTGACCACTCTCCCCCCATGGTCCATCCTCTCCTCCTTTATTCACATCCCCACTCCTTCCCCCTGCTCCCCCCTCCTTACTCCAGATGTCTATACCCCATTGGGTATATTTGTTGTTTCCTCTCCTAGCCATCCCTGATGAGAGCAAAGGTTCCCTCATTCCCCCTTGCCTCCCCCTTCCATATCATTGCAATAGCTCATTGTAATAAAAAAAAATCTTATTATGTGAAATATCTTGGACTATTCCCCCTCTCCTTTTTCTTTCTCCCATTCCATTTCCCTTTTTTTCTATTGACTCCACTTTTATACCATACTTTATCTTCGAATTCAGCTTTCTCCTGTGCTTCAACTATAAAAGCTCCCTCTACCTGCTCTATTAACTGAGAAGGTTCATATGAGTATTATCAGTGTCATTTTTCTATTCAGGAATACATGCAGTTCATCCTCATTAAGTCCCTCATATTTCCCCCCCTCTCCTCCAATCTCCATACTTCACCTGAGTCCTGTATTTGAAGATCAAACCTTCTGTTCAGCTCTGGCCATTCCAAAAGGAACATTTGAAATTCCCCTGGTTCATTGAAAGTCCATCTTTTCCCCTGGAAGAGGACATTCAACCTTGCTGGGTCGTTCATTCTTGGCTGCATTCTAAGCTCTTTTGCCTTTCGGTATATTGTATTCCAAGCCCTATGAGCTTCCAATGTAGTTACTGCTAAGTCCTGTGTGATCCTGACTGCAGCTCCACAATATTTGAACTGTGTCCTTCTGGCTGCTTGTTATATTTTCTCTTTGACTTGGGAGTTCTGGAACTTGGCTATAATATTCCTAGGGGTTGGTTTTTTGGGATCTCTTTCTCGGGGGGATCGGTGGATTCTCTCCATTTCTATTTTGCCCTCTGCTTCTAGAATATCAGGGCAATTTTCCTGTAGTAATTCTTTGAAAATGATGTCAAGGCTCTTTTCATGATCCTGACTTTCAGGTATTCCAATAATTTTTAAATTATCTTTCCTAAGTCTGTTTTCCATATCAGTTGTTTTTTTTCAATGAGATATTTCACATTTTCTTCTAATTTTTCATTTTTTTGGTTTTGAAGTATTGATTCCTGATTTCTGGTAAGTTCATCAATCTCCCTGAATTCTATTCTTTGTCTGAAGGATTTGTTCTCCTCAGAGAGTTTTCTTTTCTCCTTTTCCATCTGGCCAATTTTGCTTTTTAAAGCATTCTTCTCCTCAATAACTTTTTGAACTGTTCTATCCATTTGACCTAAGCTGGTTTTTAGCATGCTATTTTCTTCAGCATTTTTTTGGATTTCCTTGACTAAGCTGCTGACTTCATTTTCATGTTTTTCCTGCAATCTCTCTCCTTTCTTTTCCCAGTTTTTCTTCCAACTTCCTCATTTGATTTTCAAAGTCTTTTTTGAGCTCTGTCATAGCCTGAGCCCAATTTCTGTTTTTCTTGGAGTCTTTAGATGCAGGAGCTTGTGCTTCCTCATCTTCAGACTGAGTATTTTGATCCTTCTTGGGCTCATTTGCAAAATATTTCTCAATAGTCTTCCTTTTGTTTCACTGCTTGCTCATTTTCCCAGCCTGGGCCTGGTTTTGGGGTGCTTCTTGAGCTTTTGGGACACTCCCACAAAGGTCTCAGTGTGTGAGGCTCTGTCCCCTCCTGGTCTTTGAATGACCATAAGCTCCCCCCTCTGCCATGGGGCTGAGGTGGAGGGGCCGCTGCTGTTCTATGGGGGGGGCTAGACTGCGACCAGGATCTGAATGTGGTCAGAGCCCCATAGTCCTGTTCCAGGGGCAGAGGACAGAGCTCTGCAGTCTCTCTTCACTCCCCTCCCTCAGCTCAATGGCCTCATGCCCTGGGGGCTCCTGCTTACTGGCTCTGCCTGCTTCTGTTTCCTGGATCAGGGCTGGGGAAAGACCAAGCTGCTGGCTTGTGTGCCCTGAGGGCTGGGCTCCACGTGCTTGCTCTGGCAGAGGTCCCCTGCTGTTCCCCCACTTTGTGCCGGGTGCTCCCCGGGGTGCAGCTCAGGAGACTCCCCCGCTTTTGTGAGCTGCGGCTCCCAGTGCCCTGGGGCTGCCTCTGGGAGGCTGAAGTTCTTTCGCTCTGGCGGGGCACCCCTCCAACCCCCGGGAGCAGAGCCTTTCTGCTCTTTTCCAGGTTACCTTGAGTAGGAGGACTGCCTCACTGGGTCCCTTTGTGGGTTCTGTCTCTCGAAAGTTTAGTTAGAGTCCTTAGCTTATGAGTTTTATCAGAGGGCTCCTAAGACTCGATCCCTTCTTGTCGCCATCTTGGCTCCCTACTTCTTTTTTTAATAAATAAAATATTGTCCTCCTCTCTTGGACAGGATTACAATTACTCAACAAAGTTGATGACAATATTCTTCCAGAGATCATCCAGCAAGAGGCTCTTGTGGAGGACTTTATGGTTTCTTTGATCAGAAGATGTGTTACTAGTAGTGGCAGAAGGAGATCAGAGATGCTCAATTCAGGAATTCAGTGGAGAGGCTCCTACTATATCTAGCAGATCTAAACTTGAGCTCATGGTAACATTGCTCAAAGCTATGGTAGATAAAAGTTATGAGCAACGACGCCAATAGAACAATTCCACTCACTACACAAACTCCTCCAAGTATTCTTCCAGGGACTGTGATAGGATACATATCGCCATAGCAACCGTAGTCATAGAGATAATCACCCACCAGCAGGCAGCGGGATGCTGGCATAATCTTTGTTGGATGTTTCCAGGTCCAGCCCATGTTCAAGAAGCTGAGAAAGTGCACTAAAGATTGCCATGGCAACACAAATAAAGACAAGTAACATAACCATTTCTCTATAACAACGTTTGAGCGTCAAACCAAGTGTCTGAAGGCCAATGAAATGACGGACAAGCTTAATTACCCCCAAAATCCTCATCATTCTAAGTACTCTCAAGGTGACTCCAGCTTTCTGAAGTTGAGAGTTCTCTCCTGTAAAGACTGTCATTAACACTGAGATGTAATAGGGAGTAATTGCCAGTAAATCAATGATGTTCAGGGGTCTCTTGACAAACTTACACTTGTTTTTGGAGATGATGAGCCTCAGAATGCGCTCTGCAGTGAACCAACCTATACAGATGGCTTCAATTATCCTGCTCTGCTCCTCCAGGCTGCGGGCCTTCACGGCCGCGGCGCCAGTGGGACAGGGTGCTGGCGCACATCACATGGAGACGATGACGAACACCACCGACACGGAGACCAGGATCTGCGCGGCCAGCGAGGACGCGGGCTCCTCGAAGGTGCGGCTCACCCGTTCCAGGTAGCGCAGGCCGGCGGCCGGCGGCTCGGCCCCCCGTGCGGCCCGCGCCCGCTCCCGGCCCGGCGCGCCGGGCTCCTCGGCCGTGGGCGCGGCGTGGGTGTCGGACATGCGGTCGTCCAGGCGCCGCTGGCAGCAGTACTCCAGGTGGGCGCCCACCAGCCCCCAGCGGCGCGAAGCGCAGCTTGCCGTGGCCGGGCACGTAGAGCAGGATGAAGCCGAAGGCCTCCGAGTGCCTGTCGAAGAAGTACTCATTGCGCTCTAGGTCGTAGTCATCGCACACCTCGAGCACATAGCGCTCCGAGCGGCAGCCGTGCAGCCGGCTCACCCGGTTCAGCAGAAAGTCCTTCAGCAGGTCCCGGGACAGCGAGCAGCGGGCGCCTCCCACATTCAGCACCACCGGGGCCGCGCCGCCCTGGCCCAAGGTCATGGCTGGAGGCCCCGCCCCGGCCCCGCCCCCGCCCCCGCCTCCCCCGGCACCTCGACCGCCTGTCCGGGCAGGGCGGGAACGGCGGGAGGTCGCGCACCGCACCCCCCGCCCTGAAGGGAGTCCGGGGTGGCGGCTCCCCTCGTCTCTGCCCCCGAGGGTCCCCAGGCCTCCTCGGGCACAACGCCCCCGCCCCCCCCCCCCGCAGGAGTGCCTAGATGCTGGGGATGCCCCTCCCCGGCGGGGCAGCTGTGCCGTGCGGGGCCCGTGAGCTGTCGGCGCCGGCCCCCGCCGCGGCGAGCCCGGAGCGGATTGGGGGGCTCGGACGGGGCAGCTGCCTCAGCCTGGAGCCGACCGGAGGCAGAGGCTGAGGTCACAAGTGATGTTTTTACCCTTTTTCATCATCTCTTCATGGTATAGACCTAGTAATGGTTTTGTTGGATCAAAGGGTATACACATTTTTGTTGCCCTTTGGGTATAATTCCAAATTGCTCTCCAGGAAGTTTGGATGAGTTCACAGCTCCACCAACAATGCATTAGGGTCCCAGATTTCCTACATCCCTTCCAACATTGATCATTGTCCTTTCTGCTCATCAGTGTCTATCTAAACTTGTCAACTTGGATCCTGATTTTTTCATCAAAGGCTTTTTTTTTTTTGAAAGATCCCTCCCAGCTTTGTGGCATCTGCAGAACTAGTAACTATATCTTTATGTTATCATCCTAAGATAGAAGTGATAAAAATGTTAGGTAGAACCATGTTGAGGACAGAACCTGTTGAGAATCTCATTTGATTTTCACAACAACCCCATGAAGTCACAGGACAGACATTATTATACCCATTTTACAGGTGAGGAAACAAGCCTAGAAATGTTATATGACATTTCCCTGGTTCCACATTCCTGAATAATTGGGTTTCCTATTGGGTGTGCCATTTGAGAAAGAACTGGAGAGTTCAGAAGGAAGTAAACATGGTCAAGGGCCCTGAGTTCATGTCTTATGAAGATTTTTTTTTTTTTGGAAGAACTGTGTATGTTTAGTCTGGACAAGAAAAGATTTGGGGAGACACGATAGCTCTACCCAGTTATCTGAAGAATCATAGACCTAGAACTAGAAGGGTAACTTGAAGGAACCTCATAAGTCTTCCAGTTCAATTCCCTAATTTTATAGATTTGATAACCAAGCCCCAGACACTTCTTAGTTGTATGATCCTGGGTAAGTCACTTAACTCTCATTTTCCTCATGGATAAAATGAACTGGAAAAGGAGAGGGTAAACCACTATAGTATCTTTGCCAAGAAAACCCATTAGTATCACAAAAAACCAAGACTTGGGGAATGACCTTCCCAGAATTACATAGATATCAAACATTAAAAGCAGGATTTGAGCATAGGTCCCTTGGATTCCAGTGTTTGTGCATATTCCACTATACCACAGGCTGTGTGTGTGTGTGTGTGTGTGTGTGTGTGTGTGTGTGTGTGTGTGTGTGTATGTATGTATGGAATTAGACTTATTTCATATATATGGAATTAGATTTATTTTGCTAGGCCCCAGAGGGCAAAACTAGGTGGAAATTACAAAACTTATATTGTCAAATTGTGTAGCCTACAAAAAAATTGTGGGAAAATTAAAATATAAAATAAAAATAATTTAAAAATTAAAAATTAATTTTAAAAATTGGTTTATTGTAAGAGAAAGACTTCTTTATAAATAGAGCTATGAAAAGCAGAATGGACTGTCAAGGATGGCAATGGGTTCTCATTTAATCTGCAGGGTCTTCCAGCAGAACAAACAATTGTCAGATCAGGTGAGTGTTAGAAGGGATTTATCTTCAGGTTGAACTAGAAGGTTTTTAAGATCCCTTTTGATGTTGAAATTCTGTGATACCTCTAGATGATGACAGTCAGGATTGGAACCTAAGTCTTCTGACTTCAAGCTAATGGGTTTTTTTTTTTTTTCTGTTTCAGTGCTTTGCAAAGTTTGTTATAGTCATATTTGATTTGGTCTTGAAGGATGGAAAGAATTGTAGAAGGTAACAAATATGATAAAGGAGCTAACATTTTTAAATTTTATTTATATGTATTTGTGCATATTCACACACACACATACAGACACACACACCAACTGGTAGTAAAACCTACACTGGCAAAAGTGATAGAATGTGCATAGAACAATTTAGCATCTGCCCAAGGGCAGAAGTGAGGTCTTTCTCATCCACCCCACCCAACACCTCAACGTAGGAATAATTATTTGCCAGGCAATTGCAAATGCAAAATGGTGCTTTGAGACCTGGAGCAACTTCTCCCCCTATAGCTGACATACATTAGACCCTGGAGAATGAAAGCTCTACTAGAAATTTGACTTCAGGAAAGTCCTTTAATTTCTCTAATTTCCTTCATCTGTAAAGTAATATCTTGTGAACTGGGTAGGTTTTTAAGAGTGTATAAGAATATTTATATGATTTTGACAGAGATTTAAACTAAACCAAACCTAGTTCCAAAATTTAAAGTTGGCCAGTTTATAAGCAAAGATGTGGAAAGGAAGCAGGGTATGTTTCTTTCTTTAGTATGTTATGGTTCTTGATTAAATACATGACTTATCCATAATAGCACTTTGTGTTCATACTTACCTACTAATATGGAAAAGATACAAAGTTTTGATCCTGAAACCTGGAAATAAAAAGGCTGAAAAAGGAACATCATGACACAAAATTGTTAATAAACATTAATGTGAAAATATTAAGTGAAATGCTGGTAAACAATGCAATTGCATAGTTAAAAAAAGTATTCATTAATATTTAAACACTATTATGCATGTATACTTTTACTAGATTGTTTAATGCCATGGGAAGGGAGGAGGGAAGGGAGGGTGGTAGAAAAATGTGGAACTCAAACTTGCAAATGAATGAATGTTGAAAACTACCTTTGCATGTAAGTGGAAAAAAAAATTTAAATTAAAAAATTATTCATTAAGACCAAGTGAGAATTGTACCTAGAATGGAAGGATAGTTTAATGTCAGGTAAACAGTAAGTATGAAAGTGCCCTACCAATGAGAAAAATCCTAAAATTATATTATTATGCAAAGAGAGAAGACTTTTGATAAAATACAACTGTAAAGGGGAGATTCCAGAACAGAACAGAATCTATTTTTACTTCTGCAACAAGATCTCCCAGGATCTTGTGCATAAGCATGTCAAGTTTCAACATGACTAGTTTAAAAGGACAATAAAAAAGTTTGTGGTAGGGGATTAGTCACAAGAGACCAGTATACCTAAGGAGAAAAATGGAGTCATCAAGGGAAGCTGGTAGCTTGAGGATGCAAGCAGTAAGTCAAAAAAGATACTGGGTTCAGAGAGGAGAGACATGGAGCCGACCTGTCCCTGAAGACCTGATTAATCCTGAAATGGACCATCTCTTGTTTTTCTAGTATTCTTAGTACAGTTGAGGGACACTGGCCAGCTCTTAGGGGAATTGGAGGGGAGGGAGAGGTTAACTTTTCCACCAGCGTGAAGGATGATTATTACACAAGTTAACATATGCTTGTTAAGAGACCAGGGCTCAGAATTGCCTAGAGGTGGTAGAGAACACAGGTGGTTTCTGTGAATAGTTATTAGGGGAGTCCTAGGGGACAGTCTTTACAACATGGGGTTGCAGGAAACAGTTGAATGTCGTTGTAGAGTAGCCCATTGCATTGCAACTTCTGATGGACTCGGAAAATGGGAAGAGGACTGATAGAATTTGGACTAGGGTTTCTTCCTTCCCCTAGGGCTATTCACCATTTCAAGTTCACTGCATTTTAGTTTTCTACTAATCTGAAGGCTAGAGAAGTGTATACATATATGTATATATATACATATATATATATACATATATATATATGTATATATATATATATATATATTTTTTTTTTTTTGTAAGGCAATGGGGTCCCAAGGTCTCATGACTAGGCAATTGTCTGGGATCAGATTTGAACTCAGGTCTTCCTGACTCCAGGGTTGGTGCTTCTTTCCACTGCACCACCTTGCTGCCCTAAAAGTGTATCTTTTCAAAGCACACTGGACTATTCAAATCAGTGTTGAATCAAAGTCCTTTAATTCTCCATCTAGTTGTATGTTTTAGGTGCTACCTATTATTCTGGCTAGGGCTAAATACAGTAGGAATTAGTTCTCATTCCAAACACTTAGAAAGTATTGGTTGATAATTACAATGTGTTAATGTTGAGTTGTGTCTGACTATTTGATCCCATTTGGGGTTTTCTTGACAAAAAAACAAAAACAAAACTGGAGTGGTTTGATATTTCCTTTTCCAACCACACAGTTCTCAGCCAGGGTATGGAGGATAGGGCATAAGGGCAGGAGGGGAAAAGGAAGAGACAAAGTTCTTAACAGTCTGGGTCAGAGGAGAGCTTATTGGAGAATATATGGGTAATGTCTCCCACAATTTTAGCCATCCTGAAGAAAAGAACTTAAGAGAAAAAATGGGGCCACTACTCAGAGTGGATGGGACAGAACTGATGAAAAACAGAGCTCCTCAATGCTGTTTGCTTTTGAAGCAGGAGAACAATTTATATAACCATATGGTAAAGACTACTTTGAAAGACTGATGCAATGGCCAACTATCCTGACTCCAAAGGACTGATGAAGCTTGCTATTTATTCCGAGGAATGTGCCAGGTACTTTATATTATCCCATTATCCCCATTTTTCTATTTGAGAAGCCAATGTAGTCATACTTGCCCAAGGTCTCACAACCAGTAAATGTGTGAAGCTGGATTTGAATTCAGATCTTCCACTATCCATTACATGACCTAGCTGCCTAATGGCAGAATGAGACATTTTTGGACATGACCCATGTAGGAATTTGTTTTGCTTGACTATACTTATTTCAACAGGTGATGGAGGGTTTGGATGGAGGAGAAAATGAATGCTTGGTAATAGAAAAAAAATTCAAAGTTTCAAAACAATTCAAGTTTGCATTTGTTTTTTGAGTCAAAGTAAATCTTTTGAATGGAAAAGTCAGAACCCGGATGGCTAACTGGAAGTCCATCCTTGCTCTCCCCACTCTGATCCCAAATTACCTGAGAAAGAAATAACATTCAAGTTACAGAAGAGCTTGGTCTCTTTATTGGTGTGTCATACTCCGGGGCTGAGAAGACCAAGAATTTTTGGCTGTTTTTATTGCTACTGGCAGACTCTCCACTGACTGATCTCTTTGGCTATGATTTAGGTTGTTTAGTAGCCCTCCCAGAAACTTCTGAAGACCCCTCTTAGCTGTGCTGGAGGAACTAGATGAGCTCCCTTTCCCTGCCTCCCTCCTTGACCCCCAGTCCCTTTGAGAATGGTTCTGATGGTGTGGGGGGTCTGACCTGTCATCACCACCTGTCCCTGACCCTTGGGAGGCAGTACTTGGAAAGCCTCAGTCTTAGTAGAGGACTGGTGTTGCTCTGGTTGTGAACTGGTGTTACGACAATCCCTCACCCCCTGCTGTGGTGACATCAAGGACCTCCTTGCAGGGGGACAATTTGTAAGCTTCTTGCTCTCTGAGGAGTGAGTCTTTCCTTTGACTGGGGATACTCCCAGACCTGCATCCCCTCCTCCCTGGACCCGAGGTTTCCTAGTGTGTTTTCTCTTGCGGGTCAGGACTGTGGCTTTGGCTTGGCTCTTGCCTGGAGTTGAGGGCTCTGACTTCTCAGACCCCTGAAGTTTTGCTCTCTGGTGCCCAGCTGTTGTGTTAGACTGACTCAGGGACTGGCGCTCTGGGATCTTGGTGGTATCAAGGTGAGGAGAATGGGGAGGCATCAAGGGGACTTCTCTCCCTTTCCCAGCAGGTTGCTCCTGCAACAGTAGCTGAGGGTCAGGAGAATGGCAGGTCAGGGGTTGAGCATCTTGAGACATAACCTTCTTTGCTTGGATATGGGCAGAGTTAAAAGACAGGGCTTCCATGGTCCCTTGGAAGGCAGGGATAGTGATTGGAACCTGAAAAGCTGGGAGGCAAGAGGAGGTAGTGGGGGGACAGAAGTCTTGAATGGGGGTCCTAGGGAACAATAGGTCAAGGAATGGGGATCTGGGATCTAGGGAATGAGGACTAGGGCTACAGAGGATTCTGGGTTCTTTGTTCCAGGGACAGCTTTCAGTATCAGGGTCCAGGATCCTCTGAGTGTGAAAAGGTGCTTCTCCTATTGCTCCTTCCTCCTGAGACATGGAAGTCACTATCCTGGACATTGAGGGTCTATGTCCTATGAGGGAGCCTTGTGGGTGATGTTCCTTTTGAATTTCTGTTGGCACCCTCAAAGGGGTAGACCAGGTCTGGGAAGGGGGCTCTAGGGGAGGGTTACAGGGCAGATGTATTTGCTGAACTCCCCATCCTGTGACCTTTGGCCTAGCTAAGGGGACAGGGGTTTCCTCAGAGTTTGCTCCTTGGAGTTCAGCCTTGGGGAATGAAGGCAGGAATGGGGTCCAAGGGAGATGGGTCTGCATGTTATCCCAACTTGGGACTTCTAGGGAGTCAGTTCCTTGCAGCTCCATTTGGGAGCTCATATCAAGCACTGGGGCTTGAGGCCCAGAAGGACAGGAAGGTTTTTTCTCTTGCATGTTACACCATGGAACCTCAGGTACATGAGGAATCCAAAGGGTTGTTACTCTAGGACTTTCTGTAAGGTCATTTCCTTGGTGCTTATTAAGTAGGTGTGGGGATGGATTAAGGGATGGGCCTGAGGGATCAGAGTCTTGGGGAAGCTGAGTCTGCCATTGAGGGATAGGGATAGGGATAGTCTGCCATAGAGCCCCAGTGACTATAAGTTTGGACTCTTCCGTGGGACCAGTTGTTCCTTGGGATTCAGTTAAGGGAACTGAGGGTGGTCTGGGGGGTTGGGCTAGAGATTTGGGGATACAGGGTAGATCACTTTGTTGTACAACCCGAGGACCATGGTCCTCATGTTCATCTGAGGCCATCACTTTTGTGACATCCATGAAGTCAGCTCCTTGAAGATTCACTGTGGAATGTGGGGAAGAGAGTAAAGGTAGCAATGGATCTAGGATTGGATCTTGGGATGTAGAGGCCCACAACTGGATTTCTGGTTCATTTGAGAGCTCAGGGGATGCCATTTCTATGGCCTTACCATTTCCATGTAAGACAGGGAGGGGAAAGATTGAGGGCAAGCAAGTGGCAGGAAGGGACACAACTTTAACTAGTAGGTTGGGTGGGGGGAGGTAAGAGAGTTCATTGAAGAATATAAGGGGAGTATCTGAAGGCAGCTGTTGATTGGTGACCCCAGAGGGGAAGGTGTAGTCAGATTTTGGGAAAGTGGACCCCAAGGATTCACTGTGAAGAGAAGGGAGACCCCAGAATAACTGGGTGTTCCCTTTTGCCTTAACACTTGAAGTAGATAGTGGGGATAGGGAGGTAGGGACCTGGATCAGGTCAGTAGAGTTGTGAAGGTCATAAGAGTTGCTTGTCATTTCTAGTATCGCTGTTTTGGATGTGAATCCTTTGGAATTCCCAAAAGACTGGTTTGTTCCATGGGGACCCCAGAATGAGGGGTGTAGGTTCCTCATTTCTTCATTTCGTGTTCTTAAGGCCTCTGTTTGGAAGAAAGAGGTCTTCCGTTTAGCCTCCATCTTCCTGGGTTGGAAACACCACCAAGGGTCTAGCCTCATATGTCTCAACAAATCCTCCTCTTTCTCTTCTTCCTCCTCCACCTTCTGGAACAGAACTCCTTTCCAGCTTTGAGACTGCTCTTGGGCTCTCTCTGGAACTTTCTGATAGTTAAGTAATAGATAAGGGAGAACTTAGGAAGTAAAGGGAGAAGGGAATAGCATAAGAACTTGAAGGCATGCTTGGGGTAGAATGTCATTATTATTCAATTTTTGCCCTGTGTCTGGGGACAGGACCCAGAGTGACTGTGGCTATTTTGACTTGCCCTCTGCCCAATGGTCAGTTTTCACTTACTCTGAAATGTGTCTGATGGCTACTTTGCCTTATTACTGATTTTCAATCACTTTGCACTGTAGTCATTCAAACAGCCTATTATGTCAGGGGTCAGGGGTTTTTCACCCTGTCCTTATTTCTAGTGATCAATGACAACTTTCCCTACCTTATCTTGGATCCTAAACATCATCTTTTTCTTGCTTTGTATCTGGGAGTCATCAGCCTTTGTTTTGGAGTGGGTAGCCACATGAAACAAAGTCAGTCTGCTATATATACTAGAGATCAGCAGTCATTTATCTTTCCCTGTGTTCAGAAGTGAATAGTTCCACTCTTCCCTGTGTGTCTGGGTAAGGAGTCAATGATTATTTACCCTGGCTTGTGTCTAGAATCAATATTCTCTCACTCTGTCCTTTGTCTGGTGCTATATTATTTTAGAGCCAGTGGTCACTCTTCCTTGTACTCTAGGGGGGTCACTCCTCTTTTTGCCATGTCCAGGAGTCAATGATCTCTCATTCTGCCTTACATCTGTGAGTCAGTGATTACTGACTGATTTTGTAACTTTATCTTAAGAGTCAGTGACTAGGGCCTCTAGGTGGTACAGTGGATAGTGGACTGATTTCAAATCCAGCTTCAGACACTTAATAATTGCCTAGCTGTGAGACCTTGGGCAATTACTTAGTCCCATTTGCCTTAAATAAATACATTTTTTTTTAAAAAAGAGTCAGTGGTCACTCAATTTCTGGGAACCAGTGAGGGCAGAATCACCAGAATCTGAGAATTGGAAGGGATTATTTTTAGCTGTGGAAGCTCTCATTGTTAGGAATCTTCCTTATGTCAAATTTAAATTGGTTTCTCTGAAATATCTACACCTGGTTGCTAGTTCTAACCTTGGGGACACAGTCCAACTGTCTCCCACTGACAGCAGTTGGTCCTATTACATGAAGATAGACATCATCCCCCTTTCAACCTTCTGTTCTCTAAGCTCAACAATCCTGTTTCCTCAGAGGATCTTCAGATGCTTCACTGTCCTAGTTGCATTTGCTTTCCAGCTTAAAAGTCTTAGATCAGGATCAGGAGCTGGGAAATAACTTAGAGGTCATTTAGTCTAATCGCCTCAATTTACAGATGAGGAAACTGAAGGTCAGAGAACTTTAAATAACTTGTCCAAATCACATAAACTCAGGTTCAAACTCAGGTTCTCAGTGCTCACTTATACATTACTCTGAGAACGCCCTTTTTGATATCTTTCCCAAAATGTGGAATCCAAAGGAGCACTTGCCTTGTCCTTTGTCTAGGAGTCAAGTGGTTACTCACTCTACCATTTTCAATGACCAGTGACCACTAATGCTGCCCTGTAATGGGGCATCAATAATGATTTGCTTCAACTTATACCCAGGAGGTCAGTGGTCATTTGCCTTGCTTTATGACTTAAGATGGAAGAAATCCTGTTTCTGGGGGGGGGGTCACTATGTGTTTGGGGAGGGGGATGGCAGTCACTTACTGTACTTTGAATCTCATCGTGCTTGGCTGGGTGCCATCCATGATATTTTCTACGAAATTGCCAAATCAGGAACAGTAGAAGGATCAGCAGGTTTCCAGGACTCTGGGGGCAACTGCAGCCACATTGGGGGCACCCTAGCAACAGCAGGGTTTCCTTTATCTCTCCCCAGATCAATCCAATTTGGGCCTTGGCTGAGAGCATTCTCAACCACTCCATCTTCCTGAGGAGGCCCATAGCAACAGCATCACATTCCACTGATGTCATAGATTCTATAGAATCGAGGAATAACAGAGCTGGAAGGATTTGCCTAGAGTGTCTCCCTTTTCTAAACTGACTTTCCATGTCACTAACAAAAGTGTTCCCAGTGTAGAGGTCTGACCATGTTATTCCCTCATCAAAAAAGCTTTCAGAGGCTCCTTGGTTGTTTTTTTTGCCATAGTTAGGTAATTATTATTAGGTAATTATTAAGTGCCTGGGGACAGATTTGAACTCAGGTCCTCCTGACTCCAGGGCCACTGCTCTATCCACTGTGCCATCTAGATTCTCCTTCCCTATTATTTTTAAGCTACACTAGACACCCCTTAGCTACAAATGAAGTGGAAATAATGTAGACTTTGAAGTCAGAGGGCCTGGGTTTGAATCTTGAATCTACTGTTTATTACCTGTATATACTACCTGTTTGACATTGGACAGGGTGGCTAGGTGGCTCAATGGATAGACAGAGCACCTGAGGAAGACTCATCTTCCTGAGTTCAAATTTGATGTCAGGTGCTTATTAGCTGTATGACACTGGGCAAGTCTCTTAAACCTATTTGTCTCAATTTCCTCATCTGTAAAATGAGCTGGAGAAGGCCATGATAAACCATTCTAGTATCATTACCAAGAAAACCTCATATGGTGTCATGAAGAGTCAGATATGACTGAACAACATGCCCCCATAGGGAAAGGCCCTTTATCATTTTGAGCCTTAATTTCTCATCTATGTAGTGATTTAAAAGATTTGAGAGATACAGTTTCTGAATAATTAATGATTTTATTAATAAGACCAGCATGTTTATTAATAAGAGAATGTTATCTCTTTTAGACCAAAGGCAATCATGGTGACAATCTAATAGTTTATATATCCTTTGAAGAGTAGGTGTTTTCCCAGGGTGGGAATCAACCTCAACTGGTTAACAATTAATGAAATAATGAATATTACAATTTGGGACTAAGAATGATGTCATGTCACCTTTGGTTTCTCTGTACCCAGCCCACTCCTGGACTTGGGCAATTTAGATAAAAGTATCTATTTCCACCCAAGCTTGATTGAATGGAATTCTCCTTAGACTACAGATTTCTTATAAGGTTGGTTGAGATCAGACAGAGGAGGTTTGACCTTCAGAAACTGAAGTCTTGAAATGATGATAGAAAAAGGGGGAACTCTGAATCTCCCCAGATCATGAGTTCTTTTTTTCCAACTGATATTTTATTTCATTTTTTCAATTACATGTTATGAAAGTTTTTCAACATTCATCCACATGCATGTGCATATTTATATGTTATATAATTTCATTCCACTCTCCCTTCCCACCCCACCCCGCTAAGTGGCAAACAGTCTGGTGAATATTGCATTTATACATTTGTGTTTAACATGTCTATAGATTAGTCATTTTCTCTATGAGGAATTAGGACTAAGGGAACAGAAAGAAAACCATGAGGTGGGAAAGAAAAACATAAGAGAAATTGTAAAAAAGTGAATGTAGTGTTCATTCATATCTTTTTTTAAGCTTTTTTTGCAAGGCAAATGGACTTAAGTGGCTTGCCCAAGACCACACAGCTAGGTAATTTGAAGTGTCTGAGGCCGGATTTGAACTCAGGTACTCCTGACTCCAGGGCTGGTGCTCTATCCACTGCACCACCTAACCACCCCTGTTCATTCATATTGTTTTTTTATTTTGTTTTGTTTTGTTTTGTTTTTCTTCATCTGGATGTAGGTAGCATTTTCCATAACAGGTTTCCCAGGATTGTCCTAGCTGAGAGGAGCTGCATCCATCAAAGATGAACAACTCACAAGGTTGTTGTTAATATGTACAATGTTCACTTGGTTCTGCTTCCTTCACTCATTATCAGATCCTGTAATTCATTCCAAGCTTCTCTAGAATCTGAACATTCATATTTTCTTATAGAAGAGTAGTGCTCCATAACATTCATATATCATAACTTGTTCAGTCATTTGCCAATTATAAGTATCCTCTCAATTTCCAATTCCTTGCCACTACAAAAAGAGGTGCTATGAATATTTTGGAATATTTTCATGATTTCTTCTGAATCTAGATCCAGTATTCATAATTCTGCCCTTTGGGCATAGTTCCATATTGCTCTCCAGAATGGTTGGATTATTTCACAACTTCACCAACAGTGCATTAATGTCCTGATCCTCCTACAAACTCCCCAACACTGATTGTTTTCCCTTTTTTGTCATCTTAGTCAATCTAATAGGCATAAGGGGGTACCTCATAGTTGTCTTAATTTGCATTTCTCTAATCAGTAATGACTTGGAGTATTTTTTTCATATGATTAGATATAGCTTTAATTTCTTCCTTTCAAAAGTGCCTGTTCATATCCTTTGACCATTTATCAATTGGGGAAAATCATTAGTTCTTTTTATTCATTTAAATTTATTTTTATTAAAGATATTATTTGAGTTTTACAATTTTCCCCCAATCTTGCTTCCCTCCCCCCTACCATGGAAAGCACTCTGTCAGTCTTTACTTTGTTTCCATGTTGTACCTTGATCCAAATTGGGTGTGATGAGAGAGAAATCATATCCGTAAAGAAGAGAAGTCTAAGAGGTAACAAGATCAGACAATAAGATATCTGTTTTTTCCTAAATTAAAGGGAATAGTCCTTGCACTTTGTTCAAACTCCACAGCATCTTATCTGGATACAGATGGCACTCTCCTTTGCACACAGCCCAAAATTGTTCCCGATTGTTGCACTGATGGAATGAGCAAGTCATTCAAGGTTGAACATCACTCCCATGTTGCTGTTAGGGTGTAAAGTGTTTTTCTGGTTCTGCTCATCTCACTCAGCATCAGTTCATGCAAATCCCTCCAGGTTTCCCTGAAATCCCGTCCCTCCTGGTTTCTAATAGAACAATAGTGTTCCATGACATACATATACCACAGTTTGCTAAGCCATTCCCCAACTGAAGGATATTTATTTGATTTCCAATTCTTTGCCACAACAAACAGGGCTGCTATAAATATTTTTGTACAAGTAATATTTTTACCCTTTTTCTTCATCTCTTCAGGGTATAGACCCAGTAGTGGTATTGCTGGGTCAAAGGGTATGCACATTTTTGTTGCCCTTTGGGCATAGTTCCAAATAGCTCTCCAGAAGGGTTGGATGAGTTCACAGCTCCACCAACAGTGTAATAGTGTCCCAGATTTCCCACATCCCTTCCAACAATGATCATTATCCTTCCTGGTTATACTGGCCAATCTGAGAGGTGTGAGGCGGTGCCTCAGAGAAGCTTTAATTTGCAATTCTCTAATAATTAATGATTTAGAGTATTTTTTTCATATGGCTATGGATTATGTTGATCTCCTCATCTGTAAATTGCCTTTGCATATCCTTTGACCATTTGTCAATTGGAGAATGGCTTTTTGTTTTAAAAAATATGACTCAGTTCTCTGTAAATTTTAGAAATGAGTCCTTTGTCAGAATCATTAGTTGTAAAGATTGTTTCCCAATTTACTACATTTCTTTTGATCTTGGTTACATTGGTTTTATCTATGCAAAAGCTTTTTAATTTAATGTAATCGAAATCATCTAATTGGTTTTTGGTGATGTTCTCCAACTCTTCCTTAGTCATAAACTGCTCCCCTTTCCATAGATCTGACAGGTAGACTAGTCTTTGATCTTCTAATTTGCTTATAGTATTGTTTTTTTTTATGTCTCTGTCCTGTAACCATTTGGATCTTACCTTGGTAAAGGGTGTGAGGTGTTGGTCTAATCTAAGTTTCTTCCATACTAACTTCCAATTATCCCAGCAATTTTTATCAAAGAGGGAGTTTTTGTCCCAATGGCCGGACTCTTTGGGTTTATCAAACAGCAGATGACTATAATCATTTCCTGCTTTTACACCTAGTCTATTCCACTGGTCCACCACTCTATTTCTTAGCCAATACCAAACAGTTTTGATGACTGATGCTTTCTAATATAATTTTAGATCAGGTAGGGCTAAGCCACCTTCTTTTGCACTTTTTTTCATTAAGCTCCTGGCAATTCTTGACTTTTGATTTCTCCATATGAATTTACTTACAATTTTTTCTAACTCGTTAAAGTAATTTTTTGGAATTTTGATTGGTAGGGCACTAAACAGATAGTTTAGTTTTGGTAGAATTGTCATTTTTATTATATTAACTCCCCCTATCCATGAACAGTTGATATTTGACCAGTTATTTAAATCTGATTTAATTTGTGTGAGAAGTGTTTTATAATTGTTTTCAAAAAGATTCTGAGTCTGTCTTGGCAAATAGACTCTCAAGTATTTTATATTGTCTGAGGTTACTTTGAATGGGATTTCTCTTTCTAGCTCTTCCTGCTGTTTCTTTTTTTAAATTTTTTAAAATGTATTTTTATTAAAGATATTATTTGAGTTTTACAATTTTCCTCCCAATCTTGCTTCCCTCCCCCCACCCCACCCCACAGATAGCACTCTGTCAGTCTTTACTTTGTTTCCATGTTGTACCTTGATCCAAATTGGGTGTGATGAGAGAGAAATCATATCCTTAAAGAGAACAGAATTCTCAGAGGTAACAAGATCAGACAATAAGATATCTGTTTTTTTCTAAATTAAAGGGAATAGTCCTTGTATTTCGTTCAAACTCCGCAGCTCCCTATCTGGATACAGATGGTACTCTCCTCTGCAGACAGCCCAAAATTGTTCCCAATTGTTGCACTGATGGAATGAGCAAGTCCTTCAAGGTTGAACATCACTCCCATGTTGCTGTTAGGGTATACAGTGTCTTTCTGGTTCTGCTCATCTCACTCAGCATCAGTTTATGCAAATCCCTCCAGGTTTGCCTGAAATCCTGTCCCTCCTGGTTTCTAATAGAACAATAGTGTTCCATGACATACATATACCACAGTTTGCTAAGCCATTTCCCAATTGAAGGACATTTACTGGATTTCCAATTCTTTGCCACCACAAACAGGGCTGTTAAAATATTTTTATACAAGTAATGTTTTCACCCTTTTCCCTCATCTCTTCAGGGTATAGACCCAGTAGTGGTATTGCTGGGTCAAAGGGTATTCACATTTTTGTTGCCCTTTGGGCATAATTCCAAATAGCTCTCCAGAAGGGTTGGATGAGTTCACAGCTCCACCAACAGTGTAATAGTGTCCCAGATTTCCCACATCCCTTCCAACAATGATCATTATCCTTCCTGGTTATACTGGCCAATCTGAGAGGTGTGAGGCGGTGCCTCAGAGAAGCTTTAATTTGCATTTCTCTAATAATTAATGATTTAGAGCATTTTTTTCATATGGCTATGGATTGCTTTGATCTCCTCATCTGTAAATTGCCTTTGAATATCCTTTGACCATTTGTCAATTGGGGAATGGCTTTTTGTTTTAAAAATATAACTCAGTTCTCTGTATATTTTAGAAATGAGTCCTTTGTCAGAATCATTAGTTGTAAAGATTGTTTCCCAATTTACTACATTTCTTTTGATCTTGATTACATTGGTTTTATCTGTGCAAAAGCTTTTTAATTTAATGTAATGGAAATCATCTAATTGGTTTTTGGTGATGTTCTCCAACTCTTCCTTAGTCATAAAGTGTTCCCCTTTCCATAGATCTGACAGGCAGACTAGTCCTTGATCTTCTAATTTGCTTATAGTATTGTTTTTCATGTCCATGTCCTGTAAACATTTGGATCTTATCTTGGTAAAGGGTGTGAGGTGTTGGTCTAATCTAAGTTTCTTCCATACTAACTTCCAATTATCCCAGCAGTTTTTTTCAAAGAGGGAGTTTTTATCCCGATGGCCGGACTCTTTGGGTTCATCAGACAGCAGATTACTATAATCCTCTCCTGCTTTTACACCTAGTCTATTCCACTGGTCCACCACTGTATTTCTTAGCCAATACCAGTTTTGATGACTGATGCTTTATAATATAATTTTAGATCGGGTAGTGCTAAGCCACCTTTGTTTGCTGTTTTTTTCATTAAGCTCCTGGCAATTCTTGACTTTTTATTTCTCCATATGAATATACTTACAATTTTTTCTAACTCATTAAAGTAATTTTTTGGAATTTTGATAGCTAGGGCACTTATGTGTTAGTTTTTCCCAAAGCTATGTATATTGGTATTTTTGCCTTTTCTTTTTCTTCATTTTTCTTCAATTAGTAGTCTTCAATGATTCCTAGTACTTTGATATCTAATTTGCAGGTGAAATCAATTATTCTTATTTTGTGTACAAATCCTTGAGTTTTAAACACTTAGGTGTTAGTATTTCCCAACGCTATGTATATTGCTCTTTTGCCCGATTCTTCTTCTTTTGCTTGGCAAGGGTTCTTAGGCTATTTGTCATTTGATGTGAAAGAACAAGTGTATCCTCCAATTTTGATTGATGAATTAACCAAATTGAATACATTTCCTTCTTCATTTGATTTACAGTAGTATTTGTCACACATTAACAGTATTCCTCAATGTCTGCCATGATATACAGATTAGAAATTGTCTAGGATATAATCTTATACAAAGAGTTGTATGAATACATTGAAGAGTTGGGCTTCCTAGAATAAAATTCTAGAGAAAACTAGTGTGATGCTAAGATATGCAGCACACTGCGCATTGTCTTCATGCTGAATTACAGCAGTTCTAATCACTCTCCACTTTTTATATAGATTAACACGTTCAATTCCTTTAATTAGTAGTCTTCAATGACTCCTAGTACTTTGATATCTAAGTTATATGTAAAATCCGTTATTCTCAGTTTGTGTACAAATCCTTGGTTTTAAACACTTACGTGTTAGTTTCTCCCAAAGCTATGTATATTGCCATTTCGCCCAATTCTTCTTCTTTTTCTTGAAAAAGTTTCTTAGGCTATTGATTATTTTATGTGAAAAAAGAAGTGTATCAACCAATTTTGATTGATGAATTAACCAAATTGCCTTACATCTCCTTCTTCATTTGGAATACAATAGTATTTGCTACACATTAACAGCATTCCTCAATGTCTGTCATGACTTACAGAGTAGAACTTGTCTAGGATATAATCTTATACATAGAGTTTTATGAATACATTGATTAGTTGTGCTTCCTGGAATGAAATTCTAGAGAACACAAATGTGATGCTAAGAAATGCAGCACACTGTCCTTTGTCTTCAAGCTGAATTACAGCAGTTCTAAGCATTCTCCACTTTCATCTAGATTAACAAATTCAATTACTTCAATTAGTAGTCTTCAATGATTCCTAGTACCTTGATATCTAATTTACATGTAAAATCCATTATTCTGAATTTGTGTTCAAATCCATGCTTTTTTAAACACTTATGTGTTAGTTTGTCCCAAACCTATGTATATTGCTATTTTGCCCTATTCTTCTTCTTTTTCTTGACAAAGGTTCTTATGCTATTTCTAATTTTATGTGAAAGAACAAGTGCATCCCCCAATTTTGATTGATGAATTAACCAAATTTGTTTACATTTCCTACTTCATTTGGAGTACAATAGTATTTGTTATACATTAACACTATTCCTTGATGTCTGCCATGTTATACAGAGTAGAAATTGTCTAGTGTATAATCTTATACAGAGAGTTGTAAGAATGCATCGATTAGTTGTGCTTCCTAGAATGATATTCTAGAGAACACAAGTGTGATTCTAGGAAATGGAGCACACTGTGCTTTCTCTTCAAGCTGAATTACAGCAGTTCTAATTATTCTCCACCTTTCATAGAGACAAACACGTTTAAATCCTTCAATTAGTAGTTTTCAGTGATTCCTAGTACTTTGATATCTAATTTGCAGGTGAAATCATTTATTATAATTTTGCCTACAAATCCATGTGTTTTAAGCAGGTGTTAGTTTTTCCCAAAGCTATGTATGTTTCTCTTTTTTCTGTTTCTTCTTCTTTTGCTTGGCAAGGGTTCTTAGGCTATTTCTCATTTGATTTGAAAGAACAAGTGTATCATCCAATTTTGATTGATAAATTAAGCAAATTGACTTACATTTCCTTCTTCATTTGTAGCACAAAAACATTTGTTAAACATTAACAGCATTCCTTAAGGTTTGCCCTGATATCTTCAGAACTTGTCTAGGATTTAATCTTATACAGAGAGTTGTATGAATACATTGATTAGTTGGGCTTCCTAGAATGATATTCTAGAGAACACACGTGTGAAGGTAAGAAACACAGCATACTGTGCTTTGTCTTCCAGCAGAATTACAGCAGTTCTAATCATTCTCCACTTTTCATATAGATAAAAACTTTCAAATTCTTCAATTAGTAGTCTTCAATGATTCCTAGTACTTGGAAATCTAATTTGCAGGTAAAATCCTTTAGTCTTATTTTGTGAAGAAATCCTTGAGTTTTAAACACTTATGTGTTAGTATTTCCCAAAGCTATGTATGTTGCTATTTTGCCCTTTTCTTCTTCTTTTGCCTGGCAAAGGTTCTTAGGCTTTTTCTCATTTGATGTGAAAGAACAAGTGTATCATCCAGTTTTCTTTGATGAATTAACCAAATTGGCTTACATTCCCTTCTTCATTTGGAGTACAAAAGTATTTGTTACACATACACAGTATTCCTTAATGTTTCCCATTATGTACTATGTGTAAATTGTCTAGGATATAATGTTATTCAGAGAGGTGTATGAATACATTGAAGAGTTGGGATTCCTAGAATGATATTCCAGAGCAAACAAGTGTGATTCTAAGAAACAGAACACACTGTCCTTTCTCATCAAGGTGAATTACAGAAGTTCTAATCATTCTCCACTTTTAACATAGAGTAGGACTCACAAATCCTTCAATTAGTAGTTTTCAATGATTCCTAGTACATTGATATCTACTTTGCAAGAAAAACCGTTTATTCTCAAGGTGTGTTCAAATCCTTGCGTTTTAAACACTTATGTGTTTGTACTTCCCAAAGCTATGTATGTTCCTATTTCGTACTTTTGTTCTTCTTTTGCCTGGCAAAGGTTCTTAGGCTATTTCTCATTTGATGTTAAAGAAGAAGTGTATCATCCAGTTTCGATTGATGAATTAACCAAATTGGGTTACATTCCCTTTTTCATTTGCAGTACAAAAGTATTTGTTACACATTCACAGTATTCCTTAATGATTCCCATTGCAAACTCTGTATGAACTTGTCCAGGACATAATCTTACAAAGAGAGTTGTATGAATACATTCAAGAGTTGTGGTTGGTAGAACGATATTCCAGAGCAAACAAGTGTGATTCTAAGAAACACAACACACTGTCCTTTTTCTTCAAGCTGAATTACAGAAGTTCTAATCATTGTCCACTTTTCATAAGGAGAAACACGTTCAAATGCTCCAAATA